>NC_065536.1:26688103-26999353 GCF_932294415.1 Quercus robur | reverse complement strand
CCAAGTAGAGTCTAGTGACCACCAACAAGAAACACAATCACATTGGGAGTTCGTTGAAGACAGTAGATCGTGGAATGCTAAGAGAGATGAGATATGCTAAGCTATGTGGTCTGATTATACCAGGAGTGGAGAGTAGTATTTTATTTAGATTTCTATGATTGTAATGTGTTTTTTCTTTCTGTTTTTTGAAAAGACAATGTATTTACTATAGACTTTTGGTGGTGTAATGAAAAAGTATTTTCAGCATTACATTGTTATTTGATGGTATTACATTGTCATTTCCAGTATTAGCATGTTTCATTCTGTTGTGCACATTTATAAGCGTGGTTTTATGTGTGTTTGATTTGTTGTTCATGTTTTGAGCGTAATTACTAAATGCTACTCTCATTTTTAAATGCTACTCTCACTATACTATTTTCATATGTAGTAATGTCAAAGGGCAAAGAGAAAGTTAGCAGCAGCAAGCAATTTAGGTGGCTGCCATCCATGCATGAAATGATGCTTAGGATACTTACAGAGGAGGCTACAAAGGGCAATAAGCCCTCTAGTACTTTCAAGGCCGGCTCCTTTGCTCTTGTAGCGAAGGAGATAATGGCCCAATTCGGGGTTGAGTGCCACCCGTCCTATGTTGACAACTGGATGCGAACTCTAAGGACCATGTGGTCCGCTATTCAGACTCTTAGAAAGAAGAGTGGATTTGGTTGGGACGATAATCTGAAAATGATAACTTGCGATGCTAAGACATACCAAGAAGAAGTCATGGTATGGCTTGCAACTATATTTTCTTAATATAGATGATAATATATGTTTTTGCCTTTTATATGAAATTTATAGTGTCATTCTTTTTAGGATTCCATTGCTTTTATAAGGTTTTTCAAATATAACTTTCATGTGCGAATCTATTGTAAAATCTGGGCTTAGCTATGTATTATATCTATACATACTTATGTGTTTTCATCCATCTATATGTGTATATGTGTCTGAGCTACAATTTTCTTTGGTTCTCTGTTTGGTTGTTAATAAAATGTTGGAAAAGTAAAGAAAAGATTGATACTTTCTTTTTAAGGTTGTTTTTGTAATGGGTTTTTCTCAGCAATGACTTGGGAATAATAGGAAATTAAGGACACACTGTTTTCTTTGATCTTTCTATTGGTTGCCAGGAAAAAGTGAAGGAAAGAAAACAAAGTTTTTGACCAAAAGATTTGTGCTTTCTGTTGTAATTTTTTTTTTAATTGGGCTCTCTCAGCAGTGAAGTGTGCATAATAGTAACACAATGTATTGACTTGTTCAATCCTTATTTGAGAGTTTTCTTGCATTACTTGTTTGATTACTGAGAAAATGTAGGAAAAAGTATAGAGTCTTTGCTTTAATTGTTATTTCATAGCCTTTTATATTGAATTTATGAGTGAAGTTATTATTGCATTGTTATATACGTTCCATTCTCCCTTACAGGCGTATCGAAAGCATGCAGACTATCTAAACAAAAAAATTGACATGTATGATGAATTAGCAATTGTTGTGGGGAAGGACACAGCCATGGGTGGCTTTTCTAAGTCCTATGTGGATATTGAGAATGAGCCAGACAATGGGGACAGTGCGGAGTTTGTTGCAGACAATGTGGAGGAAGGTGTGGTTGAGAAAGGGAAGAATGCAGTCGAGTCATCCACCACTGGGTCGGGAATTTCCAAGTCCCGCAAAAGAGGGCATGCACCTTCTAATGCTGATGATAGTGTGCTGACTGATCTGTCTAATCAACTGAAGGAAATAGCTGTGACTCTGAAAGAAATTAATCGAGGCCCGGTGGATTACACAGCTCTGTACAATGAGGTAATGGCTATGATGGCGGATGGGTATAGCGAAGATATGCTCGCAACTGCCTTCGACCATCTTTGTGAAAATAAGAAGACAACTCGTGGATTTCTAGCCAAGAATGCTAGGTTGAGGAAGCTGTGGTTAGATGGTTTTTTGTTCTCACAAATTTGATTTGTTTATTTCATGTTGACTGTGATGGTAGATTTAGGAATTAACTTTTGTTGTAGTACTAGTATTGACCTACCATTGTATTATATATATAGTCTTTTGTATTATTGGGACGATACAATTGCCCAAATTATGTATTTGTACTGTTCAGATAGCATGAATAGGTATCATTTTTGGACACCATAGAGGTGTAATGCCAATGGTGAACGATTGATGTGGCTGTTTTTATATAAATATTATGGGTATATTCAAATGATTATTTTTGATGTTGAAGTGGATGATTATTTTTGTACTGTTACAGATATGTCTAGGCAATGCAGGTTCTTGAATTTGAATGATTATTTTTGATGTTGAAGTGGATGATTAGTTTTGTATTGTTACAGGTTTGTCTAGATAATGCAGGTGCTTGAATTTGTAACACATTTCATATTTTCCGTAAAATGATCCACAAACCAAACACCGGAGTTGATTTTCCATAAAAAATGAATTTCATTTTTTGTAAAATGTTTGATCGAACCAAACATGGGAATTGATTTTCCGTAAAGCATTTTCTGTAAAATATTTGGACGAACTAAACAGTGGAATTGATTTTCCGTAAAACGATTTCCGAGATAGCCAAACAGCCTGAATACATTTTCCTTTTCTGGAAAACATTTTACAGGAACCAAACACACCCTAAAACACAAAAAACGCCTAAAAACCCTAGAAAACAGTGGAATTTGGCCTTGAGAGGGTGGGGCTAGTAATCCAAAATCCAAAGGATTAACTAGTCTTGCTCAGAACATTGTTTATTTTCAAAAAACTATACTATCAAGGCCTAGTTCTACTGCAATCTGAATTATGCCAAAACCGTAACTATTGAAAACTAGCGATTTTTTTTTTTTTTTTTTTGAAAATTTCAAGAACAAAATAAGGTTCACAAGAAGCAAAAAAAAATCAACTAGAATCACTCCCCGGCAATGGCGCCAAAATTTGGTGTGCTGTCGCAGGCAACCAAAAAATAAAACCTATACTCCTAAAAATATATGTAGTAGTGCGAGTAAGGATCGTTCCCACGAAGAGTATCTAGCCTAGTTTTATGTTACGTGAACAAGGAAGGGGGGGGGGATTTGAGTATAATGAAAACAATTTTAAGAAAAACAATAAAGGAACAATTCAAATTAAAATATCGAAATCAATCAAGAGAACAAACCTTGGTCCAAGTCAACATCCACCATTGGAATTTTACAACTGATCATCGATGCAAGTATATATCAATTCACACTTTGAATATTCACCGTTGGAACTATTTTCCTATCTCTCCTTAGTCGTAGTTAATTAGAAAACAAGCGATCTAATAAACCCTAACTACTAAACAACCCAAGACAAGCGCTAAAGGTTTAATCTAGTAGCAGCCTTAAGAATTAGAGAGATCGATGAAACTAAACAACACAAACACAAGCGGTTGCATTTAATTTAGTCAAGCATTCTTCGTAAGATCTAATAATTTTTGACGCAGCAAATCATTAAATCTTGGTTGCTTCACAAGTTAGAGAGATCAAACAATTACGGATTTGATAGCTAACCTAGCAGTAGATTGCAATGAATAATAAACTAGTAGGCCTCCTAGTAATTAAATGAGACAATCATGAAAATAAGCACAGAAGAACATCCGATATTCAAAGCATAAATCAAACAATAAAAACAAATTAGATCTCACAGTTTTATTGATTCCAAGGCTTTAGTTTCCTTCGACCAAGTATAAAAGTTTTGCCACGCAAGGCCATGATGAAAACTCAAAGGAAAAAAATCAGAGAAGAGGGGAGAGAGAGGTGTGTGTCTGTGTAATTTTGATTTCCTCCTTTCCCAAGCCTACAAAATCTCCTAAAAATATTCTCAATAATAATATCCAAATCTAACTAATTAAAGAAAAATATTAGAAATAAAACAAAGTCCTAATACAACTAGGAAAGTGGTGTTTTTCAACTGGAAATTTCGTGCACCAGATTTGGAGGCTTCCAAAAATAAACCACATCAGATACGCGTATTAGAATTTCAGGCAAAGGAACATTCCAGAACGTTAGCAGTGCAGGTGCAGCAACTTCAAGCCCGATTTCAACCTTGATGCAGCCCGTATCTCTCAAAACTCAAAACATGAAAGTTGTAGAGATTTGTCTTGGAGTTCCATAGCATCTTGAATCATCTGAATCAGAATTTGGATGAGAGAGTTATGCCCAGATTATGAAGCAATATCAAAGCTGTCTAGAATTGCCCAATTAGCTACGTTTTGCACTTAAGGGAATGGGCCTGAATGGTTTATGTTTTTTGGGGATCCTCTATCTTTTTGATAGAGAGTAGGGCTTTAGAGAGAGAAAGGAGATCAACCTATTGGTGCATGGCTGTCATTCTATACTCTCTATTCTCTGTCCTTCCTAGTTTTTCCTTTCTTTTTCTTTTTCTTCCTTTTCCTTCTCTGTGTTTTCTATTTTTGCTGTGATACTTTACTAGAGATTACAATTATCGTGTTTTTGTGATTGTGATCCCCCTTTCTCTACTGTGCATGGCAAAGCCCCTTTTTATAGTGTCTGTTGTGACCGGATTTTACTATTTTATCCTTGAGCAACCTTTGTCTGGTCTGGGTGTCCTTGCCAACCACTTATTGGTTTGCCAGCCACCACCACTTACTTGTGTTGGCCGTGACACTAGATAAAGAAGGCTATTTTGTCTGTTTACCTGCCGTGCTACAGTGTGAGTGCTCTCTCTCTCTTCCTATCCCTCATGGCATGCACCTAGTGGTCCTAGCTCATCTTTGCTTCCTTTGGGTGGTATGTCATCCCAACAGGACGTATCCCCCAAAAGAGCTCGAGTAGGAACCCTAGAATAGGTTTTTCCCTCTCTCCACTGCTAGACCATGCCCTCTTACCTCTGATCCATGACCTCACCACCTCTTGTATTGGCTGGGTACAGGTTGGTGATGTTTAAGCCTTGCGTGTGCTTCACTTCCATGTATATCCAAAATCTGCCTGCTGCTTATGCGTCCACCGTGGTCTGGAGATTTATCTGCACATCCTGCTGCCATCCTTGGATTCTTATGTCGTGAACCATTTTTTGGCATTTCATTCTTTAAAGCCTGCTCCTTTTGGGGTTGGGCTTTTGCTTGGCTGTGGGCTTTTCCTCATTTGGCCCACTCCATTATTTTTTTTTCTGCAGTCTTTGTGTGTCTTGCGGTACTGCTCTGCCATTCCTGCCGTGGCGTTATTTGATCTAAGCTTGCTGGGCCTCTTTGGGCTTTTTGCTTATTCTTCCCTCAATGACTCAGTATAGTCATTTGAGACTTTTTGGTTACGTTGGGCATCCTTGGCCCATTTACTTTCCTCGGGCCCTTTTGGCCCTTTTCCTAGCTCTGCATTCCCATGGGTTTTACTAACTCCTTCGGGCTTCCCCGGCCCAACTTTATCCTTCATCCTTGGGGTTCATGGACTTTCTATCAACCTCTTACTTTCTTTACTTTCATTACTTTAGGCCTGCTGTGGCCTATTCTCACTTTTCTACATCACATACTGCCCATGGGTTTGCTTCTTCTCTATTTCCTGGCTCCCTTAGGCCCATCTACTTCCTCAAGGCCCATTTGCTCATTTTATGGGCCTACAATCTATTATTCCTACCATTTGGGTTTAATGGTTTTTTTTTTCTATCCACTTACTAACTCTTTTTTGCCCATATTGTTGGGTTTCTTCTTTCTATTAGGCTTCCAAAAATGATTATCAACACTCGGCCATTGAATATATGGTTCATTTTTTATTTGCTCTAGAATCTTATGAATGGGTTCTTTAAACGCTACGTTAATCTCCCCGGTTCAGGTATTTGGTTCCTGAATCCTTATTTCTTTCCTCAGTCGTAGCTAAAAGCCCTCTGGTCGTGAGTCCTTTGCGTATTGTGAAGTAGTGGGAGCTTTACCCTTACTTTGTTGTTAGTCATCCTCCAATCTTTTGTGCTTTTCAATTCACCTCATAAGCTGATGCATATTCACGGGGGGCCGCATGGTTAACAAATCTCTCAACTTAGAATCTTGAGGAAGTGCTAACCTAAAAGTACTAGCGGCCACCTTTTCATTACCTCCCCCGATTTCATTGTACAACTCCTAATATTGGTTGGCATAATTTGAAAAAGTTTCTCCTACCCCCATCTTCATGGACAACAATGCATCAATGGGTTGAGGTACCTGACTATAAGTTATGAAACGAGCCTCAAACTCCTGAATCAGTTCCTTAAAGCTGTATATTGACCCTTTTCTCAATCCATTAAACCACCTTAAAGTTGTAGGCCCAAGGCTGGAAGGAAATACCTTGCACATTAGTGCGTCATTCTGACTGTGAAGTGACATCTTTTGGATGTAATGGTTGACATGTTCGACAAGGTCTACCTTACCATCATATGAGATGAACGGTGGACAAGTGAAACACCTCGGCATCGGAGCACATTCAATTTCATTAGAAAATGGAGAGTGGGCGACTCTCCACAGTGCCCGACTCATCACGTCTAATGCGGCGCTAGGACGCCCATGTCGGTGGGGTGAATCCAGGCATTGCTTGACGAACTCGCTCGATCTTTCTCTTGACCGGCGTGAACTACTTTGGTGAGAGGACTCCCTCTTGCTTTCTCCTCTATTGCCAGAATTGTCAGGAGATTCATCATGGTTTCTTCTTTGACACCTTCCTCGACACCTTCCTCGTACCTCTGACTCTAACTCTCTGACCTACCTACGTAGGTACTCTATTTCTCAATCCCTTTTGTCGTGGATCTCTTGCTCGGGGATGTAGGACGCTAATTGATACCCTTGCGAAAAACCTTTCCTTGAATCTAGGTGCACCGTTTGCTCTTCGTGCATGTGATCCTAGTCCCTTTTTTGCTCTCTTTCACGCCTTCTTAAGCCCCGAGATGAGCCTCCAGGCTGACTACCCACGGTGCTCATCGAATGTCGGTTTCCCATGTTCGAAGGTAGCAGACTTCGCCTGAACCTTCAGCTGAGTAGGAGATTCCCACAGATGGTGCCAATTGTGGCATATACAACCTAGTTAGTGGGCTGACAACTAAGCTAATTGTTGTGGCTGTATGGATATCCTACAATGAGAAACGCCTAGAGGCGAAACTCTTAGACCTTTTAGACGGTTCTCTAATACGTCCCTGTACAAGTTCTCTCTCCCTTTCTTATCTTCCTTGGTGTTCTCTCTTATTTTTTGATATCTCCCTCTCAATTTGTCTAACCCCATTTTCTTCTTCTTTTCTGCTATTTATAGGCTTCCTTAGTGGGTTGGCTATGATTATGTTAAATGGTTTTTTCATGCAGGTGGGGCCCCTTGAGATTATTCCTAGCAAAAAGGGGGTCCTGCTTTGGGAATGAATGTGTCAGTGTTGGAACTTGTGATAGATGTCGAGTGTTGTTCGGCTGGTGACCTCCCCCAAGGCACTACTAAGATACCTTGGGACAGGCTCCGAGCAATACTGAGTCCCGAGAGGTTACTTTGGGCCGAGCAGTGTGGATTGGGCCCCTTGAGCAACCTTTGTTTGATTTGTAGCCCAATGGGCCATCAAACAATGGGCTGGTGAACTAGTCATTGTACACACACACACACACACACACACACACACACACACACACACACACACACACACACATAGGTTTTAGGTGTAAGTAGGATTCAAATCTAAATCTTTTATATGACCCAAAAAATTTTTATCAGTTGAGATAACTAAAATCTTGAAACTTGCGGTATCATTTCTGCATCATTTGTTATAAAAATGTTTACCAAATCTATTTGAATTAAACCTTAAAAGCCATGGTTGCGCCAAATGGCTACTCTCACTAATTAGCAAATTAATTATACATTTGTTTTTTTTATATTTCCTTATTTAAGGGATAATATTTAACAATTTTTTAATTTAGGTAAAACTTTATCGTTTAAATTTCAACAAATTTAAATCCTATTCAAATTAAGGAAAGATCTCTCATGCGCTAGGCGCATGAGATCTGCCTCTCACAGGTAGGTGGGCCTCACACATATGGGGTCCACCTGCTTGTGAGAGGTTGGTCTCATGCGCCTGGTGCATGAGATACCAGTGTGGGGCCCACCTGCTTGTGAGAGGTTGGTCTCATGCGCCTGGTGCATGAGATACCAGTGTGGGGCCCACCTGCTTGTAAGAGGTTGGTCTCATGCGCCTGGCGCATGAGATACCAGTTTGGGGCCCACCTGCCTGTGAGAGGTAGGTTTCATGCAACTAGCGCATGAGATACTAGCTCTCAAACTAATAGTCTATTATAAAAAATTTCTAAACTTACATCCCACACAACAACCCATGTTTTCGTTCTTAAAAAATACCCCATGTTTTGACTAAGGGATATGATTTAACAATAATTTAAAACAAATTTATATTCTATTCAAACTAAAAGTTTATTATAATAAATTTCTCTAAATTTAAATTCCACACAACCCACCTTCCCCACCCCCCCCTCTCAAGTTGCATGCATGATTTAACAATAAGTTAAAACAAATTAAAATTTTATTTAAACTAAAAGTCCATTATCAAAAATTTCTAAATTTAAATCCCATAGGACCCACACAACTCACGTTTTTTTTTTTTCTCAAGTTGCATGATTTACAAATAATTTAAAGCAAATTTAAGTTTTATTCAAACTAAAAGTCTATTATAAATAAAGCCTAAACTTAAATCTTACACAATCCATGGTTTTGTTTTTGTTTCTTTGTTTTTCCCTCAAGTTGCATCTTATTAAAATAATATTTTATTAGAATATTAAGTTACAAAACTCTTGACTAATGGATTTGTCTTATTTATTGTTTTTTGCTTTTGAATTTGCATGCAGAATATTATGTTAAATGAAGTTTACTATGAAGAAGCAAAACAATAAACACACATTTAATTTCTTGGTTCTTTTATGTAAGTTTTTTTATTTATTTATTTTTATATTCTCAAATTTTGAACTCTTTTGTGTATGTTATTATTTTTAGTTTTGGTTATTATATTTAATTTGTGAGTGTGTTGATTTTTTCAATTAGACTATCACTAGAAAAAATCAATATTGAGGAACAATTTTGTTTATTATTGTTTGTGTCAATTAGGGCATAGATTAAATATAACCCATTTTGGAATAATCAAACTCATCCATATATCTCATATTAAGAAATTGACACAGAGCACAAAGAGAATTTTAAAATATAAAAATAGATAAACATTGATAAAATCTAAACTTTAAATGATCAAAACTTAAAGTAATTCTTTTTATTAAAAGTATTTACTTATTTTATAATTTATTATAACTATTTATTTAATAATTTAGTTTTAATTTTTTAAATTTTTTTGAGTTTACATATGAATTTTTATCATGCTGTGTGCATCGCACATGAATAATACTATACAATTTTGCATTCATTGTCAAACTGTTTTGAGGTTTCATCATGTAAGACTCAATATTATACTGTCATAGACCGATATAATTAACGAAAAAAATTCGATATTATTACTACAATATGATTTCAATTAGATACGTTTCAAACCGAAGGCACCCTACAGTATCGTATAAGAATATACCAAATTGAAGAAGATAAAAAAATCAATTGCACATCACGGAATCAAATAGGTGCATGGCTTAAATAAAAGAATAAAGACGTGTGAGTTTGGAAGTTTGTTTGAACTTCGAAGATATTTCCATTCCTTATATATATTTGGACATTGATTTGTAGGGTTATGGTTTCTTGGTT
The DNA here is from genome assembly GCF_932294415.1 of Quercus robur. Lineage (NCBI taxonomy): Eukaryota > Viridiplantae > Streptophyta > Magnoliopsida > Fagales > Fagaceae > Quercus > Quercus robur. The sequence goes on along the minus strand of NC_065536.1, from coordinate 26,989,619 downwards.
TATTCTTATCTTTCCAACTTTGTTGCTTGGTCCAAATATCTTCTTCTCAAAAACATTGAAAGAAAACAATTAAGAGGGCCAATTACTAGTACAGAAACAATGTCTTCCACTTCAACACCGTCAATATATTTGCAAGGCAATGCCCACAAAACAAGTTTTGCGCCAGCAACAAATACAAAGCCTTTCCACACGAGTCTTAAATTTCCATTTTCACAGTCTTTAAGAAAAGTTATACGTGTAAATTCATCTAGCACTGCAAAGTATAATGAAGTTGTGGTGGATGAAGAAATTGAGAAGATTAGGAGGCTTCAAAATGGGTCTGACGTTCGTGGGGTGGCATTGGATGGTGAGAAAGGTCGAAAAGTGGACCTTGCACCGCCGGCTGTGGAAGCCATAGCTGAGAGTTTTGGTGAGTGGGTTAAAAATGGCTTGGAGAAGGAAAGTGTGGAAGATGTTAGGGTGTCTCTGGGCCGGGATCCGCGTGTATCGGGGGCTTCTTTGAGTGTAGCTGTGTTTGCAGGACTTTCTCAAGCTGGCTGTTCTGTGTTTGATATGGGACTTGCAACTACTCCAGCTTGTTTCATGAGTACACTGTTGCCTCCATTTGCTTATCATGCTTCTATAATGGTACATAGCTCCCGTATCAAATAATTATCACATGTGTGCATACATACATACATATATATATATATATATATATATATATATATATATATATATATCTTCTCTTCTACAACGTGTGGACCCAACTTATAGAAATATGCATATATTTAATGTATGACATATCTTTTCAAACACCTACTAGAGTCTAGAATTTAGAGTGAAAAATTTCATAATATTAATATGGGGCTTTAATATTAAGAGTATTGTAACTCAATTAATACGTTATGATATGGGCAAATCCAAAAATTGTTGAGTGGTTTCCACAGTCTCATAAAATTCAAAAGAAATGAATGGTAAAGTACAATTAAAAACTCTTGAATTCTTATGTATTTTAATAACATTATATTTTTTGGTTGAATAAAAAAGAAGTCTTTGGATTCATTGACTTCACGCCATGCCACTAATAATAATAACAAGAATTCATACGGTAGATTGTATTTGTACTAGTTTGCCACACAACTGAGGATTGTGTCACATATATTTAATTACTCTGTTAATTAAAGCCATGCTTGTATAGATACAATCTTTCAAACTAACAGGTTAGACATATATAGAAGCAACTTCTTTTATTCTTATTTGCTGAATATATATAGAGAAAACTTACTAGTTGAGATTCATGACTTATAAATCAATTGCTGTAATTTCAGATGACGGCATCTCATTTGCCGTACACGCGTAATGGTCTGAAGTTTTTCACTAGGAAAGGGGGGCTGACCTCACCAGAAGTGGAGGAAATATGTGACATTGCTGCACGTAAATATGCAAATCGGCTCACAAAAGTGTCGACCATGCTGACCATTCCTCCAACAAGAGTGGATTTCATGAGCAATTATGCCAAGCACCTCCGAGACATTATCAAGGAGAGAGTCAATCATCCCTTGCACTATGACACTCCACTCCAAGGATTTAAGGTTCCCTAAATTTCTATCTTCATTCGTTTGTCGATCTGTTTGTTTCTATGTATATGTTCGTGCATATATATGCATAATTTCATTGACAATTCTTGAAAATTACGGAGCCACTAGTTTTCAATTAACCTTATCCCAAAGTTTTGGCTCTGAGTTTCTTTGAGGGCCTAGATAGTAGATAGATAGAGATAAGATAAATGCTCGTTAAGCTTGGTACGTTGATTCGAGTTTGGCACCTCTTTCCTTCTTTAAAGGATAAATAGACTTACACACACACCTACCTTGTTACACGAAAATTGTGTGTATGATTTATTTCAAACTAAAATCGTGACTTCCCATAGTTTGTATGTAACAAACACTATCCTATAGAATTAGACCTTTTGATATCCCATTCTTGTCTTCAAGAAGCATTCCTTCAATATCGTGACATCATTTTACCGAAATTTGCAGATAATTGTAAATGCTGGAAATGGATCAGGAGGCTTCTTCACGTGGGATGTCCTAGACAAGCTTGGTGCAGACACCTTTGGGTCTCTACACCTCAATCCAGATGGGATGTTCCCCAACCATATTCCCAACCCTGAGGACAAGATTGCCATGGCACTAACTCGAGATGCAGTGTTACAAAACACTGCTGATCTTGGGATAGTTTTTGATACTGATGTAGATCGTAGTGGTGTGGTAGATAATAAAGGCAACCCAATCAATGGGGATAAGCTCATTGCACTCATGTCAGCCATTGTACTGAGGGAACACCCTGAAACAACCATAGTGACCGATGCTCGTACAAGCATGGCACTTACTAGATTTATTGTAAATAGAGGGGGTCATCATTGCTTATATCGGGTTGGTTACAGAAATGTCATTGATAAGGGAGTTCAACTTAACGAGGATGGTATTGAAGCACATCTTATGATGGAAACATCTGGCCATGGTGCACTTAAAGAGAATCATTTCCTTGATGACGGTTAGAATTTACAATTTGTGCATCTCTTTGTTTTTGTTGGTAGTCAATTAGACTTAATTTAATCTAAGCTAGTGTACACTACTAACAACTTATCAACTTAACAGTTCTGAAAAAATTATAAAATTATTGTGTACTTATTAAATTAATATTATTAACACAATAAATTTCACTACATTTTTTCACAACATCGATCCAAACAAATTGTGATATGAGTTTAAGTACTAGTTAAGCCTCTTCATGAAATAGTTATACCTTTTGAGTTTGATACTCTAGCATGGTACTATGTAACTTCATAAGAGATACTTGCAATATTTTCAATATTTATTTTTATAAATCAAGTGTAAAAGAAATCTTGTCATAGTTGTGTTAAGAAAGAACTTATATTCAAATTTCCATCTTACTTGTTGTAAGCAACCAAAATATGAGGGGTGTTTATTATATACACACTTTTGCACGCAACCATACACACATTAATGCGTGCGTACAGTTGTGTGCAAGAGTACGTGTAACAACAATTGCCCAAAAAAAGGTGAAATTAATAGTGGTCTTGTTAAGTGTTCTCGAATCTCAAGTATTTTACTCTATTGCATAGGGGCTTACATGGTGGTAAAAATCATCATCGAAATGGTACAAATGAAGCTTGCAGGATTGGATGACGGGATTGGTAGTCTCATAAAAGATCTAGAAGAACCATTTGAATCCGTAGAGATGAGGATGAATATCATCTCCGAGCCTAGAGAGGCAAAGGCGAAAGGTGTTCAAGCAATAGAAACATTTCGAACCTACATTGAGGTACTTATATATCCTACTAAAATATATTTAAGTTGTAATGGATACAAAGTTACATTATCCAATAAACATGTGGTTTTGTTTATAGTAATTAACCACACATTCACTTGTAGAAAGGGCAGCTTAAGGGGTGGGAATTAGACTCATGTGGAGACTGTTGGGTGAGCGAGGGATGCCTTGTAGACTCTAATGACACACCGGCTGCCATTGATGCTCACATGTACAGGTGCAAATTAATAAAAACAAAAATTTACAATAACATATGGAAAATCGCATTATATAATTATAAATTTTAGTTTCTATATGAATCTTCATAATGCTGCAAATTCAGGGTTAAAGTTTCCGATGAAGAACACGGTGAACATGGTTGGGTACACATTCGACAGAGTATTCACAATCCAAATTTAGCTGTAAATATGCAATCCGTGGTGCCTGGTGGCTGCCAATCCATGGCAGTAGATCTTAGAGACAAGTATGGCTCATTGTCCCTTCACTGCCCATTCAAACATTTATTAATTGTGGTTTTGTTTATATGATTTACGATTTTTGATCTTTGTAGGTTTCTCATGGCAAGTGGAATGGATAGAATTCTTGACGTCAGTCAGATTGACAATTTTACAAAAAGCGTGCGTGGTGGTTAAGTTGCAATGATCTCCACTAGAAGTAGTTGTACAATAAAGTTGAGTATAAAAAACGTTAGCAAATGTTATATCCACCATATAAGTCAGATTATGATAATGTAATGTACAATAATGATGTATTTCATTGGTATATTCCAATCATGGTTTTGAAACCTAGACCGTTTAATGAACTGGGAAAGGAAGAGGGTCAAGATTTTTGAGATTGGATTGTAGTTCAATCGAGGTCAAACTGTGATGTGTCATTTAATTTTTTTAATATATTTGATACTTGGATTGGTTTATATTTATTAATTTTTCATTCCACTTTATCACGCTTTGAATAAGTTCTTATTAAAATATTGTAATGTTAATGCTTGTACTCGTATAAATTTTTAAGCACTACTACCTTAGAAAAGTTTAATTCTTTGGGGTGCCAAAGTATGCATATATGGGGATGTTATTTGATGAAGTATGAAATGCCGTGCACTCTAAACTTCATGTACAATTTGAAGACCTAAAGAAGAAAGAAAATGCTATTAGAGTGCACTAGTGTGGTGCTAGCTAAGAACCCTCCAACGGTTAAGTTAGAATTTCACCCAAGACTTCCATAACTCTCAAAAACCATAAGAGTTAGCAAAATGATTCATATGGGAGATCTTGAGTGGGTCAAGTTTTTGGTGTCACTACACTCATGGGAGATGTGTGGGCTTAGTACAGCAAGTAGGAGCGAATTTCGAGAAATTCATCCCACATTCTGTAGTAGTGGATTTGTGTGATAAACCATAAACTTGGTGGAAGTGGCTAAAAATTACTAAGTGTTGAGCCTTTAATATTGTAGACGATAATTTATGGAGATGATGCTCCTTAGGCGAGTTTCCCTCTTCTTCTTAGACGATTGTCTTAGACGATGGTACATTTCTATTTCTCCATCAGTTTTATCAAAGGAAAAATATTCCTTCACACTTGTTCACTATTTCAAACACATATCCTAGAATACCCACATTTTGACACATAAAAATTGATTTGAAAAATAAAAAAAGAAATGTGAAATAATGATATCTAAAAACCTTTTATGAAATTTATAATATAAAGGGACACGTCCAAGGAGGCACACATTTGGAAAACTTGGAGTCAATTTGGTAATTTTTGTAAAAATTGGGGGTTGTTTGACATTTCAGGTGATTGATGGGGTAATTTGGTAATTTCTCTGAAATGTAGGAGTACTTTGGTAATTTTGGTGAAAGAGAAAATTTTGTAATTTTTACTGAAAATAGGATTATTTCTATAATTTTGATAGAAGTGTGGGGGCTTTTATGTTATGTTATTTCATTTTGAAGAAACGTAGATGCACTTTGGTAATTTTAGTGAAGGTAGAGACAACTTGGATACCAAAAATTTGGGGTTGTGGTTGTAATTTCATTGAAATTTGAAGGTTCAAGGGCTTTTATGTTAGGGCCAACTAGGATTGGGATAACTTGGGTTCGATATGCTTGAATTGGGTCAAATGGAGTCCACATCACAATGGGCTTTAAGTGCATTCAAGCTTCATAGGCTAAGTAGTGTTTGAGTTAAGTCTTGTGCTTGATCAAGTTTTGGATTGACCCTATAAGGGCTTTAGGTTTGAGCCCATAAACTGGAATTTTGTAGATGGGACTACCTCCTTAGACATACTCCTTATTTAACTAAATTTTTTAATGCTTCAATTTTAAGCATAAAGAAATTCTATGAGTTTTAGTAGTGCAAACATGTTAAGTGGAACAACCGGTACGATTAGGTCTTAAAGTATATCTCTTGATGCTAGATTTTGATGGTTGAGCCCCCAAAGACTTATTTGGATGTTTCTTGGTGAGAAGTTTGTAATAAGCGTGTGGCTTGTGTAGACACTTGGCAATGTGTGTGCATTAGGCATTGCCACCAACCATGAGTTTTCTAGGTGTGATTGATCACCTATATCTAATTTAGGGGTGTCCACGGGTTGGTTCGGGTCAGGTTTGTGCCCAACCCGTGATCGACCTGACAGAATCGTGTGGTGAAAGTTCAGACCCGTAGCCGACCGGCGAGAGAGTCGGATCGGAGCGGTCAAATCGGCATCGGAAAGCGGTCGGTTCTGGTTGGGTTGTCCACAGTGGAAAAACCTATCAAAATTGTTTTTTTTTTTTAGGTGAAAATTCGCCAAATTTGGCAGAGATCTCATTAGATCTGGTGAGATCTCTCCTCGAATCCGGCTGAGATCTCCCCAAGTCCGGCATAAATCTTGTTGGATCTTAAGTAGTTTGACCAAAAACTTGTCGGAAAAAGCTTGAATCGCCGGATTTTTGTAAGTCTTCGGTCGGGTCAGATGAAGTGGGTTTTAAAGGAGAGAACCCGCCAATCGACCCGTCGGACTCGGTTTCTAGGATTTGTAACCCGCCGCTGACCACCGGAGCTCACGGGTCTGTCACGGGTGGGTCGGTTCTGGTCGGTTGGATCGGGTCCGGGTTTTGTTGGACAAGCCTAATCTAATTTATTTTATCACCTAATTAACTAAATGATTTCCTAATAAGAGCTCTTACACTAAATGTGGGAGACAAATGTCTTGAAACAAAGTCATGGACTCGGAAAGTTTTAGGGACCCCATAGATGCCTATCCTAAAATGTTACCTTACTTGATTTCACTTCTACTTTCTATTATTTGAAAAATAACTCAATTACTTAGCAGTTGGGCTTTTGGAAAAAAATTTCTTTAGAAACTATTTTTGGAAGTAGAGGTAGACATGCTTTAATAACATATTTATTTGGAAAAGATAAATTTCAATTTTGGAATTAAATATGGTCAACCTCCATTGCATAACACACCATAATGAGCTCAAATGAATTTGCAACTTATTCTCCAAAAGCATTTTTCTCATGCGAAAAGGACAACAGGGAATATACTATGGTTAGATCCTTTTGTGAAATGTGGATGTAATTTGGATGTTATTTAGCAATTTAATCTTGCAAGAATTCCTTTTATTGTGATGAAATTAGGATTGAAATAATAATTTTTTGTAGTTCATGAAAGTTTAGGAGTCTTTGTACAATTTTTGGAAGTTCAAAGGTCTTTGTGCAATTATTGAAAGTAGGTTGTTGCCTAGGTTTTTGTGGCTTACATTCAAACATATGAAAAACATATATATTACGAGCACAACTTCATAGAGGTTTAGTGAGATTACTTCTATGCTCTATATCAAGAGAAAACCTAAACCTAAACCTAAGTTTGATAAACGTTGTGTATTCTAGAAGTTGATATATATTCACAACAATGTTGCTACCTTTTGAAGCTCAAGAGATGAAGCCATAGAACCATTAATCCTAGTGTGTTACTGTGGAGATTAAATCTTCAAGGATCTAGTCGTGATTATGGAAGAAGTTCGTGAAGCATGTATGAAGAGTTCAAAATTTCTAGAGTTGCGTGGGGTCACATTAGTAAGTTAACGATTTTACTAGATTGTAAAACTTCTTATCTATAGTAAATTGCTTTTATTGGGGTAGAGGTACCCTAGTGGTGGTTTTTCATTTGGAGTGTTCCCTATTGATTTTCCAATTATTCACTAAATCTTGATGTTCTTATGTTTAGTTCTTTGATTTTTTGATTTTGAATTTATTGTGGTTGTGATAATTAATCTAAGTTCTAATCAAATTAAGTTAGTTAATTTTTAATTTATCCTGGGTTTAAAGAAGTTTTTCACATTAAAAACAACTTAATTAGAAGAGGAGTAAAGGTTAGCTTTAGTAGGTTTGATAACATACGTTTATACATTATACTTGGAGGAAACACATAAGCACTTTCACTCCATTAACTATTACAAAGCCCTAAAATTATTAAAATTATACAGTTTATCTATAAGAGCATATGGATTACTGCATCTAGTAGCTTCAGTAAAGGCCATACAAGAATAAATTTATGTTCACAATTTATAATAGAAGAGGGCAGTCATGCTAAAACTATAGACCTCTTATTATTGTACGCATTAATAGGATGCATCATAGACTTTTTTCCTATGCTTGGGTAAGGTGTGTGTAGACAACTAAATTTCTAGTTTTAAATAAATCAAACAAGTAAAATAGTTTCACAAAAGCAAATTTGTATTGATGAATGTGTGGTACAATTCTCTGTGATTACAAAAGAGTGATCCTCTTATTCGATCTCTTTGAAAGACTTATTGGTTGGAATTGTAATAATGTGATTTTGACTCGAACACCAAATATCCTTCAATTTGGCTAAAGGATGGATTGAAAAACCTTGAAACAGAATTACAATGAATCTCTAGCTATGAGCTTATTAGAAATTCTTTGTTCTTCGTGCGTTCTTCGTGTTCTTGGAGCGTTCTTTGTCTTCGAAGGTTTGTGGTGGAAGTTTTTCGGTACTTTAGAGGCTTGGATTCGTAGAGTTTTGTTGATTTATGGTTTGTTGAGGTTTCTAGAGGCTTTTGAGCTTGATTCTAGCAAACTTCAAGATCTAGGTTGATAGTTTGGATGGTTTTTCTTTGAATGTTCTTTGGTTTTGAGGTTGAAGTTCTTGAAGGCTTTGAGGCTTGATTCCAGCAGAGCTTTGGTATTTCTGAGTGCTTCTGAATCTTCTTTGATGCTGCTTGTGCTTTGGATGTATTGGTGTCTAGAAATGCCTTAGGAAGGCTTCTATTTATAGGAGTTTGGGGGTGGGTGAGCAACACATGGCGAAGTTTGATTGGTGACATGTGTCACAGTTTGATTGGAAGGGCTTTAAGACTTTTTCTCCAAGACACATGGCATTTTTGATTGACCAAAATGTTTTGATTGTCAAGGTGACACATGTTAGCACTCGATTGGACTGCTTGTGTCATCGCTTACATGCGCTGATGTGTAATTGGTTTTTGCATACATTTTATGCCCCTAATTCAATGATACTTGGCAAATTTCTGTTAGTTTCTGAGTAGTGACAGTAAAACCTAGTAGCAATACGTGGTGCTTTGTAACTGGTCGTATTTTGTGGACTTGGTAGTACGTTGTGTTCGCTTGTAATAGATCGGGAATTTTCCCTCTCTACAGTGTGTGCATTGAGATCTTTGTTGAGATCAAGTACAAACTGAAGTAATGAATTTGGTTTTGGAAAACTCTTGTTCAGCTTTAAATATTCCATAATCCAATGCACCAAGCTGCCCTCACCCTTTGGAGTAGCTTGAACAATGGCTTTGAGGCTCTTGTACTCCTGAAGGATATCTCCTTTAATAATAGTGATCGAGTTGTTTTTCTCATCTATTGCTTCGATTATCTCCTTAGTAACTTTTACTTTCCCAAATGTGGTTTCAAATTAGAAGAATCAACTAAAGATATTGTTGATACCTATTTTTGCAAAGTTGTATCCAAGAGCCCATGAGGAGAAAAGCCCGAGAAAGCCCCAAGGGATGGGTTAGAGTATGAGCAAAGAGATAGTAATCAGGCCATATTCCAAAGGGCCAAAGAAAAGAAAATGCACAAATAAGGTCCAAGTGATGGCCTAAAAAGGAAGATTATTTTGGGAATAAAATAGAGCCCAACCCAATATAGTGAATATATGAAGAGAAAAGAAAGCAAAAGGGTCAGCAGGTCCAACCCAATATATGGCAAAAAGCTCATAATGCCCTTATACAAAAGGATAATGATGAATTCCAATTCTGTAGAGGTAAAACACTGTGAAACCATGCAAGTCATAGCGGCAAGAAATGCATGAAGAAACAAGACAAAGTCATAGAGGCAAAACACGCGTGAAGGGGAAACAAGACAAAATCAAGAGTGGCAAGAAACATGTGAAGAGGAAACAAGACAAAAACAAAAGCAATAGGAAATGTATGAAGAAAAAGAGGAAGCCAAAGAATGAGAAGTGAAGTAGTTGGCATGGTCTTAAAAACCGGTATGGTGAAAGAATCGGAAAAGGGACTGGTTATTAATTTTTTGGTCGGATCGGGATCCAATTGGTGGTCGAACTGAAGACACAATAAATAATGTAATTAATAATTTTAAAATAATAAAAATAAAAAATATATATTTTAAGTTTTTTAAACTAAGAATATTCAAGTTAAACATATATATAAAATTTAAAAAATAATGTGAGTTTAGTTTTCGTGTATTAAATTTAGGAAATGAAAATAACAAAAACCACAACCCATATATAAAATTTTATAACTGTTAAGAATTAAATTAACAATAGATAATATATATTTATTATTATTATTATATATTTAATACTTATATATACTAAGTACTAACATGACACGGCCTCTTTTTTTTATTTTTATTTTTATTTTTATTTTTTTTACCCTTCCCTGACCTTTATTGAGTTGTCCTGTAAAAGTCACTTTGCTTCTTTTAAGAACATGTAACATGGCTCAAGGAGGGATGAGTTAGACAAAGACAGAAAAAAACAAAATAAAAAAAGAGTCATTCACCTATCCCTTCTTCACCCATTTTTTTAAACTTCCATTTCTCCTTTCAAACTTGTCCCATCGAAAGCTAAAGCCATTCTCATATTTTGTTTTAAATTTGAAGTCTCTAACACTACAGTCTCACACTCTCTCTCTCTTAGTCTCAAAGTATTTTTGTTGCAAAATAAAAAACTTCAGAAAATTGATGTTGCCAAGGTAATTCATATTTACCTAAAAAAAAATAAAAAATTCAAGAATCACATTTTAATCTTTAGTTCTTTACCTCTCTCTCTTTTGATTGAGGTTTTCGTCCTTCCCACAGCTTTGGATCATCATTCTAATGGGTTTTAGGCTAGATTTGAAGGGGGGGGGGGGGGAAATGCAACTGTTTGAAAAAAAATGTGTAGTTTTAGTTTTCAACACAACTGGTCAATAATCGGTTCAATCATATCGGTTCCCGATTTTATGGTTGAACCAGCCGGTTCCCAATTATTTTCAGTTTTTTGATGTTTTCTGGTTTTTGTTATAATTGGACTGGATTAGTGGCCGGTTCTCAGTTGAATCGGTCAGATCAGTCGGTCTAGTTCGGTTTTAAAAACCATGTTAGTTGGAGGCCGGGCCCACAACTGAAGAGGAACAAAAGATGTGGTTTGATGAAGGGAAAAATACCTAATTTTGGTATCCTGCAAAGACCCCTTTTGGGAGATGCTTTGTTGGGAAAGCATATTTATTAAAATTGGTAGGAAATTGGTGGAAACCATCTAATGCATGTTAGGAAGTGAGGACAAGAGGAATTAATGAGGCTTCGCCGTTTAGAGAAAGAGAGGGATAATGGTATTGTGGCGGGATTAGCTTTTGCCCAAAAGAGGAAGGAAGTTTGTCGCTAAGCAAATAGTGGGACTAAACCCACTTCTAGTGGCTAGAAGGTAGTGTAATTGAACCCACCTGCACATGGCTAGAATGGTATGTTGTGAAATATATATAATAAAGTACCATTAGATTTGCATAGTTAGCCATCCTTTTATATTATTTTGTGACTAATCATATATTATATTTGTTTTATGGAAAATAAAGGCTATTCATGTTGAGAGGCTAAACAAGTTACAAGTTGTATGGTACGTGGGCCAAGCCGATTATAAAGCTAACTTAAGAGAAGAGAGCTTGCCATAAAGTAAAGATTCAGCCCAAAGAAATAGAACACCCAGCCCAGGCGTGTATTCAAGAAGAAGCCAAGATGTAATCCAACATGGGTGAAGTTTGCTAGGAAAGAAACTCTTACAATCAAGCCATGAGGTGTCCGTATCATAAAAGAAATACAAGTCCGCGTGTAAAGCTAGGCCACGGAGTCCCTTGCATGTGCATGGCTTGGAAATATGAATTCCTCATTCTGATTGTATTAGGAATATAGCATACTGTAAGGCGGCTATTTTCATATATAAGCCTCTAGGTTAGATTGTTTAAGAGGAGGGCTGAGGGTTGAACGTATAGAGAGTTGTGGCTCCGGCTACCTCTTTGGTTTTCTTCCATGACAGTCAGTTTTATTTATTTGTCTAGTTTGATTCTTAATATTTTATTTTTGTGTTTTCTTTCAATTACTATGAGTAGTTAAATTTATAATTAAGGTTGAGGATGAAACCTTGTTAAGAATTATTAGTATTGTTTATGTGATTTGATTTTTCCCATAATAGTTTTTTCTTTAATGATTTAAATTGTTCTTATTTCATATCAATTGACTAAGTGAGATTCTAGATATGAGTTCAATCATGTTTTTATCATGATTTAGGATTTATTTTAATTAATTGTGTAAAGTTGTAATTTACAACTATGTATTTGTTGGCTTTTATTCCGTGCCAAATTTGATTGTAATTATATTCAATCTTATGTACCTTGTATTTCATGTGGGATTTATTTGTAAGGGTTGTGTGTGAGAGAAAGAGAGTGTGAAGACTCAAAGCTAATTGAAGACTGAAGTTGTTTTCGCGGGTAGCTCGCAAGTAAGCTTCCCGTGAAGTGATGCATTTGCCCTGCACATGACTGGAATGCGAAGAGTCAGGACAGGAAAGAGACAGTTGGTTTTCGCAAGTGTCTCGTGGGTAAGGCCTTCCCACGAGACACCCGTGAAACATTTGGTTTTGCTAGATTGTCATTTTGATACACTATTCTTACCCACACTATATATACCCCTATTACCCACATATGTTAAGGAGTGCTTCTGAGAGAAAACCCTAGCCACAAACATTGAGAGTTAGAGATTGTTATATCCATAATTCTCTACACAATTACTTGTGGATTTTCCTCAACTCTTACCTCTCAATTTCCATACCATTGAGAGGTTGATAGCCCAAACACTTACCATACCCTTTCAGAGTGTCAAGTGAGGTTTTGGTGCTGCAGGGAAGCATTGGAAGAAGCCAGGCTTTGACGGATGCAATCAAGCGTATTGCGGGATCCAGAGAGCTAGACAAGACACAGTTCTGAGAAGCCTTGTTGGAGTAGGAGTTTGGAGGGCTTAGGTGCATTGGGTAGACTAGGTTTGGAGGGTCTTTTTCTATTCGTGTATCCTAACTGATTGTCTAGTGGATCGATTACCACTTGGAGGGCGGCGGAGAGGTTTTATGCCGAGTGTTTCAGTTTCTTCTTTGATAACATATCGGCGTGTTATCTTGTGTTTGCTTTCTTCTTCCCTACTCTTTTAACTTTCATTTTACTGTTGTGTTGTGATGAATATGGCTTAGAGTAGTTTATTTGTTTGTACGCTCGCTTTTACTCTTTTTTGCACATTGTATAAGTTAGAGTAAAATCAATCGAGTCGTAATTTTTAATTTGGGGGTCTAAATAGCTCTTGTGTTTTAACACATTTTCGAGCTTTCAAATTGAATGCTTGGTTTATTAATTCTTGATTATAAAATTGGATATTGCTTGTGATTTGTCTGTCAATGCATACAATTTATGATTTGATTTTTAGAATTGGATATATCTTGTGATTTGTTTGGCTACGGATACAATTGATGATTTGATTTTATACTTAAGAAGCGAAGAAGAACATGCTTTTGATTTTTAAAATAAGGATTTTAAAGAGAATATTTTCCATGATAGCAAGATTGATTTCTAGATTATCATATAGTGAGTTGGGAAAAATTAATGATCATAAATATATGCTGATATGACTTATAAGGCAGATTCCAAAACCTTAACTCCTTTCTCTAGATTGTTTACATCTCTTTACTACTTTATATTATATCTTTGCTAAGTTTAATTATTTTCTTAGTATATTTAATTACAAATAACCAATTTTTGTTAGACTAGATTAAAATTAATTTGGTTAAGATTTGATTAATTTTCCTACGTCCATTCAAGTTCCTATGGGTGAGACCTCGTCCTTGTCAAATTATACTTTGGTAAGGTTCATACACTTGCGAGTACTTTAAAATTTCACAACATAGGTGTTGGCTGAATGTCTATAGTAGACAAAATGAGTAGTGGAAAGTAAGGGTAGGGAAGGGAAATCACCTAGGATTGATCTTGAGTATAAAAGGAATAGTACCCTTGAACATGAGAATAACACACATTAGAAGGACGAGGAAGAGCAGTGTAACCAAGAGAATCATAATAGCAAGTTGAAAGTGAAAGACGAGAGAAAGTGGAAAAGAAAGTGAAATGTAAAAGGGAAAAAAGAGTTGAGAAAGTAGAGTATACACGGCAGAATCAACATGCATCACTAGGCAATTGTTTACCTCCCTTAAACACAAAACCATACTCTTTGTCATCTCAATCAAGAGGATATTTATCTATCCTGAACCATTCTCTAAACTACATAAACTTATGGCCTTGTAGGGTAATAAGTTTAACTAAGTTGGAGTTTGAGCTCTTTTTAGTTTATATCTTGTGTAGAATCCTTTTACTTTCGTTATTATGTTTGCTGTTATTATTATTAATTCTGCTGCTAACATTCTTGGACTAACAATTGTTCTGTTGTTATATATATATATATTGAATTCTTGTAGAACCCAAGCCAAAATGTCTGGGAAAAAGCCAGCACAGTAGCTCCAGCCCCTTAAGCTACCTAAACAATCACCCCCCAACAATACTAGTCAAACAAAGAATCCTGGCCAGATTGTCCTAGTTTCTCTAGTCTCCATGGTAAATCTTTTTGTGGTTTCTACAATCCCGAAACCAAATTACGAAAGACCACCTCTAGCCTAGCCCAACTTTAGTTCTGCCTTAATATCCCTAGCACCTAGAGCAGTAACCCCATACACAGTTGATGATCCAAGGTGACTTAGACTTTATAATGATTCCTTTGCTAAGGAGGTCCTCAATCTTAGCTCTGCAAAATTCCATGAGTTCTTGGCTCATTTGGATGGGGCAAGCTTTGTGTGTTTATGTGTATATATATATATATATATATCTTGTTTGGATTGTTTGGTCTTGCGCATAAGTAGAGAGAGCCAGATCCAACTTTCCTACCCTCTGCAGGAAGTCTTAGCCCAAAAGCATAAAAAGGCACCCACAAATATTAACTTCATGCTATTACAAAGGAATTAAAACGTAATGATACCTACATGTTAGCAAAAGAGAGAGATACTTTAAGGTAGATTATACTTTAGTGTCATCATTGATGTTTCATAGATTTGCATAAGGGACAGAGAATTGAAACTTGAAATGAAGAATGACAAAAAAGTGAATTACTACCGTAGAGAAACTTAAAAATAACATAAGAATGTCAAGAGTTTTGTAGTTTAGCTAGTTAGCACATCCTAATATCTCTAACGAAACCATTCATTGTTCAAATCTACCTTCCCCAACTATCAAATTATCAAAAAAGTACTTGAAAAAATGTAGAAATAGAAGAAGAATAATATTCTACATTAATTTTGTTTACATCCAATTTCATGTTTTAAATGTGAACTTTTTTTTAATGTGTATATTTTTGAATCGATTGTAAATATGTGTGTAAAATAGTTGATGTAAACAAATATAAAAGTATATTTTTTTACTAAATAAAATGAGAAAGTTGGGGTAGGTGGGATTTTAAATGGGTATAATTTTTTGAACATCATATCAAGAGTGCCATGTTTTTATTTTTGTGAGTTCCTACTATTTTTTTTAAAGATTTTTTTTTTCTTTGGGTGATACTAGGGTACTATTACAAATATTTCTAGACAGGTTTTACATATTAATTGGTTACCAATTAAAAATGATAATAAAGACATTTAATAATTATGTGTTAAGGTCTCTCTAATTACTTTTATTTCCACATCAATTTATTAGCATTTTGTAGTAAATTAATCATATATTTTTCATTTTAATTTTATTTTATTTTACGAAGTCTGCCAAGGTAAGTTTACCTAAATATATAAGTAGTAAATATAATACTCGGCTTTTCTACGTTTAAAAAAAAAAAGAAAAAGAAAAAAAAGCGTGGCCATCCAATTGAATAAAAATTATACACGTAGAACACAAGATTTAATAATATTAATAGTACACATGATTTAAAAAGTTTATTTTAATTAGTTGTTAAAGGGTGTGTAATATACGATTTCCTTCTTAATTTGTGGTATTAGAACTTTGAAGTATCAAACATTGTTCTTTTTTTCATATATTGGTAATTTTTGTATTTTCTTTGTAATTTATGTCAAGAGATATTAAATAAATTTTAGTTCTTAGAGATGTACACTATGTCCAATATATTATTTTCTTAATTTAATGATTTTAATGATTCTTTAACATACACAATCATTATTAGTGCCTTAATTTTGACCCTATTAATTATTTTGCTACTAAACTTTTACTGAGCTTTTTGGTTAAACTCTGTTGAAAATTATATCTATATTTTTTTAGTATAGGTGTAGCAATGTATTATGTAAAAATTAATTATGTTATACTGATGCAAAACTTTGTTTTCTTTATGGATAAATTCATAATTTAATAATTAGTCAACATACAAAATTGCTAAAAATGTTTTTTTCTTTTTTTAAAAGAAAAGTAATCTTATAACCGTGATTCAATCCTATGATCAATCTGATCCAATTTCCTAACCATTATGCATAGGATCCCAATTTTAACAATTTTAATTAGTAGACAATTACAAAATCTTAAGGGTGTTAACTATATTTTACCTAAAATAAAAAAATAAAAAAATCTTTCCAAAATCCAAAAACACTCAACCTTATAAATTGTAAAACCCTACAACCCGCTACTCCTTTTACACCCTTAGAGGATTCATAGCAAAGAAGGTGAAAAATTTAGCTTTTAGCAACTTAAAAACCTATTTTATTTATGTTAACACATCACTTTACAATACACCTAACATCAAAGGTTCTTTTCTTTACCAATTCATTCAAATATTATTTCTTTATTATTTTATCATTATTATTTATTCTTCCTCTACATCTCTTTCTCTATCTTCTTCTCTATCTCTTTCTCTTGTTTACCACCCACACCTACTGCCACCGTCTCTTTCCTTTCTTTGCCGCCCACAGCCACTGCTGTCCACATCCACTGCCACTGTCACCGTAACCACAACCACACCAACAACCACTGCCATTGCCCACACCCATTGTGGCCAACCACCATTGCTACAACCACCATTGCTATTGTCACCACCACTGCTACTGTCACTACCACCCACAATCTCAACCATTAACCCCCAATAACCAAAATCACAAACCCAAAACTAAATCACAAACTTAAACCCAAAACTACTAAACAAACAAAAAACAAAATTCTATCAGACTCACAAAGAACAAAAAAAAAAGAAAAGAAAAAGTAGTTGCTATAATAAGCTACTATACATAGCAGTTTACTATAGTATGTTGCCAAAAAACTTTAGATATAGTAACCTTAATAAAGCTTGGTTTTTGAGGTTTTGAGAGCTAAAATTACGTTTTTTTTTTCTATAATAACAACCTTACTATGAATGCTCTTAAATTAGTAAACCAACAACTATTAAAAGACAAAATACCAACTTTACTAAATAGCCAATGTGATGCAAACTGCAAAATTGAAGGTGAGTCTTACTAAACTAGAATGGATGTGTGGGTGTGGCTTGTATTGCTATGCAGTGGAAGTGAAGGAGATGAGACTCTCTCTATTCAACTAGTATTCAGGGGAATCAATCTTGTACTGAAGGCTGTACCAGTTTGACCAGTGGAATGATATATTTTGGTACTAGTCAATGCCAGTGTACCGTTTCGCGTTTACCGTCATTTTTTATATTTATAAATAAATATATATATATATATATATATTATAATAAACATAAAAGTTTACTATAAAATATTATCTCAATTCAAAACAAATTATTCAAGATTTTAGACTTTAGCATCAATTAAAAGGAAAAAAAAAAAAAAAACACAATATAAAAAATAGAAAGCTTAATTGTTCATTGCATACTAAGAAAACAAATAATACTAATAAATTAATGCATTTAAGTTACCATTCTATCCTTACAAAAATTTGGTACCGGTATGGTATCGACCACCTTGCCGGTATTGGTATGAATTTATGGACTTTTTTTAATAAAAAAAGGAAGGGTCTGTCAATGTGATTTTTTTTTCTTCCTGTTTTTAAAGTGCTAAAAATGGGCCAGAGAGCTATATTTTTGTTATTGTTTGGGCTAAGGATCATACTAGGGGGCCCAAAAAAATTTATTGGGCCAAACACTAAAATATCTTGTAAACATATATGGAATGTAAAAAAAAAAAAAAACCTGTGGGGCCATGGCCCCCCATGGTCCATGAAGGCATGAATAGCTCTGTCCCCGTTGTACACCACCGTTGCAATCTCCTCTTCCGCATCTACCACATTTACTTTGCTCTTTTACATTAAATCTCTGTTATTGTTTTAGTGTTAATTGAAGTTGCCTCTTATTTCGTATAACAACCTATTTTGCCATAAGTAAAATAATTAATTTTTACTTTCGAATTTGAGGATTTTAGGTACTTTAATTTTTCATTTTAGGTACCACATTTTCTTTAGCTTTTGGTCTTGTTTATTATAATTTTGTGGACCGTTAAAAGGATTTCCTTCTACTATATTAGCTTTGGAAGTAATTATTGAACTTTATATATATATATATATATATATAAATATATGTGTGTGTAGGGACAAGGGGCCCAAAAGTATATGTTGGGTCTTAGGCTTGGCCGATGATAGATCAATAGTAAGGAAGATATAAGACTTTGAACTTTACAAACAAGTTATGACTGTGAAAAATGGGAGAAGTAAGTTAAGGAGGAGTATTTCTTCAGTTAACGAGGTGGAGGCCAGAAAGTGTGTTTAATCATCTAGAATGACATTCTAAGAAGTTCTATTGATAAGGATATGCACTGTGAACGTACAGGACAAATGGGAGCTGGGAAATATCCAAGGAAAAACTACTGCCACCGCATTAAATGTCCTACAGCTAACTCTTTGGCAGTATTAATGAGGAAATGATATCCGAACAGTAACTTTTAGCCTTACAACTACTCCCCAAAGACTTTAGGAGAGGGCTGATGTGACAGGGATCAGGATCAACAATTTGATTTACACATGGAGGGTAGAGATAAAGAAAGGAGGAGAGTATAAAATAGGGGGGAACCCCTGAGAGAAGGGGATCGAGAAATTGAGAGAGAAACACTGTAACAATCCAGAATTGAACTTGTAATCAAACTTGAGAATCAATATATAAGAACTGAACTCGGACTGTGTTGAGGACAACTTTCTTTAGATTAAACCAGTCTATCTCCATTTTCTTGTCATTTGAATCCACTTTACTTATTGTCTGATTCATTAAAGCCCAGTTTTCCAACCTACTTTCTACAAATTCATTGTATTGGGCTTTTTGGGCCTAGCTTTTTGGGACAACTTTCTTTAGAATTTTTGTTTTTGGTCACAATGATGTGCCAGATTTTTTTGGATTCCTCTTAAACTATTTTTTTTTTAATTTTTTTTTTCTACTACCCCTTCTTTTCCAAAATTTCGGGGCCCCCCTTCCACTTGGGGGCTTTAGGCAATGGCCTAATTGGCCTAAGGGAAGGGCTGGCCTTGGCGGTGTATCTATTGTGCTAATGTGCCGCTAATTAGGGTGTACTAATGTGAGCTGCTAATGTGCTTTGGAAGTAAGATCTTATCATGCTTTCCTTAATTAGGTCAATAAAAATCATATGACGATTTTTATGGACTTCTCTAAAATTTTCTATTAATTATGTAAGAAAATAGCTTTCAAAATGATATTTTGCAAATGAATCTGCCATGATAAAGTCAAGTAGGTCTTCAGCTGGGTTGAAACCTCGGATAATCTACAATACAGAGAAAAAAAAAAAATCTCATGCATTGAAAAGATAATTAACTCAAAATAGAAGTAGATCGACTTCAATAAGCTCAGAAACGCACGTACATAAATTATAGTTGGAGAAAACACTCATATTCATAAAACAAAAGCCCCACATTTATTAAAATATATAGGTTACCATAAGAGTACATGGATTTTTGCAACAAGTGGCTCCAGTTAGCCCACACAAGATTAAAATTGACATACATAATTCATAATTAGGAGAACAAAGTCTCGTACACTGTTTTATTGTTGTAGTCAATACTAGGAGAAAACATAACCATTTTGTCTCTATGCCTGGACAAGGTGAGCATCAAGGTCTTTGCTGAGATCAAGTGCAAGCTGAAGCAATGTATTTGGTTCTACAATATTCTCATGCAGCTTTTCATATTCAATAGTCCAATGCACCAAGCTGCCTTCACCCTTTGGAGTAGCTTGAATAGTGATTTTGATGTTCTTGTACTCCTCCATGAGATCTCCTTCAATAACTTTGAAAGTGACAGAGTTGTTTTTCTTATCTATTGCTTCGATTATCTCCTTAGCAACTTTAGCTTTCCCATCTGTGGTTCCAAATTAGAAAAGAATCAAATTGAGAAATTAACATCATGCTTTCACCAAGGAAACGAAACGTAATTTTCTGTTTAGAAAAATATTCCTAAAGCCTTAACATTGCTCTCTGCATGAGGGGCAACGTAAAAACATGTAGAACCAAAAACTTCAGTACATTAAGGAAAAACGTTCCTTAATAGAATTTAAGACAACTCTAACAGCCTGTCTTGTCTCAAAACTGAGGTCTTTCAATGCTAGGAAGTTGTATATATATATATATATATATGCTTGAAAACATTGCTGGTTTAATTTTTGATTGCTTAACGTTTAGTTAGTGATGTCGCACGAGAGCTAATTTGAAGAGTTATGTAAACTATTAGAATTGCAGTCACCCTAATTAAAAACTACCTTTACACTAAGCCTATATTTGAATACCTAGAGATCTGTTGCGGCGAGGAAAAGAGAGTTGTCTTCCCAACCGGTATTTGATGAGCATAGCCGAGTGGGCGGCTACGTGCAACGCTTGGCGATCATTTCTCCGGCGTTGGGAACATTTTATATCATATATTCCTTATTTATTTTTTTCTTTCCCATCTTATACCAAGCAAGGGAGGGAAAACATTTCTCTTTCATTCTTTTTATTGTAAAAATTATCCGGATTAAGGAAAGAGATGACTATTTTCCTCTCATTTCGGAATCTTAATATCAAGAATATTAACCTACTCATACGTAAAATAGTTCACTCATAGAAGAAGGTTTTCTTAAATATAAATCTACATGCACACTGATTCAAAATTCCATAGTATATATTATATATCTACGGTGCTTCCAGTTCTTTTGGTCTTTTGCAATCATATAGAAGATAGGGCACACAATACTTATGCCTTTTGACTCGTTTAAGATGAACTAACGTATAGATTGCATTCCATTAACTCAACTGGCAACTATAATCACTAATATATATATATATATATATATATATATATATATATATATAGTTTTAGACTTCAGATCAATGTTGCACGGACACGGACACGGATACGGACACGACACGGACACGGACATGAGGATACGGCAATTTTTGAAAAATAAGGACACGACACGGCGGGAACACGGCGGTTAAATAATTAATTAAATTTTATATTTAGGATATTTTTTAATATTTTTAGACATAAAATACGTTTATGTCTAGAATTTAAATTATATCAGAATTATAAATAAGTAAACTAACGCCAAAAATAGTACAATAATACACATAAAATATTTAGAGTACAAATCAAAAGTTTAAATATGTTACGTTCAAATACTAATACTAAAAATAATAGTCAAAATAATAATATAAATTATTTTCTTTTGGACCAATGGCATATCAAAGAAATCATGACTGACATATGGTACTCAATAGTTAAAATTTGAAATTGAATGTTTGAAACTGGCTTTCACGTGGGGTTGGCAGAAGACCCACTAAACAAAGAGGAAATATAAAAAAATATTAGAAAAGTTAAAATGAACGAAAAAGAAAAAGAAAACGTAAATGAAGCAGAAGAAGAAGAAGAAGGCATCTGGGTGAGAGAGCAAAGAAGAAGAAGAAGAAGAAGAGAGGAGGAGCTCGCCGATCGGCCCGATCTAGCTCCGGCAAGCGACGGAGGGCAGCGGCAGCAGCAGCGGGCAGAGGTCAGAGGTCAGACATCTGTGATTTTTCTTTTTTTTTTTCACTGCTAGCGTGTCGGAGCCGCGTCGGAGCCGTGTCGGTGGCGTGTCGGAGAAGCGAAAAAAAAAAAAAAAAAAAAGAGACACTCGCCGGACACCGGAATCCGACGAGTCGTACCCGTTCCGGTGTCCGACACGTGTCCGAACCGACACGACGCCAAAAATGGCGTGTCTGTGCAACCTAGCTTTAGATAGGATAGGTTTCAACTTTTGACTTGTGATTACTCTTTGTTATCATAAAGGTTAATTAATTTTTGACATTAGTGACGATTTGAATCCAAATTCCTTATATTATGACAAAAAACTTTACTAGATAAGCTAATTAAATCTCACCATTAATATTTTGTTTCATCCATACAGCCAAGCTCAAGTCCAGTAAAAAAGGAAACATAATTCAAAGAATGCTAGACCACTTTACGAATAAATAATGTGTATATATATATATATATAAATATAAAAGATGGTCATATATGATCTAAAATTTCCTTACCATGGACGTAATCCCAGTTGATGACAGAGCCCTCATTGCCCCAGTCACCTTCATGTAAAGCACATCCCTGTATTACGCCAGGGGATACATTGGATATGTGGTGTGGCCTACAGCTGAAGATCTCGTGAAATTTTTCAGCTGGAGCCTTGATTTCTACATCAGCCTCCACCTTACCAAACAAAGACATTTTGGCAGATACTTATATTCCAAAACCAAATAGCTTTACAAGTGCTAATTAAGAAAAGATAATGTGCATTTGTAGGAGAAAACACTTTGGCTATTATCATTATATAGAAGATCTGTAACGCAAAGATCCTCTCTGGTGATGACTAGATATTTCGTTGCCTATGCTCATCCATATTACATGGGTCCCATTCATGGCTTGTAATGTCAACTACAAAGGTCTTGTATGTTATTTTACATCTTTTTATTTTTTTATTTTATCGAACAATTTAAAGTGGGTTAGTTGATATTTAGCGTTGGTATTGTCATTATTACCTTTAAAATAATTGCACGTGGTATAGCGAGGTGGACAGAATAGACAAGATAATAAATAAATGCTGTCACTGCATCGGCTCAATAGATAAGAACAATAAGTTACATGAGAGTTGAGAGCGAGGTGCAGAATCGATCAGGGCCAGCTTGAATGCATTTGGAGACCTAAGGTAAAAATTGATCATTTTGTTTTAGATGTAAAATTATTACTAATTAATATAAACTACGTAGAATTTTTCTTTTTTTAGAAATTTTATTGACAAAAAATTTGACAAAATTTTTCATACTTGTTGATGTGGAAGATTGATAGTGGTAAGTAAAACAGTGGTGTTAGTGGTAGATTTAGATGAAAACTAGTAAAAATTTACTAACTAAACTCTTATTATTATTCTTTTTTTTAGAAGTGTAACATTCACAATATTTTTTATAACAAATCCTAGATTTTAAACTGTTTTTTGTTTTCTATTTGAAAATATCACTATAATTATTTTTTTGCCATCAACAATAGGCTGTAACAACCTACTACTTAGCATTAGTTGTAAAAGTGTTGTGAAAAATATTGTGGACGTTGCATTTTTCTCTTTTTTTTATTTGTTTTTCATCTGGTGAAAAAAAAAATTATTTTATTTATTGATTATAAATAACTCTATTGGTTAAAATTTGGGGGCCTTTTTTTTACTTGGGGCCTTAGGCAAATGCATTTCTTGCTCCACCATTCAGCCAGCCCTGGAATCGATCATGCCAAATAATTTATTTAGGAAGGCCAAATAATTATAAAAAAAATTTATTAGTCAAAACAAATACTTAATTCCATATATTAACTCTAACTCAACAATGTTATGCCCTATCTTCTTTCGATTTACTAAAATTTTTTGTAATTGATTATGAACTAATCAAGGATTATGTTCATAAAAAGCAACTTCTATTTGCTTAGCATCATATGTTTGAACTCTTCTAGGGAGATCAACACCTAAAGTTTCATATTTTGTCACAGATGATTAAGTAATAGCTTCTGAATTTTGAAAATTCTCTTAAAATATGCATTAATAGTAAATGATTTGTCCATAAATTACTCATATATTAAAAGCTAAATATTTGAATTTTATAAACTAGTTATATAACTAATTTAAAAATATATATATATACAACGAAGTGTTTACACAAAACCAAACAATTAAACAATTGTTTAAACAGTAAGAAACAAAACTATTATATGCTGTATATTATAATATATATTTAATTACAGTCATTCAACAATTTTTGTTTAAAAGGTTAGAAAGACTCTTTAACATTTTTTTTATCAGACACTTAACAAATTAAACTATTATATATTATATATTAGATGTTAGTATAATATATTATATATTATGAATAATGAATAAAGTTGATTCTAGAAAAGTAATAATATTAGTTAAAGTTATAAACAAACACATATAGCCATACATGTGTTTTAGCCAGAGTTTAAAATTAGTCAGTTTAAAGTTACCAGACAACAGTAAAGCCACTAAACAGCACACGGTATAGCAAAAGAAAAAAAGAAAAAAAAAAAGCAGTAATGGCATAGAGAACTCTTTGTGAAGGGGTGATGATTCTCTCGCTCATTATTTTACCCCAATTTTTTTTAGGAGAAATTACAACTTATCCACACGTGGTTTGACTGAAATTTAAGTTGTCTATTTGCAGTTTGAAATTTGACACTTTACCTACCTAAGATTACCTATTTGTGATTTGAAATTTCATGATGCAAGTATTTCGCTTGATTCATTTTGATCTTATTTGATATTATTATTATTTTTTCTTTATGTTTTTTGTGTTTTTAGAGGAAAGAGACATAAAAGTAGAGCAAAATTACATATTTAGCTTTGTTTTTAATATATGTGGGTTACAGAATTCTAGCTAAACTAATCTCAGGTAGATAAAATGTCGAATTTCAAACCAAAGTTAGGTAACTTAAATTTTGGCCAAACCACAAACAGATAAGTTGTCATTTGCTCATTTTTTTAAGTTCACTTTTATTATTTATAAGTGGACATCACATTTTCAGTATATCAAGATATGCAATTATTGATATTGATATTGATATTGTGTGAAAGAGTGACCAAAAAATAGAGTATTAGAGAATATTTACCATTTGTGAAAGAGTGATGAATCTCTTATACTCATTAGAAAAAGAGAAAGGTCGTTTCTTTAATATGTCATTAAATACAAGTTTTTATTTCTTTTTTATTAGAGTAATTAAGGGGGATGAGGTACACGTTAAATGTCAAACCTTTGTTAGTTAAGACATTGCGCTCCTTAGCATCCTTGTGTTTGCATGGCACTCTTCAACGCTCATGCACGCCGTTTCCCACGAGGGTGGTTCTCGGACCAAAAACTATTTCACAACTTTGATGTGGTAGACTGTAAGTGATTGTTTATTATTTACATATAGACTTACAATTTTTTCTTTATTACTTACATTAGAATATCATAATTATGACAAAGAAATGGTTAATAATTTGTAGTACTAGATTTTTCCAATACCAAAATAAGAAGTCACTGCACGAGATTGGTGCCCCGTGATATGTGTGTGACATGTAAGGTGCCTTTAGCAAAGATGAAGCCTTTTTTGTGGCCTAGCTATGTTCACCATCAAATTCATTATCTTTGTCATATGCACAATAATCTATTGGAGAAAATGCTAAAATTACTATAATTTTGAGTACAATTATACAAATTAACCTTTTAGAATACAATGATGTCGTATTTCCTCCTCTTAAATAATAGTAAATTCTATTAATTAAATTTGTGGAAAGGGCTAACGTTGTTCTTGATTTACATAACTAATTTATGAAAAATACAAGATGGGAGAATCAGATAGATGATTGAAAACAAAAAGAGTTGAATCACTGCTAACAATTGATACAAATGGATCTCCAGAGGGAGTTACAGGAACAAAAATGAACTGAGCCCTCCTAAAAGGCTTTTCTCATTTTCTCTCTCCTAGTTTCTCTCTCAATATTTCTGGATCTGCTTTTCTATTGATCCTTTCCCCCTTTTATAGCCTCTCTCCTCCAATTGTCCTACTTTCTAGCCAGATTTTTGGGGTGTGGCCTGTCCCATTAGCTCATATTTCTGCCATTTGGTGATCATGAAAGCAGGTTTTAGGGCTATCCTCCCTGTCTAGGCTAGTCAATTAGCAATTAGCAATTAATGAGGTTGACATTAGGTGTGGAGGGTCTTAAATGTGGAGGTGACGGTTGTGTTGGGTTTTGCATTTTTCCTAATGTGTTCCCATGGTAATCCATGGAAGCGAGGTTCCTTTGGTTCGACGGTTGGATGCTCCTCGTGAGGGTTGTGCCTCTTTGGGACATGGGCTCCACGGGCATATCGTGCTTAACTCTCGGCTCGATCCTTTTGGACCCCGGGTTTTAGGGCAAACGTCTTGCTGTGGAAGGAGTGCCTTAACTTAACCTCTTTGGGTCAATGCCTTCGGGGTGTGCCCAGGCCCATCCCCCACAAAATTTATTATAGGATCCACAATTCATGTGAGAAGAATGTATAGAATATTATTGTACTTCCAAAATAATGTATAATTTATTAATTTCCCCAAATGTTATTGCATAGGCTTATAAATTGATGTAACAATGAATATGATTGATAGATTTCAAGATAATCAAGCTATGGACATAATATTTTCACAACAAATTATAGTTGAAAAGTTGTTGATGGTTTGTAAAACAATGATTTTAGTGGTAGAACCAATTGATAATCAATTAAAGCTTGTCAACTTGGTTTTATCTTGAAAATGTTGTGGTTATTGCACTAATCATTTAAAAAACATAATAAATGTGTCTAAATTACTTTAATGTGATTGGTGACAAAAAGACTAACATAATAAAATTGGTAGTATATTCGAACAAAATTTCTCTTCAAATTAGTTTGGAGTGAGATCTTTCAAACTCCTCATATATCTTTATATTGACTGTGAATTTTGAAAATCTAACCGTTGGATTACATGTTCTTATTCTATTATTCATGTTTGCAAAATTTCAAGAAAATCATAAATCAATTGCTAAGTCATCAAATAAATATTAAAATTTCAAGTTTTTGTGATCTAAAATTGTGTATAAAAAATAAGTTTGTTGATTGAATAATAAATCACATCTGATTTGAACGAAATTTGATATGTATGTTAATAGCATAAAGAACATAAAATTCAATAGTTAGATTTTTAAAATTCACACCCAAAAAATAAATAAATAAAAAGTTTGAAGAGTTTCTCTCCAAACTAGTTTGGCGAGAAACTTTGTTCAATAAATTCTTAGTATTAGTTAGTAATTACTACTTTCACATAGCTGTTTATTATTATAATTGTAACATATAACTTTTTTAATTGTTTCCAAATCGCGTGATTTGCACCTTTCTTGCTGTGTTCATGCAGCATGATTGTCGTGACCTACTCAATTTTCTAATACCAGTTTGGCATGAACCGCGTGGTTATTGGGTTCTACTGTTTTAGCTTTTAGGTATCAATATCAGCCAATCGATTCTAAAAAACGGAAAGGTATCATCAGCCAATTAGCTTAGCATTCACCTATAAATGTTCTCCAATTCAAACATGCTACGTCAGTAGCTTTCTTGAAATTATTATTAATATTTTTAATCAGGATCGACCGCAACTTTGTCGGTAACGATGACCATAAATCCAACTTTGTATTAGAATAGAGCAACGATGACCATAAATCGAAATTTTCTTTTTGATGAGAAATTGGGGAAGGAAAAATTTATAATTTACTTTATGTGGCTTTCTCCTTTTTGTCCTATTATAATTTAGTTTACAAATTTTTTAATATTTATATTTAAGCTCCAAAGATTTGTATTAAAATGAAATGGTTAGTGTTAGTTTCTAAAAGTTTAGAACAATTGGCAAACTATGAGTACAAATTTGTCTAGATATAGATTTCTAAGTCTATAAGTATGATTAGACAATGCTCAAGGTGCTGTAAGTTAGAATACAAGAAAAAAGAAGTTGCAGGTTCAGGAATTCGAAATATGCCAAGTTTGATTGATTGAGAGAATAGGTTCGACCGCTCGAAAGATGGGTTCTACAGATTTTAATTAAAGCCAATTAGTTTGTTAAGCCCATTAAGTGATTAGAGTTTCAGATCTAATTCTTTTAGTATATAAAGAAAACCTTAAGCACCACGTTTTGAGGAGACTTTGGAGGTGTTCTTGTGAGATCTAAAAGGTAATGTGCCTTCTCCTTTTAAAGTTACTATCAGAAATCTTTCTCATATCATTAGAACAGATAGATCTAAAGTTGCTACTACAAGATCAACAACTGTTGATAATCTAAACCTTTGAGGGAAATTTCAAAGTCACAAATGTGGGTGTTTGTGCATAGCAAATTCAAGATAGAAGAGTCCGTGGAGTCGAAACTGCCATGATCATGTTAGTAAGTTCTACAAGCGGTAGCTTTAAATTTAGGGATTAAATCTATTGTTAACTTTCATTTTATCATAGTGGATTTGTTTACCTTGAGGATAGTTATGTTAAATCCTCCCTAAGTTTTTTACTTTGAAACTGTTGGTTTCATTGATTTTCCTAGGTCATCATATTACTTCTTTATTTTTATGCATTAAATAATATGATTGCATGTGTTTAACCTTGATCTCATAATTAATCTAATTAACTACTTAGCTAATTCATTAAGTTTAACTATTTTGTTTAAAAGGGGTCTAAACAAAACAAACAGTTAGACTTCTATTCAAATTGAGAATATAACAAGCTGCTGAGTATGCACTGAACATACATGAGGAGGCTAATTTATATAAGTATTTTTCTCCGTCATTGATAAGAAAGAAGTAAGGAGTAGTAATAATCTTTTGGAAAATTATTAGGTACTCTCGAAGTACCATAAATGTGTACTCCCTCCTCTCACATGAATGATGGATCCTATCATGAACTTAATTAGTGAGACCCACCATTCATGTGAGAAGAGGGAGTATGCGTTTATGGTACTCTAGGAGTACACAATAATTTCCCTAATCTTTTAATGTGGAATAGAATTTAATTTGCAAGTGTGGTTGTAATGATTCTCATCGATTGTAGATTTTACTTGACATATAATTTGTGGAACCACATTAAATATTAAAGTTTTTTTTTTTTTTTTCTAATATACATTTCACCTTAATTTTGATTTTCCAAAACTAAGAAACAAGAAAATCAGAATATGAATCTGCTGATTTTGCAAAATGACTTGCCATCACCCATGTATATGAGATTTTTTAGGTCCATATAAGGATCTTATTTGGTCACCACTTCGTGCAAGGTTGTCAAAATTAAGATGTAGGATCGTGAGAAGTAGGTGGAATCATGAATCTTGGATCATAATATCTTACATTTTTTTTTGGGAAAAAAAAGCAAAAGATACATTGACAGTAACTTTATATGTTAAATAATAATATAAATTATACATTCATCCATAAAAAAAGATAACAAAAATTTGCATCAATATGATTTAATTTGTATATATACTACACATTGATGCTTCTATACTAATAAATTAATAAATATACTTAAATTTCAACACTAATATATATATATATATATATATATATATATTTAATTAGCAACCAAGTACGACAAGATGTTATCAATGGTTTTGAATAACCAAATTGAAAACTTCAATTTGCTTAAAAAAATTAAAAACGTAAATTAGAAAAATATCAAATCTTATCATCATGGCATTAGAAATAAAGAAAGAGAAGTTTTCAATTTTGAAATCCAAGATATTAAGAAAAAAATTGAATAGTCAAATTTGTAATAGTGCAGCATCATTTAAAAAACAAGAAAAACACTCCATTGTCCATTTTCTTAAATAGCTACCCCACCTACCCCACCTTTCTCATCTTCTAAATTATTTTGGATAAAGAATAGTTACAAACTTAATTGTAGTTTAATACTACAACTTCATTCAATATCTTTTTATTAGATGTAAATTTTGATATAGTCTACTATTGGATTACATTTTCTTCTTATATACTTCATGCTTGCAAAATTACTAAAAGATAAAAAATCAATAATTATTTTATTAATTAAATGTTTAAATTTTAAGTTTTTGAAGTATAAAATTATGCACCAAGAAATAAGTTTATGGATTGAATAGTAAATAACATCAAATTGATATAAAATTTGATGTGTGTGTTAAGAATATGAAGATTATGCAATCCAGTAGTTAGATTTTCAAAATATGTAGTCATATTAATTCTTTTTAGTGGAAGTTGTAATTAAATTTTGTCCATTATTTTTCAACTTTGTTTCTCCTTCATCTCTCTTCTATAATTTGCTTCTCCTTCTCCATCTCAACTCTTAACTCAGAGTCTCATTTGCAAATCGAGGAACTATGAAGCATCAATCATTATGCAAAATAACGATCTACACTACCCCAAAAAATTTTTATGTTTTGATCTTTATCTGTCTCTTGC
The DNA here is from genome assembly GCF_932294415.1 of Quercus robur. Lineage (NCBI taxonomy): Eukaryota > Viridiplantae > Streptophyta > Magnoliopsida > Fagales > Fagaceae > Quercus > Quercus robur. Next base: position 26,959,245 of record NC_065536.1, on the reverse strand, counting down.
AAACATGTAGGTATTATTGTTAAGGGTTTGTTTTGGTTATATTTTGTAAAATATTTCTCCCTCTTTCTTCTGATAAACCTTAGAACAACAAAACTCGTTCTATTGGTACATTATTTTTCATTTGGGTTCAACTGAGTTTTGTTAGGCTCAAGAAAATTGGAAGAAACCAAGGCCGTACGGTCCTATTGATCCTACCACCAATCCTTGATTGTGAATGATCTTGATTGTTTTGGGCATGTGAGATCGTAGGATCATACAATCAAAATCCCGATTTTGACAACTATGACTTTGCATTTGCTTCTTCACTCAAACATGCTATGTCACAAAATTATTCTATAGAGCAATTAATTGTATATATTCTTAAATGTTTAATCAATAAGAATACAATTTGTCTTAGTGTAAATAGTGTTTGAATCTCAAATCTCTTATTCGTCAAAAGACTTTACCAGTTGAACTAAATGTAACTCATAAGGAATCGGCTTTCTTCTTGCTATTCAGCATTTACAGGTAGCAAAGCTCAGAACGAGTTATTTTGATACTTAAATGTAATAAGATAAACTGATACTTTCCAAACAACAAATTTACGAAGGTAAAATTGATCATACCATAGGATGAAAAGCCGAAAAGGTATACTTTATCTTAAAACAATTTCTCATGCCGGTGTCCCCCTGTTTGATGAGAATTTTTATTTTTATTTTTAATCTTATCACATTAGATTAGACCACAATCAGCTTGTTTACAAATTGAAAATGAAAGGACAACCCTTCATAATGCTAAAGAACAAGAAATAAAGTTTAATAATCAGCTGAAAAAAAAATCAAAGTGGAGTAACAACTGACAATAAACAACCCACTTAATCATGTCAGGCCAATAAGATTGTTCACATCACCTCGAATAATATTTAATCATGGACAAAATTAGATACGTTGGATAGACTAATGTAAAAAAATCTTTAATAAAATATACCAATGGCTTAAATATGTATAAGTCTAAAATACATCAAGTGCCCGGTGACTTTGACCTTGTAGAACGGATTTGGATTCTCTCCATTTGAAGAGATATGAAGAGTGTTCATATGACGGCCATAATTTAGAGTGGAGCAAATCTAGGGTCAAGATGCAACTAACTCATTAATTCTAATTTAGTTTAACTATAATGCTTTTTTTTTTTTTACAAGATAGAAATTCTATTATAGCATAATATAAGTGTATATGTGTGTGGAACTCTCTACTGGAGATTTGAACCCCAACTTTTATCTCCCCACCCCACAAGCATTTAAACTTATATAGTGAACATTGCACCTAAGAGTGCGCGGTGGTTAGTTTAACTATAGTTAAATTTTGAATTAGTTAACAAAATCTATATCCTAGATTTACCACACAAGTACACACTGAATCAAGACCATTTAATAAACACTCTATTTTACTTTGAAATGGGGGTCCATATCCTTGCAGAATTCAGGGCTTTTGCATCAATTTAGGCTTTTTGTATCAGTGTAGGCACTTTATAAATGTACCAGTCTAAATTACATCAAGTGTCCCATGAATTTGGTAGAACCACGTGAAAATATTCAATGCATCCGCATTATTCTAGGCTATTTAGGAATATATAATAAACTAAATTCGGGCATCCGCATCAGTCTAGGCTATTTAGGAATGTATAAAGTCTAAATTACATCAAGTTTAGGCTATTTAGGAAGTATAAGTCTAAATTACCTCGAGTGCTTGATGACTCTGGCCTTGAAAAACCATGCGAACAAAATTCGGGGCATCTGCATCAATCTAAGTTATTTGACCTTTTAAGCCAAATTCTAATTCTCATCCCGATCCTGTTGCAACAAACGGGGGTAACTCCCATCCCAATCCTGTTGGACAAAATGGGCTTCTGTCCTTTTTGGGCAAAGTAATTAGCCTTTTGCTCTTCTTCCCAAACTAAATAGGGAAATGCCCCTCTTTTGAAAATCGATTTTCTCAAAATCGAGTTAAAAAAAAAAAAAAAAATTCTGGAGCCCTATAGTGACTTTTTTAAGGACCTATAGTGACATTTTAAGAACCTATAGTGACGTTTTATAACTTGATATCTATATCGATTTCATGGATATCAAGTTACAAAACGCCACTATAGGTCTTTATAAACGTCACTATAGGTCCTTGAAAACGTCACTATAGGGCTTAAATCGATTTTGAGAAACTCGATTTTCAAAAGAGGGGCATTTCTCTATTTAGTTTGGGAAGAAGGGTAAAAGGCTAATTACTTTGCCCAAAAAGGGCAGAAGCCCATTTTGTCCCAATCTTGTTGCAACAAACTTGCGTGTCCGGTATTGCATTAACAAAGGAAAAAAATTACTTTAAGGTTTTATAACTCTTATCATAAATTACCACATGTTTGGCAATTTCACTAAAAAGTTTTGAAATAGGCTGATATAGCTGATATTTGGAGAAGTACTAATACCGATTTAATGGCTGGTAGGGTATATTTCTCCGATACGGTCAGTATCGGTATGATATTGACTTCCTTGGTTTTTGTTAGGTCAATTTAGACCCTGGTTGATAGAATTAACAAGTTTTAAACCCAAGTTGTCAATTAGATTTATTATGAATAAACCTTGTTAAAATAAACAAACATCAATATCATGCACAACGGAATAGTAAATAAGGCAAGATATGATGACTCAGGAAAACCAATGAAACAAACTAGTTTCACAGTAAAAAACCTGGGGGGAGACTTTTTCGAAAGAAATTCACTATAGTGAAGAAAAGTTTCAGATCTAGTACAAAACCTTTGTCTTTAGATTCTACAATTCCCGTAGATGAACTTTGTTGAGGTCTAAAAAAATCACAGTAAAATAAGCCCAAGAAAGAATAAGCTAAGCCCAAGAACGGGTAAGTTAAGCCCAAAAAAAAAGAGACCAAGTCCAAAGGGATTATACAAAAGACCCTGAGGATCCCGAAGCCCAGAAAAGGAAAAGCAACCAAAGAAGAAAAAGAGAGAACATCACAGCAAAAAATACAAGGCGCAAGGATCCTCGGGCACCATCAATAAGCGCGAAGAAAAAAGAAGACCAGGACAGATCGATAGAAAGAAAAACAAAAAAAGAAACACAAAAGGACGCAAGCGACCCTTCATGGCACAGACAGAAAAGGCGTCGGGGAACTAAAACAAGGAAGAAGAATGTTAACAAAAGCGATTTCAAAAGAGCAGAACAGGATTCCGCCCAAATAGGAAAGAAACGGAAAAGTAAAAGACACCAGAAGTGAGGATGCCGAGAAGGGCATACCTCAGCACGCCCCAAAGAGGATGGCCAACCAGGAAGCTTTCAAAGGAACCAGAACCAAGAGAAGGAAAGAATGAGTAAAAAAGGAAAAGGGGATTTACCGAGATGATGAAGACAGAACGAACTCTGTTTGCAAAAGACCAAAGCAGGGGAACCAACGGTTCCCCAAGACGCCCAGAAAACTCCACTATAAAAGGAGAGGATGGGTTGTGAAGAAGTCAGCGAGAAAAAGGAAAAAGAAACACAATAGAAAGAAGAGATTCTCTAGAAAATTATCAGAAAGTTTAGGCAGAAAGAAAATATCAAGGGAAAGCAAATACTGCTTCCCGATATCCTGTAAAAGCAGCTATGGCACATACTCGGATCCAACGAGAATCAAACTTCGCAAGTTTTGAAGGCTGAAATAGCCATTCAAGGCTGCAATTTTTGAGCTTGATTGGACCTTGTATCACGTCCTAGTAAGCTTGTTGTGATCGAATAGATAATGCTTTAATTAAATATTGTTCCCGGGATCCCCACAGTATTTCTCTTTTATTGTCTTGCTAATCCTGCTTTTTTTTTCTTTCTTCTGAGCTTACGTTGTTAATTTCTGGCACTCCTCGATATCCCTGTTTGTCATCTTTTTTTTGTCAGGAGCATTTCTCTATATTCACTTGATTCTTAAACAGCCATTTAGCTGCGGTGAGTCAAGGCCCAGTCCACCAAATCCCCTCTTTCTTTTTCATTCAGGCTTGGGATCCTTGGGCCTGAGTATCCCGAAAAAGACAACTCTCACATTTTGGCGACTCCACTGGGGACTGGGCAAAGAAGAAGGAAGAAACAATCCCTTCACAGAGAATGCCTCCAAGACAAAGAAACAGCAAAGGAACCAATGTGCCACCTACGGCCTCTGAACCTGTAGGAGAAAACGAGGAAGTCTCCAGGCAAGGAGGTGGGATACCCTTGGTGGAACAGGAGGTTGTGTCGGAACAAAGACACGCAAGACAGGAACCAGACCTAATGGCCAGGATGACAGCAATGTTAAAGGATTTGGAGCAAGAAGTTCGTCTTCTCAAAGAAGGCAGGACACAGGAAGTCAGAGATAACATTCCCCCTACTGGCCACCAAGATGGGACCCAGCCAGAAGGAGGGTCAGCAGTAGGAGGAAGAGCCAACCCTCAGTATTTGACACTGGCAGACGTCAATGCCCTCTTGGAGCAAGAAAGGGAAAAACTCTCAGGGATCCCCAAGCAATTCTCTCGGGATCCCCCGTTCCCTCCAGAACTCCTTGGCAAACCATATCCTAAGGGATACGAACCCCCAAAGTTCCATCCTTTTGATGGGAGGAATGGAAGTGCCGTGGAACATGTGAGCAGGTTTGTCCACACTATGGGCCCTTATGCAGGAGATAAAGAATTATGTCTAAGGGAATTTGCCAAATCTTTGGTAGACAGGGCATACACCTGGTACACCACGCTGAGACCCGGGTCCATCAAGACCTGGGATGAGATGATGGAAAAATTCTGCGCCAAATATTACCCTGGTGAAGACAAAATCACTTTCCAGAACCTGCAGATGGTGAGGCAGAGACCTGGAGAAGATCCTGTTCAGTTTATTAAAAGATTCGAAGATGTGTCTCTAGACTGCTACGGAGACCATGAAGAAAAGGAGCTCGTGGAAACCTGCGTAGCCAACATGCTTTTTGACTACAGGCTCAACCTTGAAAATTTATGTATCACACAGTTTGCTGATCTGCTGCAAAGAACCAGAAGGACGGCGCAAACCATGAGAACCAAAAGGCTGCCCGCATCCCAAGCTATGACAGCATCAGCAGGAGAAAAAAGGAAAAGACCAGACGGAAAGGTGTTTGAAGAACCACCAGTGATCCCATGCACAGCTGAGGAGTTAAGCCATGTCCTAGACAAATGGATTGGAGATGGGGTTGTTAGGCCATTCACTGTGTCCAGGCCGCCAACCGAAGAAGAAAGGAAGAATCCTTTATTTTGCAGAATCCATAACTATGTGAAGCACTCCACTAAGGACTGCTGGACCCTTCGCAGATTATTCCACAAAAAGTTGAGAGAAGGAACCCTGGAACTCACCCAGAAGGAACTGGAAGTGCAGAGGAACCCCTTACCTAACCACAAAGGAAAAGGGGTGGTAGCAGTAGTAATACATGGGAACCCAGCAGAGGCAGGAGAATCTGAAGGATCCTTCCACCCGAGTACAGTCAAGACCCTCCAAAAGAATCCTAAGTTCAGGTCACTATTCAATCAATTAGGATTCGGACCAGAAGCAAGAAGAGTGGCCACAGAGTCTCTCATGAGTATAGCAGCAGATTCAGGGATGGAATGTTTTACAGCTGAGTCACATGCTAGTCGAGCTTTCCTGGAGACAACCAATGCAATAACTTTCACTGATGAGGACATGGAGATTGAGCACCCAGACCACCGTAGACCCCTTTATTTAATGGCCACCATAAACGGCGTTCAAGTCAGGAGAGCACTGGTGGATACAGGGGCATCACTCAACCTCATAGCCTTGAGTACCTTGGAAGCTGTTGGCTTAGCTGACAGAAGGATCCTGGGGACCCCCATGGAGATAATAGGATTTGGAGGATCGGTGGAAGCAACAGAAGGATACGTACAGCTAGCCTTAAGGGTAGGGCCAATAGTAGCTTTGACAAGGTTTCATGTGATTAATGCAGAAGTTTCTTATCACGTACTGCTGGGACGCCCGTGGCTTCACAAACATCGTCTTATTCCATCCACGTTCCATCAATGCATTAAAGGGAGACTGAATGGGAGGCCCATAAGGATCCCTGCCAATCATAATCCTTTCAGCCAGGGAGAAGTGAACTTTGCAGAAACAATGTTTTATGATGAGTTGGAGCCAGATGATGAGAACCCCACCCCAGGGACCCCGGGGGCACCTATCCTAGAAGAAGAAGAAGGAGGAAGGAGCACCCGTGACCTGAGAAACCTTTTAGAAAGAAAAAGACAAAAGAGGGAGCCCAGCTCTTCAGGATCCCGAGAATGTGTGGTGGTGCGGGAACCTGGGGGAAGGCTAATTTATCGTTTGTGAAGGTGCGCGGGGCCCGAATGCATTGTGCAGGAAGGTCCCGGACCACCAAGTTGCATGATGGCCCAAGAAGAAATCCCAGAAGAACCAGTTAAGGAGGCCCAGATTCAGCCCGAGGAAGAACTGAAGGAAGTAGACCTGGGAACAGAACCAGGATCCCGGAAACCTGTTTTCATTAGCAGTCAATTGGTGGCTCAAGAAAGAGAACAACTGGTAGCCTTTCTTCAAAAATACAGAGATGTGTTTGCATGGACTTATGACGAGATGCCTGGTCTAGACCCGGAGTTAGTAGTCCATTCTCTTAATGTGGAACCAGGGGTGAGGCCAGTAGTCCAACCAGCCAGGGTCTTCCACACTGAGGTAGAAGCTCAAATAGTCCAAGAAGTCAAGAAATTACTAACAGCTGGTTTTATCAAACCCATCCAACACCCAAAATGGCTTTCCAACATTGTACCTGTGAAGAAGAAGAATGGTCAAATCCGCTGCTGTGTAGACTTCCGCAACTTGAACAAGGCATGTCCTAAAGATGAGTTCCCCTTGCCCAATATCGATCTCCTTGTAGATTCAGCTGCAGGAAACTCAATGTTTTCGTTTATGGACGGGTACAGTGGATACAATCAAATTCGCATGGCAGCCAAAGATGCAGAGAAGACGGCATTCAGAACTTCGATTGGGAACTTTTACTACACTGTAATGCCCTTTGGCCTCAAGAATGCGGGGGCTACGTATCAACGGACCATGACAGCCATTTTCCATGACATGATGCATGAGGAGATGGAGGATTATGTAGATGATATTGTGGTCAAGTCAAAAACCAGAACAGGACATTTCCAAGTACTTGAGCAAGTTTTTGAAAGATGCAGGAAATACAAGTTACGTATGAACCCCATGAAGTGCGCCTTTGGAGTGTCTGCTGGAAAGTTCCTTGGGTTCCTGGTACATCACAAAGGCATAAGCGTGGATCCAGCCAAGGCCACAGCTATTGCCACGATGAGAAGCCCAACTACTGTTAGAGAACTCAAAAGCTTCCTGGGAAGGGTCTCCTATATCAGGAGGTTTGTGCCTGGTTTAGCCTCAGCTACGGCAAGCTTGTCAAAATTACTGAAAAAGGGAAATGAATTCACCTGGGGAACAGAACAGCAGGAAGCTTTTCAAAGAATTCAGAGCATTATGAACCATCTGCCCACCCTCCAGGCACCAGTACGTGGGCGACCTCTGTTACTATACTTAGCATCGAACTCTCAGGCAATAGGAGCCTTGCTGGCACAAGAAGATGACCAAGGAAATGAGCAGCCCATATAGTATGTAAGCAGAACACTCAAGGATACCGAAACCAGGTACCCCAGAATAGAGAAAGCCTGCCTAGTAATCGTTTATGCATCCCAAAGATTGAAGAGGTACTTCTCAGCTCACCAAATCCTCTTGGTAACCAAGTCACACCCCATAAAAGCACTACTGCACCAGCCCCTCCTCACGGGAAGGATGGCACAATGGCTAGTATTGCTCTCACAATATGATATAGGCACAAGAACTCCCAAGGCTGTAAAAAGCCAGGCCATAGCAGATTTGCTAGCCCAATTCCCAGGGAAGGAAGAAGGCCCACTGAGCGAAGAAATCCCTGGTGAGGTAGCAGTGATGGAGATCCCAGGAAAGAAATGGACCATGAGGTTCGACGGATCGGCTACAGCAACTTCAAATGGGGTAGGAGTTGTGCTAAGCTGTGAAAATGGGGATGTCATGCCCCTGTCTTTCAAGCTTGGTTTCTCATGCTCTAATAATGCAGCTGAGTATGAGGCATACTTGACTGGGTTGGCTATAGCACTCAGCATAGGAGTAAAACACATGAGAGTGCTGGGGGATTCTAATCTTGTAGTCTCCCAAGTGAAAGGTGACTTTGCATTACGGGAACAAAGCTTAGCAGCCTACAGAACTTGGGCACAAAGACTGGAAATGGAGTTTCAAACCTTCAGCATAGAATACACTCAAAGAAGCGAAAACAAGTTCGCAGATGCTCTCGCCACCCTGGGATCCCAAATACCATTTGATGGGAGAGATACACTGATAAAAATAGGAAGGCAGGAACATTCTATTTTGAGGATCCTCCAAGGAATGTACCCAGGGGAATCCAAACAGTGGGACTGGAGGGACGAAGTCAAAGAAAGGATGAAAGAAGTAAATCCTAGAGGGAACATCAAAGAGCTAATGGATTACACTCAGATAGAAGGAGAATTGTACAGAAGACTGCCAGGAGGGATACTGTCCAGATGTATCACCGAGAAGGAAGGAAAGTTGAAATTAGAAGAATTACACGCCCAAACATGTGGAGTTGCAGAAAAAATCAGCCTATACAGGAGGATGCAACGCATGGGGTACTACTGGCCAGACATGGACAAGGAAGCAGCAGTCATACAGGGGAAATGTAAAGAATGTCGCTTGGCAATCGATAAAGAAGAAAGCTACGCTGTGTTTGTCATAGAAGATTGGCGGGTTCCTTTCATAGGATACCTGGCTCAGGGTATCCTGCCAACCGACAAGGAGCTGGCCCATAAGCTCAAGAAACTGGCGTGCAGGTATTTCTTGCAGAATGATATTTTGTTCAAAAAAGGATACCACGGGGATCCCCTCAGGTGCCTGGGACCAAAGGAAGCCAGAGAAGTGGTCAGAGAAGTGCACTCTGGAGATTGCGGAAGTCACCCAGGAAAGAGAAGGCTGCACAAGCAGTTACTGTTGTTGGGGTATTACTGGCCAACGATGAAAAGAGACTCTGAGGAGCTGGTCAGAACATGTCATGCTTGCCAAGTCCTAGGAGATGCGATTCACACTCACCCAAATGTCCTACAGGATATGACGACACCATGGCCTTTCCATACTTGGGGGCTCGATCTCATAGGGCCCATAAATCCTCCATCCAATGGTTACATATGGATCTTGGCAGCCACGGAGTACTTTACAAAATGGGTAGAGGCCATCCCTTTGAAAAAAGCTACTGGAGCAGCTGTAGCAAATTTCATTCGAGACCACATCATTACAAGATTCGGGATCCCCAGAAGATTGATCAGCGACAATGGAACCCCATTCATAAACAAAGATGTGAAGGGATTAACTGAAGCATACCACATCAAGCAGGGAAGATCTACCCCATACTACCCACAAGGAAACGGCCAAGCTGAAGCTACTAACAGGGTAATATTAAAAATCCTTAAGAAAATGAAGCATGAGTATGGAGGAAAATGGAGTGACCATTTGGCAGATGTGCTTTGGGCATGTAGGAGCTCTGTAAAGACAGCCACAGGATTCTCCCCATTCTCCCTGGTTTATGGAACAGAGGCCATCAGCCCTGTGGAGTTAATCATTCCTACACCAAGGGTAGTTCTTGAGGAAAATCAGGGAGAAAGTGAAGACGCAAGCAATGAAAAGAGATTAGTAGATCTGGAAGGAGTAGAAGAAGAAAGGGAACTGGCCAAGAAAAGGAGCCAAAGATACCAGCAAAGAATGACCAGAGCATATGCACAAGCAGTACGCCCAAGAGTGTTCACCAAAGGGCAACTAGTGCTAAGGATGGCGGAGCACGTGAGGAGGAACCTGCCAGGGCCTTCCAAGTTCACCCCAAAATGGGAAGGACCCTACATCATCAATACAGCTCATGAAAGTGGATATTATTACCTCACCAAAGAAGATGGGACAGTCCTGACAGAACCCATAAACGGGAAGTGGCTGAAGCAATATTATGCATGAGGACAACGGGATCCCCAGTACCTCAGGGTCCTTTCACCAACTTCACTATCTGCTAAGTTCCTTTTATTTTGTCTTTTTATTTTTTAGCCTTTATCAAAAATTCTAGCCTAAGATAATTTTGTTCAGGAACATGTGATAGATTGACACTTTGTGGTCAATGCTGCACCAAAAGACTTTTGTTTTGTTCCAAAAAAAAAATGATCATGTTTTAATGGAATTCCTTTTTTCTGCAACATTTAAGTTTTTTTTTTTACTGCAAAGACCAAATATGGATAAATTCAAGGAAGGATACCTGAGTCAAAAAAAAAGGGGAGAATATGCAGTACCCCTTTTACATATGGCCCAGGATCCACCTCACAAATAATTTCGGATATCCCACAAACAGTCCCAAGTGCATAGGTCTAGGATCACAGAATAAAAGAAAATATCTAGGATACCTAGCCTAGCACTTGGCAAAAGGGGAACCTGTCAAAAGCTCATGAACTGGGACCGTATCTCAAAAAAATACACAGAGAAGGATACTAGTGTACCCAGTTCAGTACTTGCACAATAAGTCACCAAGTACCTGGACCAGAACTTACAGTGAAACCTGTGAAAACCATGGTCCAGGACTCAGGAAAGAAAAGAATCACAAGAAAGTAAAGACAATATATATACATCCAAGGAAAAGGGCAGATTCACATACCAAGAAATAAGAAGCAGTTTTGATGCACAAAAGAGAAAGAGCAGAGCAATGTTTTAAAAAAAAAATTATACAACCCCAAATTGTTCATATGAATAAAAAAAAAAGAACTAAGGAATGAGGCCGGCCAACAGAGAAGCATCTGGAGAAATAGCAGGAACAGCCAAAGAAGAAAGGATCCTCTACCGCTTGACTTTCAAATCTTGTAGAACTTTGTGAGCATGAGCCAAAGCTTCCTCAGCAACAGCTATCTCAGTGTCTATACTCTTGAATGATTGCCTTTGAAACAGCATATGAGCCAGCAGACGCAAGTGATCCAGCAGGAAAGACAAATTAAACTTGGCCTCTAGAAGGTCCTGCACCACACCTCTCCATTCCAGAAGCTTTTCTTCAGACAACGAATCAACAGAGGAATTCTTTAGAGAAATCAACACAGCACACAGCAACTCCATCAGAATATTGCCTAGAAAAATGCCTCCCCTGAAGCCACTGGTAAAATCCCCGTGACTCTTGAGCAGGCTCTCTAGCAGTGATAAGCCCTCCACAGGAACAGAGAAGCGCAGGAAGCTGCCATAAGAAGACCCAAAGACATGAAAGTGGCTGGCAGGAAGACTGTTGAATTCCAAAAGATCGAAGCGAGCCAGGAAAGAGGAAAGCTTCGAATCAAGATCTGATGCAGCCACCTTCGAGGCATCCCCCATCACCGTGTCACCACTTGCAGAAACCTGGGGACTTGCAGCCTTCTGCTCTGGATGAAGGTCAGCAACTCCAACAGGTCTCACGATTCCTTCAGGGATAACAGGCTCAGAACCTGCAAAGCCTGTATCAGTATTCAAAAAAAAAAAAGGGGAGAAAGAAGAAAAAGAAAAAAAAAGAACAAATCTAGAAGAACAAACCGGCTCCAGTTTCTTGGGGCAGCACCTCTTCTTCCTGATCTCCTGACTTCCCCGAAGATTCTGGGAAGGAACATAAGGCAAGTTGAAGAAAAGGTGAGGGACCAATGGCAAATTGGCTAAAGGAAGGGATAGATGCAGGGGGCTTCGCCATATATATAAAAAAAAAAGAGGGGGAAAACACGATGGAACAGCCTGCACTCACCTTCTGAGCTCTCTGATTCTAAAGAAGAGGCAACACTATGAGCGGGTTTCTCACTGGTTTGACCTAAAAGGAAAAGAAGGAACTCAAGAGAAACTGGGAAAGAGAGTGAAACATAACGTTATTTTCAAAAGAAACAAGCTTTACCTGTTTGTTTGGATAAAGGAGTGTCTCCCAAAGCATCTTTATCTGACGAGGACAGAGGAAACACAGTCTTGATAGGACTGGGAGTGCGCTCGAGATGGGGACTTTGAGATGATGGGATCCTAGAAGCTTTGGGATCCTGAGAATCCTGGGAACCTTGCGTCGGCTGCCCAGTTTCCTCAGCAGGGTCATCAGTAGGGGGCTCCTCCCCCGTAACAGGAAAAATGATAGAAAGAGCTGTGATGGTTTCCTCCCCCAGAGCCTTGCCAGTCACAGGAGGGGATACCTCCACCTAAAAGAAGAAGAAGCAGAGAAGGCAATACCATATGAAAAAAAAAAGGAGAAGACAACAGGAATGCCAACAACACAATGGAAAGAATAGAAAAAAGGGGAACACACGTACCACGTCGTCTCCAGAAGATTGGCTCTTACCCTTCTTATAATCAGACTTGCGCTTGGACTGCAAAGGAAATCACCACTCGTTAGCAAATAGAAAAAGAGTGCAACAAAAAAAAAAAAAGAGAGAAGAAGGAAAGAAGTCTTGCCCTTCTCTCTCTCTCTACAGATTCTCTGGAAGTCTTTTGCTTACTACGAGTACGCCCAGAGGGTCCTAAAGGAGGCTGGGATACCAAGCCAGGGGATCCTAAAGAACCATGGACCGAAGCAGTCACAGGAACCTGGGGAAAAGAAGACTCTACCTTGGTCTTCTTCCGGGTCCTTGAAACTAAAGGTTCCTTGACACCCTTGCCTTCGTGAGGTGCCAAGTGTGCTTGAGATTTCCCCGTTTTCCTTCTTTTTGCTTCAGAGCCTATCTCCACACCCCCTGCACTTTCGCCAACATCAGCAGCTTTCATTTTCTTCAACTTAACATCCTTACCTTTAGCAGTAGCAGCACTAATTGTCTCTGTTGCACCCTTTTTGATGGGCACCCCAGAGGAGGTACCAATGATAAGACTATCACCCAGCCAGGCCCCAGGAAGATCCTGTCCATAAGTCACCCAACCTCCCCTGGAGGAATGCCACTCTGCGAACCCAGTCTTGCTGCTTGCAGCAGCAGAAACAATCCCAGCAGTAGGAAGGGATAAACGTCTATTAGCTGTCGGAGCAGAAACAATGCTAGAGTTCGGGACTTCCCGAATTGTACCAGTGCCAACATAGTCAACAAAAGATTTCTGTACTCTTCTCCAATAACCAGTATAGCCACTGGAAGCAAAGACTCCTCTCTGGGAGTTAGGCACCACGAACTGGGGGCTCCTCCGAAACCAATAAGAAAAGGCCTGCAGCCTCAAGAAAGGATCCAAGGAAGGAAGGGATGGCACCACATCCTTGAAAACTGGCGGGATATCTTGATCAAAACCAAACTGACGAAGCACCCGGTGTGCTGAATAATGAGTGTACTTTGGGCCACTTGAAGAAGGCACGGGAAGCCAGGAAGGGCTAATGCAGGCAAGATAAGCCAGACTGCCCTCATCACCACGGCGCAAGTCGAAGGTATTACCTGTCGAAGATAAAAAAGAAGACAACACAGAATCACACGCGAAGCCAGGACCAAACTCACGAGGGGATCTCCAACATAAGCTCCCTGCTTGGTCAAACAACTCCACAAGGTTGAGGCCACCACCTTTTAAGCTAATCCAACGGAAAATAATGGGAAAGGCATCAGTAGAATTGCCACAAAGACCCTTCACTATGTCGGGGGATCCTTGGAACTTGTCCTTCACAAACTTCAAATTTCTACACTTAGCCAAGGTAGCTGCAGAACGATCCCACATGAAAATCTGAAGAATGGCACAGTGAAGGGATGAAGTAATCACATAGCAAGAGTCACCCTCAGCCTCATCTCCGTGAAGCTGGTCCAGTTGAGAATAAACGTGACCCAAAAACAGAGGGGCCAAAGGATATTGGGTACCTCGAGCCAATTTGATTGCCAACGGAAAAAGTGAAGACTTGACTCCGTACCCAGGGAACTCACTAAACAAAAATTTACTAAGCCAGAAGGCCAGGAAACCGGCCCATCTCACTTCTTTATCCTTTTCACGAGAGAGGGTCATCACCCATCTCCCCATCCTAGCCGGCTTACCACCAGGAGAGGCGGAGCGACCACCAAAATGACCAAATAATTTCTCTTCTACCATAAGATCCTCACTAGAAAGATCAATATCAAAGGGATTCTCTTCACCAAACACCGGGAGGAGGAAGTTATTAACCACGTCCTCCAAGGTGATTGTCAATTCACCAGTAGAAAAGAAAAAAGTATGAAGGGAAGGACACCAGCGACGTACCAGATGCCTGAGCCCTTTGGCGTCTCTGAAACCCTCAAGGTTTCTGGAAATAGCCACTGCCTTTAGGATGCCGGCGCGCTCCAAACGACCCACAAACTCGGCATCAGACAGTTCCTTGTCTACCCATATGGGCCAACCCTGAATCTTCCCCGCCACAAAATCGAAGAAAATAGGAACCGCCTCTCGGATCCCTTGTCTGATCTGGAGATCAAAAATCTCTCTAGGGTCAGGAACCTGGGCGGAACCGGCAAAACCCGCTTGGCCAGAAAATAGCCAAACGTGAGGGGATGGAGGAGCCTCACCATGAGAAATATGAGGAAAAAATAAACTGGGAGCATACCAAGGATCCCGTAGAGGAAAGGCTGGACGCTTAACAACCTCATGAGAATCGCTCGGAGCAGAACCAGAAGAACCTTCACCCTCAGAAGGACTGGGAGTACGCTCTATCCTTTTCCGAGAAGAAGAAGAAGCCATGTGAGAAGGAAAGAAATTGAAGGTGCAAAAAGGGAAGACCAGAGTAACGGAGAAGAAGAGAAAAGAAAGAGAAACACAGAGAGCGAAATAACCCAAAGAAGCAAAGTGATAAGATGAAACAGCTACAATAAAGGCGCAAATAGCAGTTAGGGAAAACAGTTTATGAAAAGACGCGCCAGTTGCCAAAGAATTTAATTTGAAGTAGGAATTACAGCAGTTATTAATGAGAAGTAACGGGAAACGAGGAAAGTGGGTAGAGGAGTTTCACCTCAAATACCCAACTGCCACGTCCCGTGTAAAGAGGAAGCTGCGAAAGAATAAGGGAATACAACACGCGAAAAAAAAAAAGAAAGAAAGGTGACTAGAAGCAGTAGAAAAGAGCCGGGATCCCAAGTAAATAGAAAGGGAACCCAGTAGAAGTTGAAAAGGGGGATACCACAAAAAACCTAAGGAAACCTAAATCACTCACGCGTGGGCTTCAGGCAACCCACGAGCTCGGGGGGCTAAATGTTGAGGTCTAAAAAAATCACAGTAAAATAAGCCCAAGAAAGAATAAGCTAAGCCCAAGAATGGGTAAGTTAAGCCCAAAAAAAAAGAGACCAAGTCCAAAGGGATTATACAAAAGACCCTGAGGATCTCGAAGCCCAGAAAAGGAAAAGCAACCAAAGAAGAAAAAAAGAGAACATCACAGCAAAAAATACAAGGCGCAAGGATCCTCGGGCACCATCAATAAGCGCGAAGAAAAAAGAAGACCAGGACAGATCGATAGAAAGAAAAACAAAAAAAGAAACACAAAAGGACGCAAGCGACCCTTCATGGCACAGACAGAAAAGGCGTCGGGGAACTAAAACAAGGAAGAAGAATGTTAACAAAAGCGATTTCAAAAGAGCAGAACAGGATTCCGCCCAAATAGGAAAGAAACGGAAAAGTAAAAGACACCAGAAGTGAGGATGCCGAGAAGGGCATACCTCAGCACGCCCCAAAGAGGATGGCCAACCAGGAAGCTTTCAAAGGAACCAGAACCAAGAGAAGGAAAGAATGAGTAAAAAAGGAAAAGGGGATTTACCGAGATGATGAAGACAGAACGAACTCTGTTTGCAAAAGACCAAAGCAGGGGAACCAACGGTTCCCCAAGACGCCTAGAAAACTCCACTATAAAAGGAGAGGATGGGTTGTGAAGAAGTCAGCGAGAAAAAGGAAAAAGAAACACAATAGAAAGAAGAGATTCTCTAGAAAATTATCAGAAAGTTTAGGCAGAAAGAAAATATCAAGGGAAAGCAAATACTGCTTCCCGATATCCTGTAAAAGCAGCTATGGCACATACTCGGATCCAACGAGAATCAAACTTCGCAAGTTTTGAAGGCTGAAATAGCCATTCAAGGCTGCAATTTTTGAGCTTGATTGGACCTTGTATCACGTCCTAGTAAGCTTGTTGTGATCGAATAGATAATGCTTTAATTAAATATTGTTCCCGGGATCCCCACAGTATTTCTCTTTTATTGTCTTGCTAATCCTGCTTTTTTTTTCTTTCTTCTGAGCTTACATTGTTAATTTCTGGCACTCCTCGATATCCCTGTTTGTCATCTTTTTTTTGTCAGGAGCATTTCTCTGTATTCACTTGATTCTTAAACAGCCATTTAGCTGCGGTGAGTCAAGGCCCAGTCCACCAAATCCCCTCTTTCTTTTTCATTCAGGCTTGGGATCCTTGGGCCTGAGTATCCCGAAAAAGACAACTCTCACAAACTTACAGCAAAAACCTTCTACCGCTTCAGAATCTCTGAACTCTTCAATATATGAACACCACTCTTTTTGCACAAATCCTAGTACGTGACTAACAAATGATGCACGGATCCTAGGCAACAAAACACAAAGGTTGCATAAGCATGGTACAAACCATGAAAGCCTACAAAATACATGGAAACAAACCCTAAAAGCTTACAAAAGCAACATAGGTACAAAGACAAAAAAAAAAAAAAAAAAAAAAAAACCGAATAACAACTTTAACTATTAACAAACCAAAGTATCATAAGTGTTTTAAAAGTAAAACAGATCCATGAGTTTTAAACCAAAACAATAACCATAGTGTTTTAACATATCAAACCCATAAACTATAATACCATAAGAAACATAAAATAAAACTGAAGCATAAACTGAAAAACACTATGTTTAAACACTGTTTATGACATGCTCCCTCTCAAAATGACACTCCCCCTCAAGAGTTGCCCTTCAAAAATTCTCCCCCTTTTTGACCGGAATGGCCAAAAGGTCAGTGCTGGGTGTTGATGCTGTCAAACTTGGCTGAAAGTATGTTAAGCTAATCCTGAATTGCTGTCATTTTGTCAGTATGCTCATTCTGGACCTCTCTGAGTCCATCAATCCTCTCCAGGATGATTTGGAATGCATCAGGAGGTACCTCTGATGAGGTTGAAGCTTTGCTCCTCTTGCCTCGGCTTCTGGGTGTTAAAGTTTGTCCTGCAGTCACTGGCTCAGTCTCCATTTGGTCACCTTCACCTTGATCACCTTCTTCTTCATCACCTGGAAGACAGACTTGTATCCTGATGATGGTTAGCTTGTTGATGGCTGAAGGTGTAGGCATGGGGCTAATATCTTGAGGGATTTTAACACCTTTTTCTTTGAAAAGCCTCATAAGAAGGCTAGGAAAGATCAGCTTGGGCCTAGAGGTGGTTTTAGTCTCATCCACAATAGTGTCAAAGATGTGAGAACTGATGTCAATGAAGGTTTTCTCCTTAAGTTCCATGAGAAAAATAGCTCTAGCATTGTTGATTGTAGTCAGCATCCTCACAAGGTACAAGTTAAACATCATGATGGTGGTTAGGCACCTCATGTCAGCTGGAAATGCTATAGTATTGAGGCATCTCCCTTCTCTTTGTCCACCAATGCAAGTTTGGACAGTTTCTATTGATAGCATCCTGTCCTTGTAGTTGGTGAAGTCAGAGTCCTCTAAGCCTTCAAGCCCTAGCACCTCATCTATGTCATGAGCATCTATGGTGAATTCCTTTCTTCTAACCCAACAACTCAACTCATCCTCCCTTATCACAGCATTAGCATAGAATTTTCTGATTAAAGGCTCACAAACAGCAGGTAGGTCACTCAACAGTTTATCCCATCCTCTGCCCTCAAAACAACTTGGAATGAAGGTGTCCTTTAAATCCCCTAAGTCAACAAACCTTTCTTGAATGATGGTTCCCCTCAAGAAAGAATCTCTATATCTCTCAAAGTGTTGAACCGACCTAAATAGGTTATGGTCCATTTTCAACCTTTTGTCAGCTTTCTTAGTAAGAGTCTTCTTCTTTGTAGGAGATGGGGCCATCTGTAAACAAGCAGAAAAGGCCACAATACAGAGCACAATAGGTTGAAATACACATGTATTAGTAACAAGTTAGTTACATGGGGAGAAACAGAGTGTTAAGGCAGTATATAAACCAAACACAGTTGAGAACTAGAGAACAATAGCTCAAATCAATAACCCAAAAACTCAATCAAGTACAGTCTATATTGATGCAGATTGCAGCAATCACTAATCAGCTACATTTGAACAGTGTAAACCACACTCAGTCAAAAGTAAGCATATGACAATGAGATATAACCAAAAAAGAATATGAAGTGTGCAAGCCATACCCTCAAGATAGATGCACACATATGATATGACAACACAAAAACAAAGCATTATTAGCCAAGTACAGTCATTCTGAACCAATCATACTCACACTTAGAGTAAATCACTGAGAGCCCAAATACAAATCTTATGGGTATGACATATTTCAAACAACCAAGGTTAGATAGCAAACTAGCTCAAAGAAATATAATCATGATAGCAAACATATTTAGTAGTCTAGCAACAAAAACAACCAACCCCAAACAACTAAACCCAATATTTGAAGCAACCCCATGTACGAACATTGCAAAACACACAAACCCAACAAAATCTCATAAAATGAAGAAATACACATATAAATACATAAAATGGAGTGTGTTGAGGTCTAAAAAAGGTCATAATAAAATAAGCCCAAAACAGAAGAACAAGTCAAGCCCAAAAGGAAAAATTCAGGCTAAGCCCAAAGCAATAGATACGGATGACCCATGGGGGAATAAAAGGAAGGCCCAGAGGATCCTGAAGCCCAGAAAAGAAAGAAGCATCCAAAAAAAAGAGACCACGGCAAAGTATAAAGAAGCAAGGATCCTCAATAAGCGCAGATCCCTTTAAGCACAAATAAAAAGGAAGACTGGGACAGATCGATAGAAAGAAGACAGAAGAAGAAAAACAAGAAATAAAAGCAAAAAAACGCAAGCGACCTCTCATGGCACAGACAGAAGAGGCCTCGGGGAACCAAGACAGGGAAGAAGAATGGTAACAAAACGATTTTTAAAAAGGCAGAACAGGATTCCGCCCAAATAGGAAAGAAACAGAAAAGTAGAATGCGCCAGAAGTGGGGATGCCGAGAAGGGCATACCTCAGCACGTCCCAAAGAGGATGGCCAACCAGAAGCTTTCGAAGGAATCAGAACCAAGAGAAGGAAAGAATGAGAGAAAACGGAAAAGGGACTTACCGAGACGATGGGGACAGAACATGTTCTGTTTGCAAAAGAACAAAACAGGAGAATCAACGGTTCCCCGGGACGCCCAGAAAACTCCATTATAAAAGGAGGGGATGGGTTGTGAAGAAGGCAGCGAGAAAAAAAAGAAAGAAACGCAAGAAAGAAGAAATTCTCTAGGGAAAACTATCAGAAAAATCTGTGCAGAAAGAAAATACTAAGGGAAAAACAAATACTGCTTCCCGATATCCTGTAAAAGCCACTATTGCACATACTCGGATTCAACGAGAATCAAACTTTGCAAGTTTTGAAGGCTGAAATAGCCATTCAAGACTGCAATTTTTGAGCTTGATTGGACCTTGTATCACGTCCTAGTGAGCTTTCTGTAATCAAACAGATAATGTATTAATGAAATACTGTTTCATAATTTCCAGGATCCCCACAGCACTTTTTTTTTATCGTCTTGCTAATCCTGTTTTTCTTTCCTTCTGAACTTACGTTGTTAATTTTTGGCACTCTTCGATATCCTTGTTTGTCATTTTTTCTGTATATTGTCAGAAGTATTCTCTACATTCACTTGATTCTTAAACAACTCGTTAGCTGCGGTGAGTCAAGGCCCGATCCACCAAATCCTTCCTTTTCATTCAGGCCCGGGATCCTTGGGCCTGAGTATCCCGAAAAAGGCACTCTCACAGAGTGAGAAAATAGAAACCCATACCTTTTTCTTGGAGATTTGAAGTTGAAATGAAGCAAAAATAGAGATTTGTTCGAGAGAGACACGGTGAGTTTGAGAGTGTTTTAGGTAAGGAAGAAGATGAACAATCAGAAATGTTCGAGGGAAAACTGAAAAGGTTTAAAAACAGACCCATTTTGTGCAAAACACGCGATTTTCGTGACTGAATCAAGTCGCGTATAAGTCGCCAGGTCCAGCCACCAGAACACTTGAAAGGAAAACTTTTGAAAAATTTTCTAAGTGTTTTTCGCGATTGGAAGTTCCACTCGCGAGAGAGTCGCGAACTAAGCCGCGAAAATCTCTGTGTACCCCTCGCGACTGGACCTTCCATCCGCGAACAAGTCGCCAACCTGAGCCGCGAAAAGCATGAAAAACCAGATTTTTGAGAAATATTCTAAGTCTTTTTCGTGACTGAAACATTTACCCGCCAATGAGTCACCAGTGAATCACGAGAAATCTTTGTATGGGCTCGCGATTGGGGCATGCGATTGGTTCTACCCGCGACTGAGTCACCAGAACAGGGCAACATAGTTTTTGAATTTTTGACAATTTTTGTAAAAACAAAATACTTTCCAAAAATAACTAAAACACTCAAAAATCTTTTTGTGATTGATCAACAAAGATTAAGCATGTGAAAACACATTTAAACAAGTACAATCACACGAATGAATATGGCATTCAATGAACATAGACATGTGTGTTGTGTGTGGATATCAAAAAATGAGATAGTCCTTAGTCTAATGTGAAGTTTCAATGATCAATTCAATCATGACATACACAACTAGCACTAGATAATGTGACCCATCTCAATTATAGAAATATGCATATATGACCTCCCACAAAATTTGAGTACAATATATTTGAAGCTTTTCATTTGACTCCATGTTTGACATATCATTTGATCTTTTTGAATTAACACATCTCATTTTGAGATTGATACTTGAAATTTTTGATATTTCACTTTGATGAGTTGGTTTTTGGCTTTTTGGGCATCATACACTTTTAATTTTTGGTTGCTTTCTCTTTTTCTTAGTCAAATACTAGTATGTGCGACAGGCTTTTGTAACTCAATATCTCTTTTCATTTGGAGATTTACATTTGGTGAGCTCTTTTAGCAAAAACAATAAAATAAAGAGTAAGAAGATATATAGACACAAGTCTATGCATGTCTCAAGATCAACAAAACCATTCATTAATCATTCATGACAAGGTTGAAGATCTATTTACAACAGTCACATAGATTTCAAGATTTCTCCCACAATGATATGAGTGCATAGGGAACAAGCTATGTTCGTAGATGCACAAAGCCATTTGTACAAAGGTACAAGGAAAAACATATTATGAGACAAAACTCAACAATGTTGATCAATCTTTTTGGATTTTCTACTTTTTATGTGGTTTTTGGATTTTTGACAAACAAGAAGGAAAAGATTGATCAAAAGCAACAATGTAAAAATATTTTTAAAAAAAATGAAAGCAGAAACAAAAAAACAATTTTCAATTCTCATAATCAATAAACAAACCAACAGTCACACAACATAGGAAGTATTAATGTATGGACATGTTGTAATGCTTATGCATGAGTACCCTTCATTACCCACACGTCACGTGCGTTTGGGGTGATATCCTTATAGGATTGGGTACGAGAGTTAGGAGTTCAAACCTTCTAGTGAAGCTTTCCAAGTAGTTGGTGAATGCACCAATCATCTTCATCACGTCCATCATTCCGGGATCACCATTTCGATCTCTTGATGGCTCAACCGCCCAAGTCCTCTTGTCATTTCTTGGCCTTCTTGACCTTTGATCACTAGCATTCCTCAATGCTCTCAGCTTATGACAATTGGGTCGGGTGTGCCCTTGAAGTCCGCAGTGATGACACACATGGTTTGTTCTAGGACCTCTTTGCGATCGTGGAAGAGATTTTGCTCTGGCTTCAAACCTAACCACAGATTGATTACGGGGCTTGTTCAACACCCACCAGTCAGTTACATTCTTCTTCTTCTCAACATTTGCCTTTTCAACAGTAGGTGCAACTTCAACCGGCTCTTTGGCCTTCACAAACTTCACTTCCTTGGAGATGTTCATAGCTAAACTGCTTTCTCTGGTGTATCCTAATCTGGTTTTGCCGGAGAAGATCTTTTGAGAGGAAAGGACATCATCAAGCTTCTTTATGGAGACTCGTTCTACCTTGGAATTTGCTTGAACCACTTCAAGCTCAAGGAATTTCACCTTGGTGTAAGCTTCGGTTAGTTCGCCATTTAGCATCTCTATCTCACACTTGGCCTCCTTATATCTCACTAGAAGACTTTTATAGTTCTCTTCAGCTTTCTTCATCTTTTTCACAGCTACCTTGGCCACCCCTGCATATTCTCATAACTTCTCAAGTAGAGAATTGTAGTTCTCTTTAAGACCACCTGTATCTTCATCTTCTTCAGCATCTGGTTCTTTTACAATTCCCATGAATTCCTCATCACTATGCTCCCCAAGTTCTTCCACAAGCAAATTCAAGTCCTTCGAAGACTCAACATGAGCAACAGTCATGAATGCTGAGAAATTCCCTTCTTCATCACAGCTTTCTTTCGAATCAGAGGTAGAGGAATTTGAGTCACTAAGAGTGGTGGCATACACCTTGCCCTTCAATCTCAGGTAATTAGGACATTCCTTTTTGAAATGGCCCTGTCCATTACACTCAAAACAAGTGACTCCTTATGTAGATTGGGACTCCTTCCCTTCTCTCTTTTTGAAGTCCTTCTTCTCCTTTCCGGAACTCTTGAATTTCCCTTTATCACCAAATTTCTCACTGTTCTTGAACTTTAGAAATTTTCGAAAATTCTTTGCAAGGTAGGCAACATCCTTTTCTACTGCATCCTCATCCAATGAACCATGACCTTCTACCCTTTCATTTATTCTCTTAAGAGCCAGTGATTTGCTTTTTCTTTGATTTGCTAATGAAAGTTCATATGTTTGGAGAGAACCAATCAGCTCTTGGACTTTGATTTCATCAAGGTCTTTGCTCTCCTCAATTGTAGTCACCTTTGCACGGAAGCTCTCCGGCAATGAACGGAGAATTTTTCGTACAATTTTCGAGTCCTCCGTTTTCTCTCCTAAGTTAAACTTGCCGATGACCACTTCATTTAGCTTACTATAGAAAGAGTCAAAGGACTCATCCTCGCTCATCCTAAGCTTCTCAAACCAGGTAGTCAGCATCTGTAGGTTTGTGTCCTTAACTTTCTTTGTACCCTCATAAGTGGTCTCCAAAATCCGCCATGCTTCTTGGGCAACGGTGATATGAGAAATCCGATGGAATTCATCTGGGGACACACCATAAAAAATTGCGTTAAGTGCTTTACTATTAGCATTTGACGCCGCGAGGGCTGCCTTATCCCAAGTGGATTTGGCTGCCTCCAGCTTTGTCCAACTTATTTCAATAGCATCCCAAACAGCCTCATCTATAGAATACAGAAATACTCTCATCCTTACCTTCCAAAAGGCATAGTTGCTACCATCAAAATATGGTGAAACATTAAAGATTGAGACCGGTCCATCTCAATTTGGGGTCAAGGATCACACTAAGGTAATGAAACCAATATAAGTGAACCTTGCTCTGATACCAATTGAAAGTTCAATTTGTGTATAAAACACTATGAACATTTAGACCCCCAATTTACAAATTACCAATTCAAGCTTAGTAACAAACAATTAATGTGCAGAATATGAACATAAACTTAATACCGAATTGATAAACAATCTAAACCAAATAAAAAAAAAACACATGCACACCAGAAATTAAATAGCAAAGATTAAGGAAAGAGAGATGCAAACACAAGGACAACACAACGATGTGTTATCGAAGAGAAAACCGAAGCTCTCGACGTAAAACCTCTTCGCCACCCTCCAAACGGTAAATAATCCACTAAAAAATGTAGTTGGGATACATGAACTGCAGAAGACCCTCCAAGCCTAATCTACTCAATGTACCTAAGCCCTCCAACCTCCTACTCCAACGAGGTTACGCCGAACTTATTTCTTCTTTAGCTTCCCGAATTCCGTTACTTGACCATAGCATCAATGAATATGAAATTGGTCCCTTCTTAACTGCTTCCCAAACACCAAATGACATTCTCACAGATATGGGTATGGTGAGAAAAGGTTTTAGTAATGTATCTCTTAAGGATTTGACAATGAAGAGGAAGAGAATAGAGGAATTTGAAGAGTTTCTATGTGAAGATTATGGATAAATCAATCTTGTTTTTCTCTAGGGTTTCTCTCTCAAAATTCTCTTTGGAAGATCTCTAAATTTCGTGGGTATAAGGGTCTATATATAGTAGGGTGAGAAAGGAATGTGAAGAGTCAGTTTTTCCCAAATAGGGTGGTCTGGCGACTTGGCCTCGCGACTAGACTGAGTCGCGAGTTCAAGTCGCGAGCTAACGGCCTGGCCAGCCTAGGACTTTTGTCCTATTGTGCAACAACTGGCATGACTCTTCAGCTCCCTTGCATGCTTCACACGTGTGCTGCAGTTGGCGGCTTGCCAATTGTGAGTCAGCTGTGAGTCCCAGCCGTGAGTCTTTGCATCCTTGCACAATCTTGAGCATTTCTTCACACTCTCTCACTCAATACCCTTACATGATTCCCACCTAAATACAGGGTTACTAATTTCTAAAATACAAGCAAATTTGGCACGGAATAAAGCCAACAAGATGGTTGATAAAATTCAACCTTACATGTAGTGACAATCTCTCATTTCAATGCATGGCTCCCAATACATGACTAACCAATTTGATGTGCGGATCCCAGTACGCGGCTTACACACCAACTTGAGAAGGATGTTGGCTACAAAATTCTTCAATTCATCAACACGATGAAGATCACAATGTTCTTTGTTTACAAAATCCTACGGTGTACAAATGCAACAACTTCTTTAAGAGAAAGATGAACTAGGACATATGTCTCTAGTTCATAATATGCTTGTGAAAAACTTTTGCATTGATGTGTATCAGTTGCGATGGCCCTTAAAACAATCGTTATATATGTTTAGGGTTGTGAGAAAAGAAAGCCCAAACATCTATACATGGATTGGACTGAAATCAGATCTGAAAAACTGATTTTCTTAAATCTCGATAGATAGGGTATCTATCGAGTAGCTGTCGAGCATCGAGGTAAACTGCCTTTTAAACATCGATAGATGCTAGTTGTCGAGTTTTAAAATCCAGCACTTCTTCACTTGTTTCTTGGACAGACTTGCATGGCTTTAACACTTGGACTTGAAACTTTGTTCCTTGAAGCATTAAACACATCCTAAATCTACCCAATTGCAAGTAAAGTGCGTTTTGTCAAAGAATTAGTCAATTCTATATTGATATATGTTCCTAACATGATTCACATATGTTCTAACAAATGACTATTCTTTTCTGACTTTTCTGCTCCCCTTATGTTAAAGACGTTCTTGAGGCTTTTGCTTTAGGAACTTCTTTTTTGTAAGTACAGTATTTTAGACCTCAAAGAGGTGAACAAACTTCTTTGATTTCTAAAATATTCTCTCATTAGAAGAGCACGCTCATGCAAGAGGCATTTAGTTTTTTTTCTTTTCTTCTTCCATTAATGAGTATGTTATTGTTTGTCTCTTGAATATGATTAATATGTTTTATTGTGTCTTTATCTTAATATATAATTGCCATGCTTATATACTTTGTTAGAATTTTCTTTGATATGTTCTTTAGATGATTGTTTGTTTCAATTCTTTCTCTTTGATTTCAAAATCTGCTATTGACCATCAAAGCCTTTTTTTATAAGAACTCAAAACTGATCTGTATTTTTATTAAATATAGATATGATTTTTTTCTAAACTCAAAACTAATCTATGTTTTCATTAAATACAGATCTGAATTTTTCCTTATCTCAAAACTGATATGTATTTTTATTAAATATAGACCGGATTTTTTTTTTTGATCTCAAAAAGAGTTAGGTTAAAGTTTTTTTTATTTTATTTTATTATATATATATATATATATATATATATATATATATGTGATGCATGCATAATAATTTTGTCTCATGAATATAAACCCTCTTTTAATATATATATATATATATATATATATATATATATATTTTTTTTTACTTTACAAACAACAGATCTGATTTTTCTTGATAAAATCTTTCTTTTTACTCTTTACCAAAAACAGATCTGGTTTTTACAAATCAAATCTCATTTTTTTTTTTTTTACTTTACAAACAACAAATTTGATTTTTCTTGATAAAATCTTTCTTTTTTCTCTTTTACAAAAAATAAATCTGATTTTTTACAAATCAAGTCTCATTTTTTTGTTTTACGAGAACAAATCTAATTTTTACAAACCAAGTCTTATTATTTATTTTTATTTTTTAATTTTCAAGATAGATCTGATTTTTCTTTAAAAAGTGGACATATTCGTAAGGCAAATTTGTTTAAATTAATTTTTTTTCAAGTTCTTGTCATGTGCATTATAACATATCATTCAACATCATTCAAAAAAGGGTATATTGGTCATTAGAGTCTAGAAGGCTAGACTCTGTCTGGGCAGAATGGGCACCTAACACCTTCCCATTCCGTAACCTAGTCCCCAGACTTAGGTTTTAGGATAGGTAGATTGGTGTTTTGTCTTTTAATTTTGGTAGATTGTAACTAGGACCAAAACTTTGTATTCTTTTGCATAGATTGTAACTAGGACCAAAGCTTTATAAGGTTAATTGACCAAAGTTGTATTTTTTTTATTCAATCAATGACATTCAAAGTGTCTTGCAAGCACCAAAAGAGAGATGCCTTGCAAGCACCTAAATCTCTTTTCGAGAGGTCTAATTTTCCAGTCTCTCACAGTGGCGACTTCACTGGGGACAGTGAGGGCTAAGCTTCATGTTAGACTTTAAGTGACCAACTATATACCTTTGTCTTTTACATGATGTCGTTTGTTTGTTTGTTTGCATTATGTCTTGAGATGTTTGTATGATATTTTTTGTTTATGTTGCCATGTGGATTATTAAGAGCTTTCCCTAACTGTCATAGTGTGTGCCATCAAAACAACAAATATGTATGCACCCATTTGAACATATGGTGGTAGTAACCATAGATAACCGGTCTTCATTATATTTGGGTACCCAGTGGTGAACTCACCAACTTATAGCCCAAAGTCACTAGATTACTTCTTGTTGACTGTAAAGGATAGACCATGCCATTTGGACCAACATAATGTTCATTACATTACAAGTTAGGAGGTGTAACGTCTTAGCTATGGGAAACAATGAAACAACAAACCCACCCTACAAGGTAATGACTTAGAACCTATCCTTAGGCCGGTCCATGTTAAAATTGCATTGCATGTTGTGTGTGTTGGTTTGGTTGGTTCATTGATGTAGATGGGGACCTAACTTTGATTGACCCAACCAAGCCTTTTCTTAAGGGAGAATTTGGTTGAGATTAGGGGGAAGACTTTAAAGAGAACCCAAGATCGACACTCAAGCCAGTAGTTCCAGTTCCAAGCCCATCACAGTATTGAAGCCCTTGAGCATAAAAGACACTTCACTACTATAACATCACAATATTGTGTTCAACCTACAAGAAAGTCCAAGCCATAAGAAGTCTGAAGACTCCATCACTATGGCAGAAGGGGAAGAGTATCCAAACACTGAAGAACTCGTGAACACTCAAGAGCTACTGAACACCATGGTAGCTAGTCAAATCTAGTTAAGGGAGGACATAAACCTTATGGTACAACAATTTTAGAACCTGAAAAATGGCCAAGAGGAGAACAAGACTAACCATAATTCCCCAACCATGAAGGGTGAGAAGAAGATCTACAAAAGGATAAACAGGGTGGAAGAGATTATCAAGAGAGCTCGCAAGATGGAAGACCTTGTGGACTACCAATCACTCTCACTTTTCCCTGATGTGAGATTGCCTCCTGAATTCAAGATGCCAACCTTGGACAAGTTCAATGGGACTGGCTACCCAAAATCCCATTTGAAGATGTATATGAGGGCCATGCCGCCCCTAGGAGCAATTGAAGAACTACTTGCTCAAATGTTCCAAAATATATTGACAGGAGCCGCTCTTAGGTGGTTTCTTAATCTAGATGATGCTAGAGCAAGGAGTTGGGAGGACATCTGCTACGAGTTTCCCAATCAATACAAGTACAACATAGAAGTGGATGTAACAAGGAGAGATTTGGAGACCACGAAGCAAGAGCCGAAAGAATCCTTCTCTACCTTCATTACCAAATGGAGGTTCAAAACTGCATAGATGATGAACAAGCCAAGTGAAGAAGAACAATTAACCATGGTTGTAAAAAACTTATTGCCTGTATAC
This sequence comes from Quercus robur, assembly GCF_932294415.1. Lineage (NCBI taxonomy): Eukaryota > Viridiplantae > Streptophyta > Magnoliopsida > Fagales > Fagaceae > Quercus > Quercus robur. The sequence continues at coordinate 26,930,875 of NC_065536.1, read as the reverse complement.
CATAAGTACTTGTTTGCTCAGTATTTTCCTAATTTTAAAGCATCGATTGTTGCTGGAACCCAAATTAGGGATGCAATAAATAATGACACCATAAAGAATAAGGACCCACCAATGTTTAAAAATTATTTAGGATCTAGTTCTAAAATTGCAGAAGTTTCTAATATATACAAAAATGATCCTTACCAACTTATTGCCCCAGTGTAAATATCACAAGGGCCACCTCTAAGGCCTAGGAAGGAATTTCATGAGTTATATATGTCCGTGAGTCAAGTGTTTGAAAAACTAAAAGCAAAGGGGTTACTAAAACCCTTAGACCCAAGACCAATCTCAAACCCATTGCCTGTAAGATTTGATGTGTGTAAGAGGTGTGCCTACTATTAGGTTCTAAGACTTTAGGAACTAATGTATTAGAACTTTAATTTGTATTATGTTGGCAAACCATGATCAAAACATAGAGTCTAGGTTTAGGCTTGCTCAAAGTATGTTTATTTGTAAAATTGGAATAGAGTGATTGCAGAATTTATTGGACTAAATCTACAAGGCTCGATCGATCAAACCATGTGCAGATTTATTTTTCTGCAAAGTTCCAATTCAGCCCAAACTCTACTTAAACATATCAGGTTTCAAGTAAAACACTCCTATATATAAAGGAAACCCTAAAACGCTTTTATAAGTTTTTTAGAGAAATTGGAGTGCATCTTGTGCCTCTTTTGTAGATCTAGGGTTTTGTACCCAAAAGCTCTCTAAGGACTTTGTTGCTCTTTATGCTGTGTGTGTGAATCTTTTGTGAGATCTAGAGGTGTTTGCCTTCACATACACTTAGGGTTTTCAATATCAAGATTGATGTCGAGAGCTTGGTGATCAATTCAGCTGCTGCTTTCAAGAGCTTAAAGATACACAAACAGGAGTGCTTGTACTTGTTGGGAATCCAAGAAAGAAGTAGTCTGTGAACTCAGAGCTGTCACGTGGTCGTAGTAGTAAGTTTCCTACTCGAGGTAGTAATAGGATGTTAGTGGTCTAAGTTGTTATTGTGTAAACTTCAATTCTTTTATAGTGGATTCGTTTTACCTTGAGGATAGCTAGGTTAAATTCTCCCCAGGTTTTTTACCGATTTGGTTTTCCTGGGTTATCATATCATTGTATTCTTTATTTTCTGCACTTTCGATGATATGATTTATCTATGTTAACCTAAAACTGCATAATTTATCTAAGTTAATCACTTGGCTAAATAACTAGGTTAATCTGGTTGTGTTTTTAAGGGGTTTAAAAACAAACACCTACCACCAAAGCCCTAGCCATGATACTGACAAGTGTTTTGGCATTCGTCATGCAATTCAAAATCTGATAGACACTAAGGTAATTGTACTGCCTACAAGGCCTAGCATCACTAATAATCCCTTGCCTAACCACAATTTTAGGAGATGACCAAGATTTAATTGCTTTATGACTGAAGGGGAAAGTGAAGAAGACTCGTCGAAGTTGATTTGTGACTTACTCGAGTGCTTTATGATGACATTGGAAGAGTTGATGGGTATGACGTTCGCTGCAGGGTATGATATATAGAGTGAAGTTGTGCATTGAAATGAGAGATTGTCATTACAAAATAAGTCCAATTGGGTGTTGGGATAAGGGTTCAACTGTAGGTTGGTATAAGGTACTGAGATTCCTTTACTTGTAACCGTTTGTTGTAATAATAGTGAATTCTTGGGAGTGGTAATCTTAAAATCACCCAATGGGGCTTTTGTTTTGGAGGTTTTCCCCATTCGTAAACAAATCACCGTGTAAATTTTATTTTCCGTTACATATTAACTTAGTTGGTAATTTGTTTGTGCTACCACGCGCATTGCATGTTAATTAATTTAAGTAATTCACTTGGCTAATTAATTGGTAAATTTATCACAATGGGTCAATACATTCTTCACTTATCATATATATATATATATATATATATATATATGTATGTATCTGGAGAAAACAACCACCCACTTTCACTCTTTTAACTAATACAAAGCCTCACAATTATTACTGCATCAAATGGCTTCAGTAAGGCCACACAAGATTAAAATTACATTCATAATTCATAATATTATAGGAGAGAAGAGTCATACTAAGACTCATTCTCTTATTGCCATACACAATAATATGATACAAAATAGCCTTTTTTTTTTTGTCTATGCCTGGGTAAGGTGCGAATCAAGGTCTTTGCTCAGATCAAGTACAAACTGAAGCAGCGAATTTGGTTCTGGAATACTCTCGTTCAGCTTTTCATATTCCATAGTCCAATGCACCAAGCTGCCCTCACCCTTTGGAGTAGCTTTAACAATGGCTTTGAGACTCTTGTACTCCTGAAGCATATCTCCTTCAATAACTTTGAAAGTGATCGAGTTGTTTTTTTCATCTATTGCTTCGATTATCTCCTTAGCAACTTTAGCTTTCCCATCTGTAGTTTCAAATTCGAAGAGTCAATTAAAGATGTTAACATTTGGCTATTGCAAAGGAAACGAAAAGCAATGATACCTAGTGTAAGAAAATATTTTTAAAAAATTAAGTAGAATGAGAAGGTTGGGGTAGGTGGGATTTTAAATGGATGTAAATTTTTGAACATGACATCATGAGTGCCACGTTTTTATTTTTGTTAGTTGCCTACCACTTTTTTTTTTTTTTTAATGATTTTTTTTTCTTTAAGTGATGATAGAGATATTATTGCAAATTTGGCCGGATAAACATTTATTGTCAGATCAATTTTTATAAACATTTTTTTAGTAAAATTTTATCATATGTTTAACATTTTCATTTAATTTTAATTTTACTTTATGATGACTGCCAAGTTAAACTTTCCTGAATATATGTAGTAAATATAACACTTGCACATTCTACGTTTAAAAGAAAAAAAAAAAAAAAAAAAACTGCATCGCATTATGAGAGCAAAAAGAAAAGAAAATTATATATGCACAAGATTTAATAATAATAATAATAATAATACGCATGATTTAAAAAGTTTCATTTAATTAGTCATTTTTTTAAAGGAAACATTAAATTTTTTTTCTTTGCTGCTAAAGGCCATTTAATTAGTAGTTAAAGGATGTGTATATATGATTTCATTTTTAATTTATGGTATTAGAACTTTGAAGTATATGCATCGTTCTTTACTCATATATTGGTAATTTTGGTATTTGTTAGTAATTTATGTCCTGAAAAAAGAGTGATTAATTCTTTAACATACGTCGTGAATATCAAATTTTAAAAAAGAGTAAAATTACAAATATATATGATACCTTATCTATTTATTTTTTCCTTTTCTCATCATGTACCAAGTAGTCAAGTACCAACCTAGCCAAGGAAGAAAGCAGAGACGGAGTTAGAATTTTGAGTTAGGGGAGGCGGTTTACCGTTGGTTGTGTGTGGTGGTTTCAACCTCTGACTCTACTTTTGCTTAGTTGTTGAGATTTTTATTTATTTATTGTTTTTTATTTTGGGAAAAAACAAAATTATTTTTCTTTAAAATTTTTTAAAGGGCAAGATTGGTTATTTTAGATAAAATTGGTTAATTGAGCTTAATTTTTTTTAGTTTTACTATTGGTACTTTTTGTTGTTAAGCTTTTTTTTTTTTTTTAGATTTTAGATCTATAAATTTTTTTTATGGTTACTTAAATGATGAAAATATTAGATTAAAAGTTTTTTTATTATAAATTATTGAAATGATAAGTGGCTACTAGTAAGTAAAAAAATGTTGTGAGTGGTGAGCCCATCATGCAAACAAATAAAAATTTGTTATCAAAACTGTTGGTAAAAAATATTGTAAAAAAGTTTGTGAGTATAGAATTATGTTTAAAAGAGTAAGGAAAATAAAATGTTATTTTATAAAATGAAACTTCTAAAATTAGTACACATATATAATAAAAAATAAAATTTGGGGGGGTGGGGGTAATGTCCAATGAAATAGCTCCGTCCGTGGAAGGAAGGGAGAATATTTTTCTCTAATTCTTTTTTATTTTTAAGTTTATCCAAACTAAAGAAAAAATAGCAGTTTTTCTTAGATAGATTTTTCCTTACAAAAATATAAATCAACATGCAGTCTAATTCTAAATCCTATGTTATTATCTATGGTGCTTACCCATCTCTCTTTTCCCATTAGATAGAAGATAGGGCACACACTACTTATATTGAGACTTGATTCATTCCATTAACTCAACAATCATTAATATTTTGTTTCATCATCTACTGTCATGTTCAGTCAAGAAGGAAGCATTAGTGATTCATCGAAAGTTAGACTATATTACGAGTATATTGAATATGTAGCTTGATCAAGCACGTAAACACATAATAATACATAGTCATATATACATATAGTATATGATCTGGAATCGCTTTACCATGGACGTAATCCCAGAAGATGACAGAGCCCTCTTTGCCCCAATCACCTTCATGTAAAGCACAGCCCTGTACTTTTCCAGGGGACACATTGGATATGTGGTGTGGCCTGCAACTGAAGAGCTCGTGAAATTTTTCAGCGGGAGCCTTAATTTCAACATCAGCCTCCACCTTACCAACTAGAGACATTGTTTTTTTTTTTTTTTGGGAGATGATTTTCCAAAACCAACTAGCTTTACAAGTTTTTTTTTTTTTTTGCAGTAGAAAACACTTGGGGCTATTGACTTTAAATAGAAGATTTCTGAGTGGTCTCTCGTGAAGATCTCGATCACACTCCACATTACAATTGCGGTGTGGCCCCCATTCATGGCACGCAACGTCAAAGGAGAAGGTCTTGTGTCTTTCCAAATTTCATGATTGGCCTTTTGTTTTATTAGTTTAATCGTTGCCGATGAAATAATTGTACATGATAGCAAGGGTTGGTGGACGAAATAATTGTACGGATGTTGTGGTTTGTACACAAGGTTAACATGGTTCGTGAATTCCTGCAAAGATTGTTAAGAGGATTTTGAGTGTTTTGATAAAATACAAATAAATTTATTTGTATTTTGAGTTTTGTTATTTGCAGTAACTATGGGTATATTGAGAGCTTAAGGCTGAAGGTTTTATTTTTTATTATTTGTTTATTATTATTGTGCAAGATTGAAAACCTTGATTGAGTTCAATCCGGAGCTCGATCGTGCAACAATGATGATTGAAACAGGAAGTCTAGGTAGACTCTCCATTGAACGAGATCTTATTATGTGAATTCGGAGTTATTCCTTCCAAGGATATGCTTGTAGCCACCTCAAGCTAAATCTTCACTTTTATTTAAACATTATTTTAACTCTAAAATGTGAAAGTCTTCTTGTTTGATAGGATTTAGTGTTGACGAATTCCATGATAACTTTGTTTGTATTAGTTGGTTTTAAAATTGAAATGTAATATTAATAATGAAGTTTGTTGGACCGTGAGTTGTGTCATTTCACCTCAAAACCATTTGGTGATGAGGAAGATACACTCAAATCTTTTATGGCATTCGACATCACATCACGCGGGCCTATTTTTAGAGTGGTTGTAGGGAGTCAAATTATGGTCCCCCCAACAATCCCTCCCTCACAATAACACTCCCGTGACTCGAACCCATGACCTTGGCTCTAATACCATTTGTCGGACCTTGAGCTGTGTCATTCCACCTCAAAATCAATTGGTGATGGTGATGAGGAAAACACACTCAAATCTTTTATAGCATTCGATATCATGCCACGCGGGCCTATTTTTAGAGTGGTTGTAAGGAGTCAAATTTTGGTCCCCCAACAAAGTTAAAGGTTAAAGCAATAATTCATTGTACAAAAACAAAGACCTCAGTCGAGTGAGGATTAAAGCTCAATCATGCAAGATCAAATAGAAACTCTCGGTAGAGTCTCTTTAGATACTAGGTCAACCAAGACCCTATAATGGAAATTTCGATATTTGCTTCCATGGCAACTTTTGTGGCCACCTCAAGCCTAAACCCAACATGTATAAAACCCTATTTATAACCATAATTTTGTAAGAAAGAAGAAGATCACAAAAACACGAAGAGAAACTTGGAGAGAGAGAGAGAGAGCCTTTTCTTAGTCTTTCAATCCTCTCTCATTATTCATTCTTGAGAGGTTGAGAGTTTCAATCACAAAGATTACCATCATTGTGTTGGAAGCACTACTAAAACATAAAGGCAACATCAAATTTTCAAGAAGTGTTAAGAGTAGTTGAAAGATTAGTTTATGGTCATCATATTGACTTGTGGCAACAAGTTAGGAGTCTGCAGTTGCTAGCAGGAGCAAAGATCTTGGGCATATAGTTTGACCATATGTATGGGGAAGTTGTGTGAGTATTGTATGTATGAAACAACTGCAATAGTGAACTCGTTGATATGGAACTGATGCCATTACGATTTGGGTTTTCATTCCTTAACACATGGAAGTCTTTGTGTGCGTGTGTTTGTGATTATTTATTTTGAGAATCAAGTTTTCTATTTTTAGGCTTAGGCAACATAACCTTGGTTAAACTTCCCCACACTTTGAGGTAGTCCAAGTTAGGCTTACGCCCTCCCCAAATTTTATAAGGAGTTTTATTAGTTTTCTTATGAAATACCTTAATTTCTATGTGATAAATGGAAAGAATGGATTCCCTGTACGTATATGTTGGTGGATAGCTGGAAAATAACAAGCATATGACATTCATCATTTTCTTTGAGTGTTTTTTTCTTTTCTTGAATAATTCACTAGATTTAAGTGAATAAGGTCATGCCACACGATTTATGTCATTTTGTTCACAAAAATCTCTAAATGGAACAAGCATGCCAATTTCATATAGTAGCTGTTTCAGTTTGGTTAAAAGGAACAATATATTTTGGCACCATTTAATACTATTGTACAGTTTCCAAGTTACACTATTTTTTATTTATATATGATTAAATTTAAGATAATTACTTTTATTGACATATGAAACAAATAATTTAAATATAGGTATTTATATACTATACTTCTCTACAATTTAAACTTTTACAAAAACCAATATCTTATTTTAGTAATTGTTGGATTAATTAATATATATATATATATATATATATATTATATTTACTTTTAACCATGCTAATACATTAGCTCAAGTTCTTCTTGCCAAAAAAAAAAAAAAAAAAAAAACCAACATACTTTCCTTATTCTATTTTTTTTTTCTTTTCTTTATTCTGCTCCACAAGTTGGCATTCCAAGTTCCCATCACCTTTATTAATTTCATCTCAGCACGTTTTCTCACACATTAGTTTTGATCTAAATAGAAAAGGACACGACAATCATGTGGCATGAACAGCAAGAAAAGTACACATCACTCGATTTGGAAAAAATTAAATGTTACAATAATAAACAGCTACGTGAAGTGTGAACATACTGATTAATGAGTAATATACTAAAAATACTACCAATTTTGTTATATAAGCCTTGTGCAGTGTTGCCCATCACATTAAAGTAATTTAGATATATATATATATATATATATTATAAGTTTTTCAAAAAAAAAAAAAGATATATATTATAATTTTTTTTTTCAAATGAGTAGTGCTATAGCTACATCATTTTCACAACAATTTTACCAAAAAAAACTTAGTTAATAAGTTTTTACTAATTCTTATTTAATTTAGGTATACTCCTAACATCATTTTTTTTACTTATCATTAACAATTTTTTAGTTAGGATTTGTTGTAAAAATGCTTTCCATAGTTTTGTTCTCTTGAAATCCACCAATCATATTTATTATCATATTTGGGGAAATTAAAAAAATTATAGAATACTATGGCCAGTATGCAAATACATTTATCTTTTACCAAGCAACTTCTATGAAATCTTGGACGAGATTTGGTTTGAAAAATATCTTTTTAAATCTTTGAGGGATTCGTTGTGATTTTGACGGTATATTATTCAAAAAATTCAAATTTGGAAAGGTTTCTTCCATCCTAATCTGGACCTATTTATCATTTCTAAATCAGTAATATTAAGACTACAACTTTGTCTCAACTCGTTCACAAGTGAGTTGTGAGCGGTAGAGTTTTTTTTTTTTTGGGGAGAAATCATTGGTAGGCATTTTTGTTCCTACATTTCTTTGTTTCCATCATCAAAATTCAAAAGGACACCATTTTAGACATTATTTTAATTGTAATTTTATCCATTTATGCGACAGCTTTTACATTCATATTCAGTTTTAGTCTTCTTACGCATCTTATCTAAATTGAAGGCGTCATGCGTTTCCAAAATTTTCCATGGCTCTTCTCATTGCTACAGTTAGTGTTAGATTGGATACAGCATTTTTTCCTTAACGTTTGTGTTTATGCTGTCCTGTGCATTTTTTAGTGAGTCTCGTGTACTGTTCATAGGACCTGCAAGTACTTTTTTAAGTAAAAACAACTTTAAAATTAGGTCTCACGGTACTATATTTACACATTTAAAAATTAGTTTGTTACAATATTTTCAATTTTCAATTTTTAGCAATAAACAGTATCCAAACAGACTCTTAATGTCATCTACTTACTATGCAATGCCATGATAAGTTAAATATGTTAAACCTATTATATGACATATTACATAAAAGACTTCTCTCTTTTTCTAATGAGGGTAAGAGAATCATTCCCTTTCACAAACAATAAATTTTCATTGATACTTATTTTATACGCACTTTCATATAATATTTACAATCGTACGTATATCCTGATATATACATTTAAAAAAAAATGATGTCTACATATAAAACATAAAAAATTGATGTAAGAAGTTGATGTTCTTACATTCACAAGTAGTTCTCATATCTCAATTTACAATGAGTTCTCAACGAAATAAAAATTGTGGTGTTTTTACTCTCTCTCTCTCTCTCTCTCGTGCATGATTATACACTAGCTCTCAATCAAGTCGCAGTGTTTTTTCCCTTATCTGTTCCCTCTCTCATGTGCATGATTCTGCACCTCGCTTTCCACTCTCATATCACTTATTGTCCTTATCTTGTCAGAACTTATTTATTATCTTGTCTATTCTCTCCCCCTTGCTATCACATGCAATTATTTTGTATCTCTCAACCTACCACGTTCAATTATTTTGTAGGTAATGACAAAACCAATATATATATATATATATATATATATATTTTTGATGGGAACAAAAACCAATATTAAATACGAAAAGAACATCAACCAACCCACATTAATTTGTCTCGACGTAAAATGACACACAAGATCTCTCTAGTTGACATTACAAGCCTTGATGGGACCCATGTAATTTGGACGAGCATGGCAATGAAATAGTCACCAGAGAGGATCTTAGCGTGACAAATTTTCTATAAATGATAATAGCCAAAGTGGTCTCTCCTACAGAACCACATTACCTACTACTATCTTTTCTTAATTAGCACTTGTAAAGTATTTGGTTTTGGCTTTGGCTTGTTTGGATGTTTTTTTTTTTTCATCACTCAATTTCTGTCACTCATCACTCATCATTTAAAATACTCTACTCATTTGGCATCATTACTCACTTGTCATCACTCAATATTTTTCACACTGTTTGTGGGTCCCATACTTGTCACTCAGTGCAGTTTATTTATTTTTTTTTTAGTACCCAGAAACCCGAACCTAGTGAAAAAAAAAAAGATCACCAAACCCAAAAAAAAAAAAAAAAAAAAAAAAACCCAAAAACCCGAACCCAGTGAAAGAAGAAAGGAAAAAAAAAAAAAAACCCAGATCATCGAACCCAGTGAAAGAAGAAGAAGAAGAGGAAAAAAGAAAAAAAAAAAAAGAAAAAGAAACCTAGAAACCTGAACCCAGTGAAAAAAAAAAAAAAAAAAAAAACCTAGATCACCGAACCCAGTGAAAGAAGAAGAAGAAGAAAAAGAAAAAAAAGAAACCCAAATCACCCAACCAGTGAAAAAAAAAAAAAAAAAAGGAAGAACCGAAGACCGAACCCAGGAAAAAAAAAAAAAAAAAGGTGTGGCTGACCTGACTAGTGAGTCCCTCCATGTGTGTTTAATTACAAAAATGTCATTGAAAATAGAGTTATGGAAACTGAAAACAGCTAAAATGTGTTTTCAGTTTCCATAACTCATAACTCATAACTCAAAAGTCAGAGATTTGAGTGATAAAAACAAAAAACTGGAAACAGAGTTATGAGATGCCAAACAGACTTCTCAGCTATAGCTCTCACAATTTTTGAGTTATGAGTTATGGAAATCATCAATCCAAACAACCTCTTAGTATGAAAAAAAATGTCTCCATTTGGAAAGGTGGAGGCTGATATAGAAATCTAGGCTCCAGCTGAAAATTTTCACGAGATCTTCAACTGTAAGCCACACCACATATCTAATGTATCCCCTGGAAAGATCCAGGGTGTTGCTTTACATGAAGGTGACTGAGGCAAAAAGGGCTCTGTCATCTACTGGGATTATATATATAAAAAAAATCTATTCGTAAAGTGGTCTAGCATTCTTTGAATAATTAATATTTACCTTTTAACTGAACTTGACGGTAGATGAAACAAAATATTAATGGTGAGAACTAATTAACTCAATTGGTAAAGTTAGTCTTTTATCGTATAAGGGATTTGGATAAAAATGCTCACCTATACCGAAATCAATTAGCCTTTTGATACGGTGACAAAGAGTAATCATTATAGAATATGTTAGAGATGTATTAAATATATTAGCCTAATGTAATAGGCTCAAACCCACGTACCATGTGTAGTATAAGTCTCCTACCTATATATACTTATGTTATGATTCATTGTAACACATATTTTATACTATACTGATACAATAAAGATGTACTCTTTAAGGGTTTTTTTTTGTGGACGTAGACTGACAAGATTTAACCATATAACCATGTTCCTATTTTATGCTTCCTCTTTTGCATCTACTTTAGCCTATACAATTTGGTATATACATCAATGCTAAAATTTAACATAATAGAAGCAAAAAATTCAAATCTTTTATACTAAAAACTAAAACTATATATATATATATATATAAATAGTGAATACTTACAGTTGGTGGTTGAGTTAATGGAATGCATTCTATAAGTTATTTCATCTTAGACTAGTCAAAGGCATAAGTATTGTGTGCCCTATCTTCTATATGCTTGCAAAAGACAGAAAGAACTGGAAGTACCGTAGATAATATTATTGGTTTTTGAATCAGACTACATGTAGATTTATATTTAAGGAAAAATTCTTCTATGAGTGAACTATTTTTCGTAGTGAGTAGGTTGATAGTTGATAGGGAATATTTTCACCAGTTAGAAATTTTTTCCTAACACCCTAGAGTCTTTGGTCACTGAAAGCATCATAAGCTTACTAAAAGAATTTTCAGTCACCAAAAGTATCGTCGGTCATGAAGGGAGCGTGACACCGCGCTACACGCTCCGCCCTAAAGGTCGTCAGATACCAAGAGGTCGTCAGGTACCTTCCTTGACATTGCACAACATGCTTCGCCCTAGAGATCGTTAGGTACCAAGGGGTCGTCAAGGACCCGACGCTCATTAGGTACCTTCCTTGACACCACTCGACATGCTCCACCTTGACGGTCGTTACGTATCAAGGGGTCGTTAGGTACCCTACTCATCGCCAAGAACATGTAGACGACCCACTATACTTGTCCAATCAACAAACTAACTTGCACGCTAATAAGGGTATTTTCGTCCAATAAAGTCCTTTGTGCACTTTGACCCATCAGGATGGAATACTCTACCACTGACCCATTGATAAGGATAAATCCTAAAGCAGATGGATCCTATTGATAGAGTTAGTCATTGGCGACGGTGTTGTCAAAAGAGATGGTCTAGTCAGCCTACTAGTCAAAGAGCTGGTAGAAGGAATCATGCCCCAAACAGAAATGTAGAGAGAAGAACGGACTCTTTAAGGTGGACAGACTGAAAGGAGACGGGTGTCAAAGTCACGTGGCACCTACGTGGCCTAAGTGGTCTCTAATGATCCTAATATGGAAATGCCTTGCATTCTACGCCCAACCATAATCAGAAGAATCCTTACATGGAAAGAATCCCACAATATATGAGCATTAATGAAGATTTTCCCTATAAGGAAATACCCTCTTCACCAAGAAATTAAGGTTGACTCTACACTATTATAAAAACCCTAAAGCCCTCAGAAATCAAGATACGCACAATTTCTCTAAAGCTCATACTTTCTAGCATTGTTAGAGCTCTCTTCTGACTTAACCTTCGGAGGGTCGTTGGCCAATACCCCACTGGTGCCGTTTGATTGGTTCTTCAGGTGCATCCATTGACACGTGTGTGGATGATCAACTCACTAACGATTTTTGTGCATCATCAATTGGCGCCATCTGTGGGAAACGAGTGATTAGCCATGTCACTGCTCCTAAGACAAAGAGTTGCATGGTCTAGACAATTAATGGCTACCATCAACCAAGAGACCGAAAACCCACCTAACGCCTTGGAGAGGCAAGTGCAAACCCTCGTCGCGACAGTTGAACGAGTCACCTAATAGAATCATGAGCTGGAGCAAAAGTTGGGCCAATGGAACGAATAGTATTTGAACCATCAAAATGACAAATAGGGTAGCAGCGAACACAACAATGGCCATCCCCCGATAGACGATCACCAAGAAAGGGACAACCAAGATGAAAGCATTTGAATGGACCGACGAATGCTAAAGAGCATTTAAGGAACTAAAGTCATACCTCACATCTCCACCACTCCTCAATCCATCCAAACCCAATGAAGAGCTTTCCCTCTACTTGGTCGTATCCCCCCCCCCCCCCCCCCCCCCCACGGTTGTTAGTTCAACTCTCATCCAAAAGGAGGATCATGTGCAATTACTCGTATGCTACACCAGTCAAGCGCTTAGGGGAGCGGAAGAAAGATATCCCCCCATGGAGAAGTTAGCCTCAGCCCAAGCATTAGCTAACTTCGTCACAAAATTTATGACGAACAAGGCGAAAGGCAGAGGGGCAGCCCCATGGAAGGTTTGAACAGATAGGTCATCCAACAGACATGCTGGAGGGATCGGGGTAGTCCTACAATCTTTTGAAGAGGACATCATAGAGTGCACCATCCGACTCCAGTTCCTGACAGCCAATAATGAAGCTAAGTACGAATTAAGCTGTACTAACGGGACTCAACTTAGCCAAAGCAGTTGGGTCATTAATTTTCATCCATAGTGACTCCTAAGTTGCTATCGGGCATATCAACGAAGACTACGAAACCAAAGGAGAGCGAGTGAAGTACCTTAGCCTTGTCAAGAGATGGACAGATCAAAATTTTGCAACAAAATTTGTACAAGTCCCAAGGGAAGAAAAAGAACATGTTGATAGATTGGCCAAGGCTGCATCTATCAAACACATGACTATTGGTTGTCACTAAGGAACTGGAAATACAAGTAATACCAAGCAGGAATTGGTTGGACGATTCCAATCACCTTCTACCTTAAGAATTGGACGCTTCCAAGGGACTACAACACGTCTCGGGGGCAGTGTACCAGTTGCCTACCGTGCAGAAGGATGCCCAATCCTACGTAAAAGCATATGACAAATGCCAACGCTTCAGCAAGACCTAATGCCTAAACACTACAAAAGGAAGCCAATGGACACCTAATCCTCATCCCAACGGGATGGATCAACAACCAAGAATGCCCACGGGCACTGAATTCTCATCCTTACGGGATGGATCGACAACCAAGGATACCAACGATGGCACCTGATTCTCATCCAAAACTAAGTCCTACCCAGAGGATGGACCTATGATCAAGGATGCCTATGGGCACCTGATCCTCATCCAACACTAAGTCACCTACAAATAGACGCATGAACAAAGTCTCCTATGGGTGGACGGTCCCTATACTAAAGGTGCGTTTGGGAAGCGCGTTTGCGTTTCCCAAACGCACGTTTTGCGTTTTCAGCCTTTTCAGCCTGCTTTTTTTTTTTTTTTTTTTTTCCCACGCGTTTTGGCCAATTTTGTTACTGTTCATTCACTGTTACGCAGTAATATTTGACTTTTTCCGTGAACAGTGCACATCGTGTACTGTTCACGGACCCACAAATTTCACTTTTCAGCAACTTTTTCATTAAAAATGGGTTCCACGATACTATTCACACATTTAAAAATTATTTCGCTACAGTGTTTTTCAGTTTTCAGTTTCAGTTTTCAGTTTTCAGCTGTATCCAAACGGACCCTAAGTCACCTATAAGTAAACGCATGGTAAAAGTTGCCCACAGGTGGATGGTCACTACACTGAGTCACCTACAGGTAGATGCATAACCAATGTTGCCTATGGGTGGACAGTCACTATACTAAGTTACCTACGGGTAGATGCATTTCCAAAGTCGCCTACGGGTGGACGGTCACTACACTAAGTCACCTACGGGTAAACACATGATCAAAGTCGACTACAGGTGAAAGGTCACTATACTGAGTTACCTACGAGTAGACGCATAACCAAGGTCGCTTACGAGTAGACAGTCACTACACTAAATCGCCTACGGGTGGACGCATAACCAAAAGTCTCCTATGGGTAGATGGTCACTACACTAAGTCGCTTACCGGTAGACATATAACCACAGTCGCCTATGGGTGGACGGTTACCATACTAAGTCGCCTACAAGTAGACGACCAAAAAGGTGACAAGGCACCTTTTTACCTCAACAAGTCCACGACCCAAAGTGGACAACCAAAAAGGTGACGAGACACCAAAATTTAGTCACCTCAATTAGTCCACGACCCCAAGTGGACGACTGACAAGGTGACGAGGTACCAACAGTCACCTCAACAAGTTCATGACCCAAAGTGGACAACCAAAAAGGTGACGAGGCACCAAAATTTAGTCACCTCAATTAGTCCACGACCCTAAGTGGACGACTGACAAGGTGACGAGGTACCAACAGTCACCTCAACAAGTCCACGACCCAAAGTGGACGACCAAACAAAAAGAAAAAAAAAATCAAATCAAATCACAACATGAGTATACCAAGGGCAAGTGCACAACCAAAGTCTAGATCAGTAGTTGGACATGCCAGTGATGTCGAAGGAGCAAGCTAGTTAGACGAGTAATTTACAAGCATCTATTATGAGATCTAAGAGGTTCTTTACATTTTAACTCTACAAGCATCTATTAGAACAAGATCTACAATCAAGTGCTGGTAGAATTGAGTTGCTACAAAGATCAACAAGTTGTGATCTGAAACCTTTGAGTGGGATCTCAAAGTCACAAGCGTGGGTGCTTGTGTGGAATAAATCCAAGATAGAAGGAGTCCGTAGATTTGGAGTTTGCACATGGTCATGTTAGTAAGTTAGTACTGGAGGTAGCAATAGATTTAGGGTTAAATTTGATTGTAAAAACTTTGATTCTCTATAGTGGATTTGTTTTACCTTGAAGATAGTTAGGTTAAATTCTCCCTAGGTTTTTACCTTGAAACTGTTGGTTTCATTGGTTTTCTTGGGTTATCATATCATTGTGTTCTTTATTTTCCGTTGAAGTGCATGATATGATCTCTCCTTGTTTAACCTAGATCTCATAATTAACCTAAGTAATCACTTGGCTAATATATTAGGTTAAACAATCTGCTTTAAGGGGTCTAAAAAACTGGGATCTCATGATTGTGTGTTAATTATTTGGGGTAAAAAATTTTGAAGAAATTTTTTGAATCTTGATAAAAACTGGTTTGATTGAAGAGAATGTGTTTTTAGAAACATTTGGGATCATTGGTATGCATTTCATATCATATAAAAACTGGTTTAAAAGTGCTTTTGTAGAAAATTTCCAAGTTTTCAAAATTTTCTGATTTTTCAGGATTCGATCGATTGAACCTGTTTTTCGACTAATCGAAAAATCTAATTTTTAAGGCTAAAACTATGGCCTTCTTCAATTCCTTTCAATCAGTCGAACCTATTTTTAAAACATTTTTTATTCTTGGCTCAATTGCTCCCGACCGATCGAAAATTGTTTTTTAAAAATAAAATAAGAGGAATCTGAACTTTGTTCGTCATTATTTTGTCTTCCTCTTCGATCCCTCTCGATTCCTCTTAGTTTTTTTTTTTTTTTTTTTTTTTTTTTTTTTTGAGTCAAAGCTTCAAGGGTTTTCTTCCTCCATACTTGGTAAGACTTTTTTTAACCCTCTTGTTTGTTTAAATCACATGCATTCATGAATTTTCATCAATTTTTCTAAAAATTTCGAACTAAAAGGATTTTGGGATTCTTGATGATTTTGAGTGTTTTGATCCAAATTGTTGGATGAGTTTTTTGTTTATGCATCATTTAAACATGATTCATATGCTTTAATTTCAAAATTTTCAAGATTTCTACAAAATTTCAAAATTAGGGCTTATGTGTTCTCGAGAATTTGGGGATTTTGTTCAATTG
Source organism: Quercus robur (assembly GCF_932294415.1). Lineage (NCBI taxonomy): Eukaryota > Viridiplantae > Streptophyta > Magnoliopsida > Fagales > Fagaceae > Quercus > Quercus robur. The sequence continues at coordinate 26,914,565 of NC_065536.1, read as the reverse complement.
GATGAAATTGGGTAAAATTTACTTGTGATATTGTTTAATTGAGTGATTATAACATGTTGTATACCTATTGTGTTGTTCAATTGATCAATATAAGGATTTTTGGAAATTAGGGTTTCAAAATTGGAGATTTTGCTAAATTTCTAATTTTCTTGGTCAATTTTCAAAATTGAGATAAAATTGAACTATTTTTGTGCATTAGATCATGCATCATATGTGTCTTTGCATCATGCATCATATAGTTTTTAAAATTTCATGTTATTTTGTGTTCTAACTCTATCTAATGCAGTTTGCCCTTGGTTTTTGTTTCTGTTTTGGTTTTTCCTCTTTCTTTAACTCTTAGACATGGCTCTTAAGGCTGGTAAAAATTATAAAACCAAAGCCAATAAGAACTCGGCATCCTCATCTTCTTTTACTCTTGTTGATAGGGTTAGGTTTCCTACAGCCAAAACTGAGCAAATTTTTAAGACCTTGACTAAGTATAGGTCTATTTGGGGGAAAAGATTGTTAGTTCTAGATGAGTTAGATCTTTCCATCCATAGGAATCTAGTGTCTAGGAACTGGGGTTCTTTGTGTGATGTTTCTCATCCCCCTCCTACAGTCTTGATCAAAGAATTCTACTCGAATTTCTCTGTATATTCTGAAAATACATGTGGTCATTATTTGACTACTTGGATTAGAGGTAAAGAGCATAGGATCACTAAACTTATAGTTTCTGAAGCTCTAAGTATACCTCTAGTTCGTAGACCTACTTTCCTATACATTGAGTCTCATCCTTTTGATGATGTGATGTCTTTGCTTCGTGGAAGTTCAGTCACTTGAGGATTTGAACCAAGAATAAACTCAAGTGAGTTGATTGAGCTTAACTATCTTTTCTTTAGGATGGCTTGTCATAACATCTTTCCTATCTCTCACATTCATACCATTCCTTTGGACAGATGTGCTTTTCTGTATGCCTTTCGCACAAATAGGTCCATGTGTTTTCCTTCTCTTTTTATTCAAACCATTGCTGAGGTGAATAGGAGTAAATCTAAGGCCCATAATATGGTTTTTCCAGTTTTTGCCTATAGGTTTTTACTCTTTTTAGGGTTAGATAGTTTCCCTTCCCTTGAGTTAGTACGTATTACTGCCCTATAGGAGCCACCTTTCTTAGACAGCGACAGGCTTAGATGAAAAGTGCTAAACCAAGTACTGGGATTTCAAAGAGACCAATAAGGAAAGCTTCTACCGCTGCTCCTATCTTTGGTGATCTGCCTGCCGCTGAGGAGAATCCTGTGAATCTTGCTGCTGATCCTACAGTTGCTCCTCCTCCCTCACTCCGTGCCACGGTGGAGACTTTTATGACCACTCAAGCAGTTAATGGATAACTCATTGATGAGCTACTTACTGAGGTTGCTACCTTGAAAGCATATTTTGTTGAGTATAAGAGTGCTTTTCCACCTCCTCCACCCTCTGATACTTGATGGTTGCCTTTGGCAATATGTAACAAAAAGGGGGAGTAGGTTTAGGGTAGGCTCTTGTACTTAGGGAGAGAGTAGAGAGAGTTTTTGTTTTCAAGGGGAGTAGTTTATTTGTTAATGAGATTTTGATATATATTCTTATTCTCATTGATTTTGATGTATATTCTCTTTTATTGTTCTTGTTTCACAAACATTGTTGGTTTATTGACTATGAAAGTTTTTTTGATGTTTATTCATTTGATATTCTGTCTATCTCTTATGTTTTGTGAATTCAAGTTTAGTTTTTATAATTTGGATTTATACTATAATTTCTACACATGTGTTTATGGTTTGTTTTGAGTGTTTTAGGAATTTACAGGTTTTATTCTTTCTCATCTGCTATCTATTCTAGCAACTAATAGTTAGTGGATTGTGATGGAATTGTATTTGGGCAACAATGTGTAAGTTGGGCTAATTCTTGAGTTGAGCAATTTTTTTGTGCGTTTTGTCATATTAGGTTCTAAAGATTTAGGATTAAATGTTTAGAATTTCAACTTGTATGTGTTGACAAACTGAGAACAAAAACATGTCTAGGATAGGTGTTAGACATTGCTCAAAGTTGTACAGGTCAAGGCTTAAGAATGTACAAGCTGCGGGAAAAATGATTATTTTTCTATGAAGCTCGACTGATCAAATAGTGAAGCTCGATCGATCGAAAATCACAGAAAAAGAATTTCACCAGAATTTTAAATAGGCCCAAGCCTGCAAAAACATTTAGGGTTTTAGTCCAACATTCCTATGTATAAAAGGAAAACCCTAGCTACATTTTGAAGACTAATGGAAGACTTGTGAGTTACTCCTATGAGATCTGAGAGGTTTTGTACCTTCTAACTCTACAAGGATCTACCAGAACAAGATTTACAAATAAGTGCTGTTGGAATCTAGTTGCTGCAAAGATCAACAAGCCGTGACCTGAAACCTTTGAGTGAGACCTCAAAGTCACAAGCATGGGTGCTTGTGTGGAGCAAATCTAAGAGAGAAGAAGTCTGTGGATTTGGAGCTTGCATGTGGTCGTGTCAGTAAGTTACTATTGGAGGTAGCAATAGATTTAGGGTTAAATTTGATTGTAAAAACTTCTATTTTCTATAGTGGATTTTTTTTTTTTACTTTGAGGAGGGTTAAGTTAAATCCTCCCCAGGTTTTTACCATAAAACTGTTGGTTTCATTGGTTTTCCTAGGTCATTATATTGTTGTGTTCTTTATTTTCCATTGCTGTGCATGATATGATCTGTCCTTGTTTAACCTAGATCTCATAATTAACCTAAGTAATCACTTGGCTAATATATTAGGTTAAACAATCTGCTTTAAGTGGTCTAAACAAACAAACAGTTATTTATGATGGTGGCATAGTTACTTTAAACTAAAAATGATTTCTTTGTTGGTAAGGATAATTATGTTGATGAATGTCTCTTTGTACTAAATGTTAATCAACTGAAGAATGAAAATAGTTCTTCTTCTTGTACTTACTTGGTTGATTCCTTTGATGTTTGTCTTGGTAAACTTGGACATGTACATCATAGCCATGTAAAGAAAATGAAATAATGTGGAACAATAAAATCACTAAGTTAAGCCAATATGGACAAATGTGAAATTTATGCCGAAACCAAAATTACTAAGAATTCTTGTAAATCTATAACAAGAGAAACCAAATATCTAAGTTTGATAAAATAGTGGTTTGGGTGAGTTAAAACACAGTAACAAAAGGTCGCAAAAGATTTTTGTGTATCTTTGTTGATGACAACTTTAGATTTACTAAACATTACTTACCAGGAACCAAAGATAAAGCTTAGTATAAAATCATAGTTGAAAACCAAAAGAATAAAAGGATTAAATCACATGTATCGATTGGTACAACCAAAATTTTCCATGATAGCACCTAGACCGATATAGAAACACAAGTATTTCATGTCAGTTTAAATATTGGCCATACTGGAGATGTTTCGTTAGTATTGGGAAAAATATCGGATTCCGGCCAGTTAATGGTTTTCTTGTACATGTAACTAATATAGAAAATGAGAAAAAGAATCCCACTTAGTTGAAAGTAACTCTGACACCAAAAAAAAAAAAAAAAAAAAAAGAACAAGAAAAAAAAAGTTATTTTCAAAAACCAAACCATATCACATTTTCACCCAGGTCACTGTTTCTTTCCTTTTTCCTTTTCTATCTTTATTTTTACTATTTTCACTATTCATGATACTTTTCAAAGTATTTTATTGTTGAGTGATGCTAGAAATATTACAAATTTTATTACTTTTGTCTTACATATATCTTAGCATGTCACCAATCATAAAAAATAATTTCAAACATTTAATCATTATATATATTGTTTAAGTAACACTAATTACATTTTTAACAATTGTAAAATTTTTGTTGTAAATTTTGTAATACTATCTATGAATTGATTATTATTTTTATTTATATTAATGATATGAAATTTATTCATATTTGCATACAATTATTTCTTTATTTTGTTATTATTATCAATTAATTTTTTTAGTTTAATTTCACTTTCAATACTGCTTGCCAAACTGATATGAAACTTACAAATAACATATTTTTCTCTCTTCCTCGCTGTAACCAGTGGTGAGTGTCGGTACCAACAAATCATTGAGAGAGAGAAAGAGAGAGAGTTCTATAGTGCAGAACTAGAAGGTACTTGAAATGACAAAAAAAAAAAAAAAAAACTTTGAAAGTTGAAGAGTAAATAATATAATATTGTCCTTTTAACCAAAAAAAAAAAAAAATTAGAATAGTGTAACGATGACCACAAATCGAATTTTTCTTTTTGATGAGAAATTGAGAAAGGAAGGAAAATTTTATAATTTACTTTATGTAGTTTCTTCCTATTATAATTTAGTTTACAAAATTATGCTACGTCAGTAGCTTTCTTGAAATTATTATTAATGTTTTTAATCAGGATCCACCACATCTTTGTCTATAATGATGACCATAATTGCTGTCCTTTTAATCAGGGTCGACCACATCTTTTGTCAAAAAAAAAAAAAGGAAAGAAGAAGAAGAAGAAGATCGACCACATCCTTGTCTATATATTGTCCTTTTAACCCAAAAAAAAAAAAAAAAAAAAAACGACCATAATTCCAACGTTATATATGAGTATTCTCATCGGCTGTTCTAAAAGAAATGTCATTTTGACACATCAAAAATTTACTTTATTATTTTACCACATCATTTTACAATTTTTCATTTATCAGATATTTTATCTTTCAATTTTATACATTAAAATAATATTTATTACACATTAAAATAATATATTAACTCCTCCCTATCACTACTATCATCATCATCATCATCATATCGTCAACAACAACGGCACAACCACCACTGCCGCAACAATGGCCACCAACAACCACTTCCACCAACGCCACCTAAAAAAAAAAAAAAAAAACACAACCAAAGAGATCAGCACAAACCCACATCCACCAAACCAAACAAACCCACATCCCAAACCCACCACCAGCACAAACCCACATCCACCACTGGCACAAACCCACATCCTATCCCACATCCCAAACCGCCTCTTTCACCGTTGTTGATGGAAGTTTTCACTTTCGGCCACCGTGTCCTTCACACTAGAGTTCCTCTTCGTCGCAAAGTGGGTCAGTGATCAGTGGTGAGCCTGGGCGGTCTCTGTCTCTCGGCGTGGAGAGATCAGTGATGGCGAGATCGGCATGATGAGAGGGTAATGAGAATGCCAGATAAAGAGAGCGAGAGATGTTGTAGATGGAGAGAGACATCTGATAGAAGGAGAGAGAAAAACGAATTAAATAAGCCAAACAGTGTTTGGCATTGATGTCCGTACCGTCTCATATTTGAGACACTACTGTAGCTATGTCTCAAATTTTTTGAGATTTGAAAGAGCTGATGAGGGTTGGTTTTTGGTGTTTGGTGTGCCAAATGCCAAATATTTGGCATTTGGCACACCACAAATCGAATTTTTCTTTTTGATGAGAAATTGAGGAAGGAAGGAAAATTTTATAATTTACTTTATGTAGTTTCGTCCTATTATAATTTAGTTTACAAAATTTTTAATATTTATATTTAAACTCCAAAGGTTTGTATTAAAATGAAATCGTAATAACAAGCCTTCGAATATGCACTGGACATCCATGAGGAGCCTAATTTATATCAAGTGTTTCCTCTGTCATTGATATGAAAGAAGCAAGGAGTTGTAAATTGTAATAATCCCTTTAAATCGATTAGTGATCTATCTCTTTTAGGGTGGTAGAGAGTTAGAATTTAATTTGCAAGTGTGGAACCACATAAAAAGTGACAAAATGTTGTGGAACCACATTAAATTTTGAAATTTATGTTTTGTATTTGTCTATAATCTATATTTCACCCCAATGTTGATTTTCTAAAACTTAGAAATAAGTAAAACAGAATATAAATATGCTGATTTTGCAAAATGACTTGCCATCATCCACGTATAGAGGAATTTTTAGGCCCATATAAGGATCCTATCCGATCACCACTTCTTGTTTGCGATACATGCTGTCACAAAATTATTTTATTCGGCAATGTGTTGGGTTAAAGATTGATTCCAGTTAATTAATTCAATTACTTAAGTTGATTAATTATCGAAATTACATGCAATATTGTGGAGTACAAACTAATCACCCATCTAAACTAGAGTACAGCGGAAATTAAATTGACATGATAATTTGTTGAAGAACGAGGAAAACCTTTGCAAGAAAAATGCAACGGGTGAATTTCAGGTCACCATTTCTTAAGAATCCACTAATCAAGAACAATCAGCTACAAGTACAAACTCCTAGTCTATCCCAATGTAAATACCTGTAGTAGAACTTTTGCTACAATCCCCAATTGGACTTGATCTTATAGAAGCCTTCTCCTTTGTACGAATCTCAGTACATGATTAACTCATTTACATGAATCCCTATACGTGGTTAACTCCACAACAACCTTTTTGATTGTTGTAGTTGATTTGTAGTAGCTTTACATAAAAACACTAATAAGATCTTCAATTGTTGATGCTAGAAACTTTACTTGGTATATAACCCAAAGAGGCACAAGAGTCGTAACAAGATTGTTAATTGGCATATCCTTTAACAAAACGCACTTTACTTGTATTTGGGTAAATCTAAGAAGGTTCAAGATGATCATTACAAGTGGTTGAATTGAAGACATGAAGATTTCTCAGGAACTGCTCAAAAAAAGTGCAATCTACAGGTCTCGATACCTCCTCGACAGAAGCTCAATCTGTCGAGATTCATTAAAGCTTGACACATGTCTCGATCTATCAAGCTTACGAGATTCAGACTATAGCTATAAATGTTTTTATTCTGAAAGCCTATTTGTTTATGGGTTTGTATAATCCTTATAGGACTAGGAAAACCCAAGGTTTGTGGGTTTGTATAATTATTTTTGGACTAGAAAAGTTCCAAGGTTTGTGTAAACCTATTTGGAATAGGAGAGCCCATTAAGCTCCTATTTAAAAGAGGTGGAAAAAGAAAAACCTAACCCTAGAAAGTTTCATAAGGTTTTCTTTTTGAAACCTTAGCCTCCTCTTACAGAAGAAAGAGTTCTTGTTGCATTTCTTGTACGCCTTTGGGTTCTGTAACCAAGCAAAGTCTCTTGCACCAACATTAAAGATCTTATTGGTGTTTCTATATGAAGCTGCTGCAAATCAACTACAACAATCAAATGGTTGCTGTGGAGTTAGTCACATACTGGGATCCGTGCATCATTGGTTAGTCATGTACTAGGATTCGTGCATTGAAATGAGAGATTGTCACTACATTACAAGTCCAATTGGGTATTGGAGTAAGGGTTCAACTGCAGGTTGGTATGAGGTATTGAGATTCTTTTTACTTGTAACCGCTTGTTTTGGTAATAGTGAATTCTCGGAAGTGATGATCTTAAATTCACCCGATGGGGTTTTGCCTCGGTGGTTTTCCCCATTCGTAAATAAATCACCTGTGTCAAATTTAATTTCCGCTGCATTTAGTTATTTGGTGATTTGTTTGTGCTACCATGCTTATTGCATGTAATTGAATCTAATTAATTCACTTGGCTAATTAATTGATTAAGTTACCAAAATGGTCAATACATTCTTGGCCTATCAAGTGGTGTCTTTGTTGTGTGATCCATTGACCCCTATTTGTCATGGATAGAGGACAATCATTAATTATACCTCCTTTATTTGATAGCACTAACTATGCATACTGGAAATTACACATGAGAGCTTTCTTGCAGTCCTTAGATTAGAAGGTGTGGCAAGCTCTGGAGATTGGCTGGACTAAGCCAAAGAAAGCGCCGGTTGATTGGGATGATGCTAAGATTAAAGTGGCAAACTTCAACAGCAGAGCATTGAATGCTTTATTCAGTGCGGTCACCAAGGAGGAGTTCAAGAAGATATCCTCTACAGAAATTGCTAAGGAAGCATGAACTATCCTCTAGACAACCTATGAAAGGACTAAGGTTATCAAGGATTCAAAACTTCAAAGGCTTACCACAAGCTTTGAAGAAATTAAGATAGAGGAGGATGAGTCATTTGATGAGTTTTATGCCAAGTTGAAGGACACAGTCAACTCTGCCTTTAATCTTGGGGAAACCATTCTTTAACCTAAGGTTGTAAGAAAAGGGCTCAAATCTCAAAAACCAAGATAAAGGGTAAAAGGATGCTAAGGAAGGCAATCAATACACTGTTCCCTCCGGACCAAAGTGTTTCAGATATCAAGGTTTTGGACATTTGAAACAACAAGGTCCAACATATCTCAAGACCATTGGAAAAAGCAAGGCCCTTACTGCTACCTTGAGTGACATTGAGTCTGAGGATGGTTCAAATGACAATGATGACAAGGGAATTTTGAATGCCTTCACTGCTACAGTTGATCCTACTAATGAGGTTTCAGAAACGATAGATGATGAAGAGGACTTGGTGGACTCTAAGTTTGAGAAAATGGATGATCAAGATGATATCCATATAGCCTATGAAAAATTGTACAAGATTTCTGAGAAGCATAAGAAAATATATAGGCTGCCCACCAAGAAGCTGAGTGATGTTGAGCTAGATCGAGAGGAGCTCTCCACAAAGTTTGATGAAGCTAATCAGACCATTGAAGCACTGCGGTTTAAGAACAACTTCTTGGCGGAAAAGGCCAAGAAGCTTGAAGCAGAATTGTCATAGGCCAGAATTCAATTGGAGAGGCCTTCCAGTGCAAAGCTTGATGAGATGCTTAGCTTTTAGAAATCTGCTTCTGATAGAACCGGTTTGGGGTATGATTTCTCTTCTCCTAATATGAGAACAATGACTACAAAACTGATATAGCTAGTGAGAACATAGACAAAGGAAAATCAATTTTCTTGCCCAATTGTGGTTTGAACATCCTGGCCATCATTCTTTAATAAGTAGACCCCGCATTCTTCTGCCCAAAGGGCATTACTTTGTAATGATAATTCCCTGTGGGTGTAACAAAAGAAGTCTTCTCTTGATCACCCCAAGCCAAGGGTATTTGGTGGTATCCCTAGAAAGCATCCAAAAAAATCATCCGAGGATGGCCCGTGGTTGCACCCACCAGCTGATCTATCCGAGGCAGGGGGAAAGGATCCTTTGGGCAAGCCTTATTTAAGTCCGTGAAGTCTACACACACCCGCCATTTCCCACTTTTCTTCTTTAACACCACCATGTTAGCCAACCACTCGGGGAAAAAAAAATCCTTTATGGCCTCAGCTTGCTTAAGCTTGAGTATTTCTTCCCTAATAGCGTCAGAATGTTCGTTGGATGAGTGCTGAGATGGCTGCCTTGGGGGGGGGGGGGGGGATAGAGGGATTGACATTTAAATAGTGACAAATAAAGTCTGGATCCACCCCCAGGGCCTCGTAAGCGTTCCATGCAAACACATCGATATTTTTTTTGAGAAAATCTATTAGCTCTTCCTTCTTCCAAGGAGGCAGCTGAACTCTTACCTGGATAAATTTCTCATCGTCGTTGCCAATAACAACTCTTTCCAGTTGCTCACACTTAGCCCTTTCTGCCATTGTCCCCGTAGACAACTTCGGCACCCTTGATTGCTATAAGTCCCTCGCTGCGGATGCCGAGGACTCTCCCCCATTCTGATGTCTAATTGCAGCCACCATGCATTGTCTGACCATGGATTGGCTCCCCACCAGTTCCTCAACCTGTCCTCTAGATGGATATTTCACCTTCAGGTGCAGGGTGAAAGGTACAATCTCTATGGTATAATGCCAAGGCCTTGCCACAATGGCAGTGTAGGGGGAATAGGCGTCTACCACGATAAAATTCACTTCCACAACCTCTGTCCCTGTCTGAAGTGGTAATCGGATTTAGCCTTTTAGAAAGACGATCTTGCTATCAAACCCTATTAGAGGGGAATCGTAGAGTGTCAGGTCCTTAGACCTCAGTTTTAGTCTTTTAAATAAGTTAGGGTACATGATCTCCATGCCACTACCTTAATTTACCAGCACCTTCTTCACATCACACCCTCCTATCCTGAGGGTAACTATTAGGGCATTGTCATGTGGCTGCAAGGTCCCTACTTTGTCTTCATCAAAAAAGCTCAATGCTGGTCGGACCTCCACTCTACTCCTCTTCAGATTAAGAGACAAGCCATCTGTAGGTGGCCGAGCCACAGACATCACCCTGGATGGCTGAGAACCAGTCCTTCCTAGGGCAGCCAAGATGACGCTAATCATACCTAAAGGTGACCTTGTGGAAGCGTCCCTCTAAGCCCTTGACCCTGCCTGATCGCCCTGTTTATTGGGCTAATGCAGGAATTGCTTCAACTTTCCCACCTTAACTAATTGCTCACAAAGTCCTGCAATCCTCGGTAGTGTGCCCTCATTCCTGGTGGTATTGGCAATGAAGACATTGGTTGTGCTTCGTGGGGTCTCCCCCCATCCTATTTGGCCATTGAGAGTATGGCTCGTTCTTGATTTTTTCTAAGATTTGGTGTACCGGCTCTCGAAACACAATACCGACTACTTGAGTAGTAGTTGATCTAGAGTGCCCCAAAATCTCTCCAAGGTCGATTGTTATTGTACCTGTCCTACCTAAGATCCCTTCTGTCCTGGGAACCACCTTAGCCTTCCCCTTTCCTTATTGCTGGTCCTCCTTGACCTGCTTATACTCATCAATGTGATCCACGAGCCTACACACGCTCCTGACCTGTTTTCTGGTCAAAGACTTTCTCAGATCATGCTTGGTTGGCAGGCCAACCTTGAAGGTTCTTATAACCACGTCATCAAAGTTCCCATCTATCTTGTTGAACATCTCCCAGTACCTGTCGGAGTATGTTTTCAAGGTCTCTCCCTCCCGCGTTGCAATGGATAGCAAAGAGTCCAAAGGTCGAGGAACTCTGCTACAAGTCACAAAACGGGCCCCAAACGCCCAAGTAAGCTCTTTAAAGGAGTTGATAGAGCCTTCTTTCAGGCCGTCAAATCACCTCATCGCTACAGGCCCCAAGTTAGATGGGAACACCTTACATATCAAGGCCTCGCTCTTGGAGTGCACATCAATTCTTTGGTTGAATTGGCTTACATGCTCCACGAAATCCATTCTTCCATTGTACATGGTGAAAGTTGACTAATTAAAATGCCGGGGAAGTTTTCCCCTTTCGATTCTACGCATAAACGGTGATTTGAAGATCTGGTTAAGGGCCTTGCTCATAACGTCATTGCCTAGACCTTTGTGTGGCGAGCTCTTACTCCTTCGCTCGTAGTGACGGTCTTCGTTGTACGAAAAAGACTCACTAGAAGGAGTCCTAGACTTGGGCCTGTAGCTACCATCCTCCTCATCCTTAGAGGAAGGGTCAGAATCTAAAGGAGTCCTTCTTTGTCTCTCACTGTGCAGCCTCCTGTGAAGATGGTCTATCTCCAATTGCAAGCTTCTGGTATTCTCCTCGTGGGAGATGTGACTCCCCCCTTGAGACTGGCTTCTGTTAGAATGCGTGGTGTGCACATTAACCTCACAATCTCTTCTCCACTCAATGTTGAGGAATTGATCCTGATGTTGGGAGCCAATAGACTCCTCTCGGTCCTGCCTTGATCCTGGCATGGTTGGACGTCGAACTTACTGAAGCTCAAGCTTTCCCACAGACGGCACCAATTGTAAGGGCAAGCTTTAACTCTTAAGTCCAAAAGGTGAATGGATTAATGCTCAAAGAGCCCAATACAATAAATTTGTAGAGAGTGGACTAAAAATAGACAAATGTGATGCACATAAATTCTTTCTCGGCAATGTCCGAGGAGAGTAGTTCTTGAATATATTTCTTTTAGCTTTTATTACAGTTACTTTTCTTAATACTACAGTGTCTTCTCTACAGATTTTGTGTCCCCTTGCCCTTCGCAGGGTCTCTCACATTATATAGCTCCATTCAAGCGATCTTAGTCCTCAATTTGTTGATTGTCCAGTCCTTCACTTAAGTGTTTGTCCCATCAGACACCTTCCCAAACCCCTTGTGAGTTGCGACGGCCAAGGCAGCACTATTCAGGGGTCTTCTCCACATAAATGCAGGCAGGAGGTTTGGTGGGATGCATTGAATGTGGGGGCAGCCACCATCCTTCTAGTCATGTCAGGACTAACCCCCTCTTCGAAACTTTTTCTCAACAACAGGACCTCCTCTGGCAACGTGCCACTAACGTGGCCTTACTATCCAAGCGTGTGGCCTCCTCGGCACGATAATGGGCTTCTCGGCCATGGATACAACACGTGGCATAGGTACTTTATCTAAATTCTTGCGCCCTACAGATATACTTAAAAAATACACATTAAGATGCAAAATATAATTCTTACATATATAATTTAAATATTATTGATAGTCATTTTTATATATATTTTTTTTAACTCTTTAAAAAGTCTTGTAAGAATGTTATTAGGTAGAAAATGTAAATTTTCTATTTTTTAAATATTTTTATGTTTATTAATTCTAGACTCTTGGGTTTTTGTATACAATAACTCACTTAAATAGATATTTATGATATGGTCTCACATTTGATTCCAAAATTAAGAAATAAAACTTACTCTAAAAATAAATGATTTAGGACACATGGCGCAAAATTGGACTTCAATTGTAGAATCTAATTAGATTTTCTTTAAACTTTACCTATTAATATATATATATATATATATAGATGACTTATGAATTTAAATTGGTTTTAGTTATACAAAAAAAAATGGCTCATAAATATAAAATCATTCAAACTCTCTTCCTCTAATTTTATATATAGTGTTAGATATATGATAATGTTTTTTTATAATTTATTTATATTGGATTCCCCGTTTTCTATACTAAATTAACTCATTTGACATAAGTATTAAAAAATTTCGATTAGATAGGACATATATATATATATATATATATATGTAGACGACTTATAAATTTGAATTGTTTTTAGTTCTATAAAAAAAATGGCTCATAAATATAAAATCATTCAAAAATTAGGTTTTTTATGGTTTACTTATATTGGACTTCTTGTTTTTTACACTAAATTAACTCATTTGTCACAAAAATTAAAAAAATTAAATTAAATGGGGCACATGTCGCAAAATTAAAATCTAATTTAAATCTAATTTTTACATTGAATTAACTCATTTGGCACAAAAATTTAAAAACTTATATTAGATGGAACACGTGGCTCAAAATTAGACTCTAATTGAATTCTAATTTGAAATCTAATTGGATTTTTTCTTAGTTTTACCTATTATTATATATTAGCTTGTAACCTCATGCATATGCATGGATACTGTAAGGACCCAATTTGAGTAGTAATCCTAAGAGTCAAAAGGATCTTGGCCTAAACAGTCCAATACAATAAATTTGTACAGAGTGGGTCAGAAAACGAGGCTCTAATGAATTGAACAACAATTATGGTGGATCTAGATGACCTGAAAGCAAAGATAAACAAGTTTTATCCAAAGAAAATCATCCTCAGCATAATCCGAGGAGATGTGTTCTTGTATATATCTCTTTTGAATTTGATTACAATTCCAATTTTTGTGACTACAATGTTTTTCTATTCTTCCTCTGATCCCCCTTCCTCAGGGTATTCTTTCTCTTTTATACTATCTTCCTTCTTTCATCTTCACCCTTCACGCATAGACCAGGTTGCTGGCATTGATCCCTGTCTCATTAGTACCTTCCTGAAATCTCTGGGAGTAGCTGTAAGGCTGAAAATTACTGTTTAGGTATCACTTCCACATTAATGGGTCTAGAGAGTTAGCTGCAAAGCATTTAATGTGGTGATAGCAGCTTTCTCTTAAATATTTCATAACTTCCCTTTGCCCTGAGCTTTCATGATATATATCCTTATCAATAAAATCTCCTAGAACGTTACTTTGGATGACAAACAACATCTTCTGACCTCTACTTTGCTCAGCCGAGGAGGCATTCCTCCTCGGACCACCTTTCTAAACCATCATGACCAAACCCCTTTCTTCATTCACTAATGCGGACTTCGATGACAACATTTACCCGTCCTTGGACTGCTAGATGTCCTCGGACTGGGCCCTCGACCCTATATATATATACATACTACTGGGCCTATCATTCCTACTGATACACTTACAGATATACAGTAAGATGCATAATATAATTTATATATATATAATTTAAATACTATTGATAGTCATTTTTATATTTTTTTTAACTTTTTAAAAAAATTTGTAAGGATATTATTAGGTATAAAATGTAAATTGTTCATTTTTTTAAAAAATTATTGTGAAGAACTTTTTATTTTTGTGATTCATTTATTCTAGACTCTTTGGTTTTTGTACTTAATAATTCATTTGGATGAATATTTATAATATGGTCCCACATTTGATTCTAAAATTAAGAAATAAAACTATTTAAGAATAAATAATTTAGAACACATGGCATAAAATTGAAACTCTAATTTGAGTTTTTCTAAACTTCACATATTATTATATATATAAATATATAGATTTGTTTGTAACACGGATTCAAGTACTTAAATGGGAGCTAATGAAGTAGAAAATGGCCTATAGTGAAATGAGGAAGTTTTTTCTCTTGAAAAATCTTAAGGGGAAAAAATTTTGTTAGGAGGATTTTCAAACCAATGAGAAAATTCATTTGAAAAATCAATTTGGCATTGAAAGTGATGGCCCGTTAACTGCGAGAATAGAGCCATTTATATACGGTTTTGAGTTGAGAGCAACAAATAGCTATAAAAATAATGGTCGCATAGCATTACTTTGGTATCTTTTTATATTTGAAAAGGCTTATATTTTCAACATCTTAATGGTAAATTCATATCAAATTCTTAGTGACTTAAGCTATTAACAGTGTGTAAAAAGTAATGTTAATGGTGAGGACTGAAATTAATTAAAACTAATAACAACTTGTCATTTAAAATTTATTTTGAAAATATTATAAACTTTGGCCAAAAATAAATCCCCTTAAACTAATGCTCCTTTGGGTCCGCTGGAGGTTGAAGCTAAGGCTATGGAAGTAGTTGTAATTTTTGCGAGGGATATTGGAGTACATGATCGTGTCTTTGAAGGGGACTCACTCCAAGTCTACAATGCTCTACAGGGACTTACTATTCCCCCTCCTGCTGTTGCTAATGTCATAGATGGCATTCTTTCTAATGTACAGTTTTTTTGTACTATTGTTTTTTCTCACATTAAGACAGACGGCAATAAGCCTACTCATATTTTAGCTCATCATGCTAAGTTTGTTATTGATTTTGAGGCATGAGTTGAGAAAACCCCAATTTCTTAAAAACTGCTATAGCCTTTGATGTACCGGATAATGCTATGCTGCAATATTTTCCCATAAAAATATTAACGCTAGATTTTAAAGCATCCACCAATTCTTTTTAAAAGGTATGTCCACTGATCAAAGTAGTTGGGGACATACATTGATGGGGGGCATACGTGCATGAAAATAATGTTCCGCTGTCAGAATCAGGGGAGGAGCCAGAAATTTTGGTTTGGGGGGGCCAAGTTATGATGCTAATATATTAGTTAAGACAAACCTCTACACACACACATGTATATAAATTAATTTACTAAGAGAATTTATCATTTTCTAAATTTTAATGAGTATATAAAAAGGTCATGTATTTCTTTTATTAGACATGTACAAAACTTTATCATTTTCTACATAGTTTAATTTGTTAAACCTCTTAAATTATATGATTTTAATATAATTTCTCTTTCTTTTAAGAGCACCATTGAAATAACTCAAAATTTGGGGGGGCCAACTTCAATTTTTACATGCTATATATTTTTAAATGTAAATAATATGCATACTATAAATTAATTTTTTAAAATTTTGGGGGGGCCTTGGCCCCCCCACCTTTGTGTGTGGCTCCGCCACTGGTCAGAATTTTCCTTCGTCCTTTTTGCCAAAAGATCAATGAAGGAATTGACAAAACATAAAGAAAGTAGCTAATTATTAGTATTAGGATCGGGGACAACCGGTGCAATTACACTCTCTTCACTCATATATATATATTACTTTCTAATTTTAATTTTTTAATCTTTTTTTATTCAAGAAGAGCTGAGATTAATTGAAAGTTGATTTTTTCAACTCTCAATGATCTTATACCTTGAAAGCTAAGGGTATTGCACCTAATTAATTTCAATCCCAATTATTGTGCATGGTAGCTAGACTACTGTTGGAATTTTCTTTTACTTGAAGAAAAAAAAAAAAAGGAAATTTAATTTCCCCCTGAATAATCCTGATTTTATTAACGAGAGCTGTTAACACAAAAATCAGAGGAAAAAGAACTTCTCCGTGACAATCCGGGCTTATGAAAGAAAGGGTGGAAAGAAAAATAAACGAGGGCCCAACAAACAAGATCATCAGTCAAGAGTAAATTCTCTAGCAACATGATTACAGCCAAAAAAAAAAAAAAAAAGCAGATAGAGTAATTCGAATATTTTCTGTAATAGTCGTCTTAGACAAATGATGTAGAATGTGGGAGCCTATGAGGCTATGAATAACATTTAAAGCAGCAATTTATAGCTGTGTTGTCGTGGTGAACGTTGGTGTTTTGTTGGCTTGTTTTAGCTGGTGTTCCTGCTTTCTTTGTGATATGTACCGATAGAAGGATTCATTATTTCTAGCTTGTTCTAGCTCAACCAAATTGAATTGGGCGCCTACAAATTGCGGACTATAATTGAACTAAGGGCACATTTAATACATTGAATGAAAATTACAACATGAGGGGTAATCTTTACTCCTGTGAATAAAAATGTATTATAATGAAAAAACAAAATATATTCATAGGTTTGGTTATATTATAACAATAGTTGCTAACTCATGCGATGCATGATATAGTTTAATAAAAATTACAAATATTTTATTTTTCTTGAAGGGACAATGACGTAAGAATGAATAATAATAAGGAATTTGTTCATATTTGTAATAAGGCTCTTAATCCTCTATTTTATTTAATATGGGAAAAGTAGATAAGTTGGAAAAAAAAAATCTAAATTTTGGTTTATATGTTTGATTAAATTTCAATTCAATTTCCAATCTCTCTATTAATTTCACTTGTAGAGAGTTCTATAGACGAACTTCATAAACAAAAATGATAGAGAACATCATACAAACATATAAAAGGCAAAACAAATAATGATTTTTATGAATTTAATTAAGAATAGTTGTATCTCACCAAATGTCAGTTTGTCTCTTGAGATTAAAAAAAAAAAAATTGAACAACTTCTCTTTTTCTTTATATATATATATATATATATACATATCCAAATGCAAATTCTGATGCTATTTGGCTAAAATATTACTAAAATTAACCTTTATGGTAGCTTCACTTAGAGCTAAAACAATTGTAAGGTTGAATTTAATCAATCATATGTTGGCTTTATTCTGTGCTCTAAATTTGCTTGTAATTCAGCATGTAGAAACTTCGTATTTAGGTAGGAATAATGTAAGGGTTGTGTGTGAGAGAGTGTGAAGAAACTCAAGATGTGTGCATTCAAAGGAGTCTCGTGACTGGATCTCGTGACTGACTTGCGATTGGCAAGTCGCCAAAGTGGCATACGTGTGAAGCATGCAGGGAGCTGAAGGGTCACGACAGCTGAAGCACTATAGGACAAAAAGTACAGTCTGACCTAGAAGTTATCTCACGACTCAAACTCGCGGCTCATTCTAGTCACGAGGCCAAGTTGCCAGAATGCCCTGTTTGGATGAAAATTGACTTTTCACATTCCTCACATACCTTATTATAAATACCATTATTCCCACGAAATGTAGAGGTGGTTATTTAAAGAGAAAAACCCTAAGAGAGGTTTCTACAACACACCCACCTCATTAGAGAGAGAGAGCTACTCATTCTTAGAGAGAAATCTTTATAGTCTCTTCTCATTCCCTCTCCCATTATTATACCCATTGAGATGAGATTTGTAACCAAATACTATCCACACCTATTTAGAGTGTTTGAGTGTTTTTGGAGCTTTGGGAAGCATTGGAAGATGCCAAGGATGGCAGACGTAATATGGAGCTTATTGCGACATCCAGTAAGCTAGAAAAGACAGGGTTCGGTGTAATCCTGTTGGAGCAAGAAGCTTGGAGGGCTTAGATGCATCGGGTAGATTACGCTTGGAGGGTCTATTGCTATTCGTGTATTCCAACTGATTTTCTAGTGAATCATTAACTGCTTGGAGGGCGGCAGAGAGGTTTTTCGCCGAGTTCTTCGGTTTCCTTTTTGATAACACATTGCCGTGTTATCTTTGTGTTTGCATCTCTCTTTCCTTTCTCTTTACCTTTTAATTGCTGCTGTGTTTGTAATTAATTATGGTTTAGAGTGTGTTACCAATTTGGATATAGCTTATATGTCATATTCCGCACATATATTGTTTGATTATAAACTTGTGTTGATAATTTTATATTTGGGGGTCTAAACGTTCATTGGTGTTTTATATACTATTTGAACTTTCAATTGGTATCAGAGCGGGTACACTTGTTGTGGTTTAAATACCTAAGTGTGATCCTTGACCCCGTGTGTTTATTTGCCATGGATAGTGCTTTGTATGCTTCTATGCATGTTTTGGTTGATGATGAATGTAGCATGCCACGAGTTTGTGAAAATGCCTCTATGAGTGTTAATCCTCATAATTGTGATGACATGTTACATGAGTCTTTGGGTGTTGTTGATATACCTAACATCAAATTCTTGAAGAAAAAGGCTAAGAAGTTTCGTAAGAATTTAAGTGAGTTATTTTGTGAAAATGATGATTTGATTGCTAAGCTCAATGAATCTAACAAATTGGTTGATAAATATAAGAAACTTGCTGAAAATTCTCTTGAAAAGCTGAAAGAGTTTGAATGTTTAAACATGGACTTAGATGTTAAACTTGTTTTGTCTAACAAACTTGTTGATAAGCTAAAATGTAAAAATAAATCTCTTAAGATGCATGTCAAGTGTTTGATTATTGAACCTATTGCTAAAAAGGATGAAAATATTTGTTGCAATAATGTTGTGGTACTCAATTTTGTGCATAATGTGTATTCTACCTCTAAGGGCAAATCGGTGTATATTCCTCCACACAAAAGAAATCAAAAGGTGAAGAAAAAGGCTCTTAAGTTAAAGCCTCTGTTTAGGTCTTAACCTAAAGTTTTGGATGAATCTAAATTTGTTCCAACTTGTTACCATTATGGTGTGATTGGTCATATAAGACCTCCATGTCATAAGTTGAAGAGAGAATAAAACCATGTTGTTAGATCCCTTCCCAAAAAACATAGTGGACCTAAACACATTGTTTGTCACCATTGTGGTGCATTTGGTCATTTAAGACCTCAATGCTCTAAGTTTCATGCTCTTAAAAGAATCAAAAGAAAATAGAAACTTTAGCTTCTTGGAATCTGTACTAAAAAAGGTAAACCGGATTTGAGTGAAAATAGCATGTTGTTAAAGAAAGTGTTTAATGCTCTTAACTCCTTGTCTATGTGCATCTCCGGTTCTCATTCTTCCAACCCTCATCTCACTTCTCATGAGACACTCATTCCAAAAAATCGTTATGTTTGGATGAGGAAGGGTTCCTATGGTTGAACTTCTGCTTTTCTTTTTGTCCTTAATCTAATTATTTCGATTGTTGTAGGACCCTTCACGCAGTGAATGTCATATCTTTATGCATTTTGTGCATCTTGCATTTCTTTATATGCATTGTCTTGTTTTGATCTTACTTTTATGTTTTAGTTTTGTGTGAGTGAAAATTCCAAAACCACATAAAAAGTGAAAAATTAAAAAGTTTTATCGTATATGTTTGAGCACATATCACATGTGTGTTTGGCCTAGTACCTTCGTACCAATGGCTTTGTGCATTTATGAGCTTAGCGTGTTATGTATACACATTTATTTTTGTGGGAAGAATCTTGACATCTATGTGTGATTGTTGTAAATCGATCTTCAAACTTCTCATGAATGATTAGTCAATAGTTTTGTTGGTCCTGATACATGCATTAAATGTCATATTTTTATCATTAAAAATTAATAGTATACTACCAGGACTCTAATTCATTCTTATCATTAAATAAAATTATATAAACATTATTTTTTATTTGTCAGGATATATTTATTAAATTAAGGGATAATATTTAACATACAAAAAATTTAATTTAGATAATATTTATTATCTAATTAACATTAATTTTTTATTTGTTAGGATATATTTCTTAAATTAGAGGATAATATTTAACATACAAAAATTTAATTTAGATAATATCTATCATTTAAATTTTCAAAATTTTAATATTATTAAATTAATATTATTTTATCAGAAAATCAAGCTACAAAACTTGATTATTAAGGGATAAGCACAATTCAAATTCTTCAAGAGGTAATTAATATAAATCTATCCCAAGAAACTGTCTATATCTCCAATAATTTGATAATCTCTATCTATTCCAAAAAACAGTATATATCTCCATTAATTTGATAATTTTTACGTTGATGACATTTAATATATATATATATATATATATATATATATATATATATATATATATCTCAAAATTCCTTATAGCTATTAACTACGTTCTCTTTCTCTCTCTTTTTTTTTTTTTTTTTTTTAATTTTTTATATGTTACGTTATTTTGCATCAACTCTCTCTCTCTCTCTCTCTTTTTCTTCATTCTATTCATATGGTCTTTTTCTAATTCCAATTTTTATGGGATAAAAACAAACACATTGATTAGATATCTTTAATTTTAATAAGATTTAAATGAATTATATTTCAAATGGAACTCTACCAATATATATAACCCTATATATCCTTTTTGGAGTGAAGCTTATTTCAATATGTGAATGCCTAAATCCCATGAGGTATGCATTCTTTCTTCTTTTATTATTATTATTTTCATTTTGTTTATTTTCTTTAGTGTTATTATTGGTTTTTTTTTTGTCTTCATGTGATTTTAATTAATGAATTCAAAACATTCAAAAACATTATCAAGTTTCTAAAGCTAGGCTTCTTCTTTGTTTTTGTATTTTGTTTTTATTAAATTGATTAGGTTTTTTGTATTGGTTGCCTTTTGTTTAAACTAATTTTCGTAGCTTTGATCTAATTTATATGCTCAGGGTTAGGGTCTTAGAACTAATGATTAAATATGGTTAGAATTAATAAATTAATTTTAACAATTTTCTTATTTGATTTTTATGTTACATTAAATTATCAAGATGTTCTACATGTGTATTCTTGAATTATCAACTTTAATTTTAATGTATAATATTATCAAGATTATATTAATTTTAGATTTATTAATTGTTTAGTACTTTTTTTTTTTTTAAAAATTATCAATTTAAAATTCAATTTGGAATTATCAATTTAATTTACTTTTAGGAAGAAATCTTACCCCTTATTTTAGTGAGATAATTATTTACACTTGATAATTTTTTCCTTTTATCTTTATTAAATCTATTAAAATATATAATTATTTATACATTTATTTTAAAAGTTTTTTTATAAAACCGTGTAACGTACAGTCCTATAACTAGTTTCAATAAAGTTCTTGCTTCAATGTTTTTGCTGGCTTTAGCTTGCATTAAAAACGTTTATTTCAAACGTTTTTGCTGGCTTTTAGCTTGCATTAAAAATTAAATAATCTCCCAACATACAAGTCTCCGCATACAAATCTCCCAACATACAAATTCAACATCTCTAGTAATAAGGGACTATGTGTAATTTGTCCCAGTTTTCTATCTTCAATGAAGCTTTGGCCGCTTAGTCTGGATTCAAAAGAATAATAATAATAATCTCCCAACATAAAAATTAAGGCAAAACAAAGGGAACTGAATAGTTAATTGTACATTCAGAAATGAATCATCATATGCATAAGCACAACGTCAAAATTTTAAAAAGTCAATGAGCTAGCACACTTAGATGACCCTACTCAATTTTTCAAATTTTAAGCAAGTATACATACGGGTTAACCAAGTAATTATTTTTTCTTGCTTTAACTTTGTCTATTTACATCAATTTATTTTCTTCTTTGACTGGACACTTTTGACCCATCAAGTATCAGGTTATTTTTGTTTTGGCTTCTTATCTTTTAAAATTTTCATTTTGACTCTTCATATTTGATTTAATTTTCTATTTAGCCTTTAAATAAAATGAAAATTTTGCAACATAAAAGGCCAAACAAAAAAGCCATACAACTACAATTACATGTCATTAGGCATTTCCAAGGTTATGGACTCCGCCATGAAAGGTTCCTATGTGTAGGGACATTACATGGTAATTGACAATTGACTGGTTATTCCCTGCATGTCCCTTAAAGCATTTGGGTGTGTCAACAATGTGGAAGCAAAAAAAAAGTTTGTGTAGGAAAATATGGTAACATTTGTAATTTGTATAAGTATAGGAGGCTGATTTGACCACGACCTATCCCAAGTTAGTGCATGTTTTGGGTAAGAAATTAAGTCCTAGACTCCTAGTGTCCTTTGTATTTTTCAGTGAACTAAAATGTTTGGGAGTACTCTTCTGTAAATTTTGTTTATTTTCTGCATGCTTAGATTCATGCAAACTGTTTAGTAAATTCCTCTGTATGTTTGTTTGGTGGTTGGCTCAGCTCAGACTTGGTATCCTGTGCATCAATATCTTAAACAACATCACAACAATCTCTCTCTTTGGAGTAACCTTCATGAATCAAGATGGACCAATTAATTAACAAGCTTCAAAAGTTATCTTCACTTCAACCATAAAGATCTCGCTACATTCGCTTCCATATTTTTAGAAGAACATGTCATTGTTGATTTGTTATTCTTCTATGTGATGTCTGTCCAAGAAACTAAAAATAGCACTAAAAAATTAAGAGAGAAGAGAGAAGAAAATTCGTGCTGAATTTCCATATTCCAATTTAATACAAACACAAACCATAACTTTATTTAATAGCCTTGGCATGCCTCACACAGGAGGTTAGACAATAGACATGCCAATTGTCCTACAGGTCATTGACAACCAACCATCATTATTTTAGTACACACCATAGGTACTTCATTAAAGAGATGAGATCTGAAACCAAAACATGGTTACACACATGCTTATATTATACAAGCACTAGAAGATACATCCTTCCTATTTTGCCTTAGCAATGAGCTCATCAATACCTTTGGTGACATTAACCATCAGAGTGATATACTTATCTGGAGCGGGCACATCGTCACTGAGTTTCTCATATTCGATAGTCAATTTGGCCAAGCTGCCAGTACCCTTGGGAACAACCTGATAGGTGCCCTTAAAGGACTTGTATTCCTGCATCACATCTCCATCAATAGCAATAAGGGTTGCTGACCTATTTTCGTCATCATATTCAACCTTCTCTTTGAAAACTAGGTCGGATTTTCCCTCTATTGTTCACAAGAAAATTAGAATATCAAATTCAGCTTCACAATATATAATATATGAACATCAGACAAGCTTATAATGCCTGAAAATTATTGTCAAAAATATCATGTCCGATATTACAAAATAGTTAGTGATTGACCAAACATTCAATGAGAAAGATAGAGAGTATTGATAAAGTTTCACAGATTTGTAAGTTCAGAAAAATATGCACCCCATAACATTCAAAACAGAAATGTTGAAGACAAACATCAACAGCTCCTTTAGTGTGCAGATTAGTTAAGTCCTTGTATGGAACAAGAAAGAAACAAAAGCTCTTCCAGTATTATACAGAATTCTTTGAGGCACCTTAGGGTAAAATAAAGATAAAAATCTTGTAGCACAACAGTACGAGAAATAAGTACTGTCTTTTTAATCTTGGGTTTGGTATTGGAAATTATAGTATAGAGTTTTTATTTTTTAACCTTAATATAACATGATGGAAAATTGCTTAACCCGTGAAAACAAGTCAATATATTTGATAATATTATATTAATTATTCACTTTAATTATCAATTAGTGCAGGGCATAGCCACTTTTTTTAGTCACTCAACAATTATTAGCCTTAGCTGACGATCATATAATGTACTATGGTCACCTTAAATATTTGAAATAGATAAACTTCATGCTTTAGAATAAATATTACAAATTTAAAGAAATATTTAATGTCACGTTATTTAAATTTTAAATTATACATTATCAAATTCAGAAAGTAAAACATCAACCCTGAAACGGAAAGGATGATGATGTTGAATCTCCCATACCGATGCCAACACGTTTTTAAGTCTTAAATACTGGCTTGTGAGCTAGTGAAGTGTAAAATAAAGTAAAAGAATAAGGAATTTAGTCTAGTGAAATAAAGTAAAAGAATAAGGAATTTAGTCTAGTGAGCTAGTGAAGTGTAAAATAAAGTAAAAGAATAAGGAATTTAGTCTAGTATAAGTCTGAAAATAGTAGGGTACAGCCTTACCCATTGTATATTTCCAGATCTTGACAGAGCCATGTGTCTCCCAATCACCTTCATGAACGTCAACTCCTTGTATATGGTCAGGAACGGCGTTGGGAACATGGAATGCTTGGCCCTTAAAGATGTTGTAGTACTTCTCTGGAGGTGACTTTATTTCTACTTCAGTCCCCAATTTATACTTAAGAGCCATGTTTTTTTTTGGTAGTGATGATAGTATTAGTACCCAGAAACAAAGTAGCTACTCAACTAAAAACTGTAATACAAAGCATAGATTGATGAAGATGACTTGGCTCCCCCTTATAATATATACAAGTGTAGTGGCAAATTATGTAATTATTAAACACGTAATTTGCTTTCCATTTTCAAATTGGGGGCCACTGATGAACAGAAATCCTTTTATTTAATTTACGTGATAACCAAAACTTATAGAGGCTAGTCTGGTGGTGGGAAACCCACGAAACACATGCCGACATGCATTTATGCTTAATATATATTTAACTTCATGACACCCAAAGTAAGGAAACCCAATTTTCCTCTTGCTATTCAGCTAGTCAAACAAATTTATGCATTCCTAATAATCAATTGTGAGGTTAGATAAGAATTTTTAGTATGGTAGTCATTGAAAAACTTAAATCATAAAAAAATTTAATTAAAAAAAATCAAATTAAATATATAAATTTATATAATTTTCTTTTATTAACAAAATGAAAAAGCAAAAAGGACTAATGAGAGAAATAAAGTAAAAACTAAGAATATTGAAATGAGAGTAATAAAGCCAGAGAGACTCTGAAATGATGATAAAGAAAAGAAAAATGGAGCGAGAGAAAGGCGAATGATAATTGCTGGAACTGCAAGTCGGGCCATGTAGAGGAGAGCAGAGTTACAATGATTGCATATAGCTAAGGAGAGCAAAGTTGACAACACCACCGAGAACGTACAGCCATAGTATCTTGTAGGGGCTTGGGCTTGGGTGACCAAGAAGGTGACCAAGAATGGCCCATGTGACTAAGGCCAAACACTGTGAGGATAGAATCAGTCCACTAATAAATGTTCATAGGTTTAAGGATTAGCGTTAGGGGGAACTCTATTGTGTTCGGGCTAGGTTAAGCCCAATACTAACTAATAAGTCAGGGGGAAGCTGATAAGGGGACGGTCAAATTCAGGTCGGTAACTGAGCGTTGTTAGTGCCTTTGGGAAACTTGCTACCGAACGCTATTTGGCGTCTAAAACAAGTTTCAAGAGAATCCTCATAAGGCATAATGATTCCTTGTGATTCTGGCAAAAGTGAAAATGCGTGTGAAGTGGTGAAATGATAATGATGAGTGCCCCGTTAATGAGAGACCATAAAAGGGAGGAGAAGGCAAACAAGAGGGTTGGTTGGTAAACACCAGGAGAAACACAATGAAAGCACATGGGAAACACTGGGAGAAATACAGTGAAAACGTAGGGGAAACACTGGGAAATAAGGGTAGACAGTTAAGAGATTTGAACAAAGTAACTAAGCAATCAAACACACATTAAGATCTGAACTAAAAGTTGAGTGAAAATACTGGAATGATGATTAAAAAGCTTAAGTATATTAGTGCTATAGGTAGCATACGTTTGCCACGCATTAAACTAGGTCAGGCTATATAGTATGCAAACCTATATAAATAATCCTAGTGTTGATCATTGCGAACTTTTTTCATAAAATATTAACTTAACTGAATTCTTCTGATTTCATCCTTCATGTACTTTCTTGATATATATTAATATTTCTCTTATGGTTGCATCTTTTGCTTTATTTTTGTATTAAGCTAAATCCAATTTCCTTTATAACTTTTTTTGGTCCTTTACAACTAATTATGTGTGTTTTTTTATTTTTTTTATTTGACCATTGATTCATACATGGACTTTCTCTATTTTTATTTATTTATTTATTTATTTTATCTTGAACAAAAAGAGCTCAATAATTGGTATTAGATTTACTATATCTATATTTTATATTGATTATCGTATATAAAATTGTTTTATTCTTTTAAATTGATTTATCAGTTGTTAATATTTTGATTTTTTTTATTTATTTATAAAATAGTGTAAAAATCTATTCTATATATATATATATATATATGAGCTTACGGTTCGACCTATAATTATTTAGTTATAGGAAGGATCTAATGATCCAAAGCCTACACCAAATCAAATTCTAGACTGGATTAACATTACTGTTTATGAAAGTTATCACCAAATCTTGACATACTCGAAATTAAAGTAAGTATCTGATGAAATTGGATGGAATCCTCACCTCGTAATTGGTTTGAAGTCCACCTCATCAGGATTTGCCAAATCCTAATCATAGTTTATTTTTAATATTTTATGAACTAGGGCTAAATTATCTGAAATTTAAATAAGAAAAAGATAATATCTAATAAAAATATAGTGATCTTAGCATTTGTCTTTTCTTTGAAAGTCTTCACCAAATCGTCCACCCATGTCTAATATAAAAATTCAATAAATTAAAAGAAGATTTTAAAAAGCATGAAAATAAATGTTGATGAGAATGAGGGCCTTCAA
This sequence comes from Quercus robur, assembly GCF_932294415.1. Taxonomy (NCBI): domain Eukaryota; kingdom Viridiplantae; phylum Streptophyta; class Magnoliopsida; order Fagales; family Fagaceae; genus Quercus; species Quercus robur. The sequence goes on along the minus strand of NC_065536.1, from coordinate 26,887,684 downwards.
AAGTTAAGATATTACCGAGTTAAATCAATCATTAACCAAGTAAATGAACGTGGACGTCATTATTATTATTATTATTATTTTTTGGATATTGCATGTGGATTTTTTTTTTTTTTTTTTTTGGGTTAATGTAACAAAAAGAAGAGAAAAACACATTCTAAAAAAAAAAAAGAAAAAAAAAAAAAAAAAAAAAAAAAAAAAAAAAAAAAAAAAGAGAACAGAAAAATTTTATGTCTATCTCCTTTGTGTATGTGCCAGTTAAATAGTCACTGTTAAGTAACGCAACCTGGAACTGAAATCGAAATTTAAATGTTTAAAAATAAATTTTTATTTTAATAAATACAACCAATTACCATCTATCATATAAGATAATTATGAAAAAAAAAAAAAAAAGTATGGTAAAAGTTATTGTCCTATAATAACACACCAACGAAACTAAAAGGTAGAAGATGGACTTAATGTGGACATTATAAGACCATAATAAATTTATTTTATATATGTATATTTACTATTTAGTTAAGGTGGATATCCAAAATTCTTTATGGGCGCCACTGTTCCTTCAGTTATTCTCAAGAATCTCAACACATATTGTTTAGTACTTGTTGGGCTAACTACAAAATTTCAGTAATATAGACAAGGTCCAAGATATAAAAACCTAGAAAAGGAAGCCCAAATGTATAATGGCTAGGTTACATGAGAGGGGCACGTGGTAGGTTAAGTGAATGAGTCACATAAAAACATGTGGGAGATAGTTGTTGCAGTGGTTTTAGGAGACTTTATATAAGAAGAACGTGGGAACATTAAAGTGAGGTTGCCTCAATGGTTATAAAAGGCGGTTGAGCAATAACGAACATGGGACACATGGAAGAAGGAACGAACCAAAGAGGGACATGTGGTAGTAAGTAATGAAGATAACTGCCAAAATTCGCGCAACGCATAATTTTTTTTTTTTTTTTTTTTTTATTATAGCGTCTACTCCTAATAATAACTCTTTATCATCAAGTCAAAACACTAATTAGTTTTTGGTGTAGACGAGGATTAAACTTCAAATTTCTTATTCAATTATCAAAAACTTTATCAAAGCTAATGACGATATAACTTATTGAGAGAACTTATTTAGAACACAAGCATTGCACTTTCTAGAGATCGTTAAATTAGGTTCTTATGATTTAGTCTCTTAATTCTTTAGGCCGATAAGGAGATCTCTTCATATGCTTGTAAGTTTATGTGCCAGTAGGCCTGTACACGGTGTGGTCTAGCTGGTTATTAGAGGTTTTATTTGCACCATACCTATAGGGTGCGGTTTTCTCTCATGCTTGACCACACCTCATCTATGAAGGGTTTGACACTAGTCTACAAAAGGTGCAGTGCACCATACCGGTTCGGTGCGGTTAGTTCAGTTAATTCCTTCATTTTCTTAGGAATCAAACACAACGCAGTTAACAACCCAAACCTCATCATAATCATTCAAAAACCCCAATATTCCACAAAAAGAAAAAGGAAACAAAGGAAAACACACAAATACAATCAAATTCACAATCTTTCTCTTAAAAATATTCAATTTCAAATAAATAAATAAACCCATTTAGAAAATTAAAAAACTAAACTGAATCCATAAAAGATAAATCAAAATTTTTGAAAATAAAATACATAAACAAACCTTAATGAAAGCATTGTAAGGAGGAGCATAAAATTCAAAATCTTCTATAAACCTTACTGAGAATAGCAAAAAGGAGAGAAGAAAAATTGAAACTCCAAGAATTGTGGCATCAAGCGGCATAATATGGTGACAGCAAGTAGCAGTAGCAGCGAAGGTAGAGAGTGAGGAGACAGAAACATAGAGGTGAGGAGGAGACGTTTACGGGAGAAGGAGAGGCTGGGTATCTAATAATTTTAGGGTTTAAAATTGAAACGTTTGTAGTTTTTTTTTTTTTTTTCAATTAAAGCTGATACCAAAAAAATGTAGTTTTGGAACTAATATTAAAATTAATATTAGTCTCAAAACAGCATTGATTTGGTGTCAAATTAAGATTATATATATATTTAAAAAAAAAAAAAAAAAAAAAAAAAAAAAAAAAAAACCCTAACGTTCTTAACCTAATTATACATCTCCAGTTTCTCACTTTCTCTAGCACCGTATTTCCTTTTTTCTTGCCTCTCTCAAACCAACTCTCTTGCATTTTTTATTTTGAATAGCTCTCTTGCAATTTGTCTACTGAAACACAATAGATCATACATACATTAAATTTTATATATATATATATATATATATATATTCAGTGCGGTACAATTTCTCGTTGCAGTGTAAAATAGCTGCTAATCGCCACACCAGCCATCATGGGTATGCTAAATCTCCTCTGACAACCACACCAGACACCTATAGTGGAGCTTTGTAGCGGTCGGATCGGTTCAGTACTGTATCGACCGGTTGCATCGATGCTGGTCGGATCCGGAATAGGCCTATGTGCCAGTACTTGTATTTGTGAAAATTCTAAAGTTTGATGTGATATGTACATGTTTGTGATAATCTGATTCATTTGAATGTTCATTCAATGCAATTTAGTGTTATTAGGATTTAATCAACTAAACATCTATGATATGACTTTAATCAAGATGATCTTCCTTAGTTTAATTTCATTCGAAATGATTTACTTTGACCTATTTGATATTGTGATGATGCAATATGACTTAATCAAGTAGACATTTAGTTTAAATTTGTTACTTTAGAAACTTAGACTATGTTTGGTAACCGTTTTTTCCCCCCCCCCCCCCCCCCCTCTATTTTCTATTTTCAATGACAAATTCTTGTTTCCTAAGGCAAAAATCTTGTTTGGTAACTTATTTTAGGCAAAAATCAAAAACTATTTCCAATTTCCATATTATGAAGGAAATTGAAAATAGGTCTTCAACTTTTATTTTTCAGTTTTCAAAGGCTTTAGAAAACACAAAATAGACAAGACCCTATAGGCTAGTTTAATGAACTAGCACATTGATTCGAGCCACATTAATAACAAAATATTTTTCTATCTAATATATTTTTCATTCTCTTCCCACGCTTCCACTTTTTATCTCTCAATTTTTAGTGCCTAAAATTATATTTCCTCTCCAATCTCACGTATCTAAACCCTTATATCTACCTCTGTGCCTCCACTTCCTCACAGAGGCACTATTGAAAACCTTGACTGAGAGAACCACTTGTAAGGTAAGTGCTTGATCTTCACTGGATTCTCCTTCATAGTTGTTTTTTGTTCTTCATAAAATTCTACTATTCTTTTTCTTGTCCTTTTCTCACTTTCCTTTTCTACTTTTAGATTTTTTATTTTTAATTTTATGCGTGATTTAGCAGGTCTGTACAGGTCTTTCATAGTTTTTGAAGAGCTTTATAATTTTAGGGAGCCAATCACTCAAAGGTACTAGGTACATACGTTTCTCTTGTTTTTATTTTATTTTTTTTTTTATTATTATTTTTTTGTTTAGGGGGGGGGGGGGGGCTTCTTTTCTCTTTTCTTTGATTATGGATTATTATGAAATTACTAGAGCTGATTTGTGTTTGGTCTAATCTGCTATTGTTGAGTGTCAGTTGTTAATGGTTATTATCAAATGGGTATTTTTGTGTTTCATATGAATTTGTCCAACAGCGCCATATATAACCTCATGCCATAAAACTGTACACGCAGGATAGAAATTAATATCCTAACGTGCCTCTACCTCATGAATCTATTTGAATTATATTGTTAAGGTTGTACGCGGGTTATTATATAGCAGCACAATAGTAAGAAACTTTCATTAATATAGTTTCAGTCTTATATGATTAAAGTTTCAGGCTTGAATGTTATATACAAAGCATTTGATTTTATAATTCCACTATTTGTATTGATTTTAAATACTTTGAAGCAAATGTATTTTTGAATTAGAATAATAGAAGTTTTTTTTTTTTTTTTTAAACTAACCCAAAAAAAAAAAAAATCTACTTTTTCCAAAAACAATTACCAAACAAATTTCCTGAATTTTGTTTGTGGAAATTTTTTTTGCCTTTCAACTAACCAAACGTCTTTTTCATTTTGAAAATAGAAAAATTTTGTTTTTTCTTTTTCTTATTCTCTTAAAAAAAAAAAAAAAAAAAAAAAAAAAAAAAAAAAAAAACAACAACAACAACGAAAAATAGAATATGAAAACAGTTACCAAACTTGATCTTAGTCTTTTAGAATTTCTCATTTCTCTAGTTGTTAACTTGTGTGCACTTCAAAAGTATCATTAAGTTAGGCGTTTCCGGACCTTGTATCGTAGTCTATGAGGTCAAATGGAACTTCGAGCTAATACAACTGTCTTGAGAACTATCTCACGGTAATAGCAACGTAACCATAACCATCTCATATTACTTGAAAAGGTAATTAAGAAGTTAAAATTATTTTCTTGATCACACATACTATATAGAATACCAATCCATTTCATTCAATTTAAAATTTTTAATTCTTTTATAAATGCAACATAAAAAAAAAAAAAAAATGTAAATACATGATTGTGTAAGTACAATATGGATTTAAATGAAAATTTAGGAATAAAAGAACGGCTACATATGTTAACTAATCGCTAACCCGTGCGATGCACGGAAAATGTATTGAGTACAATATATAATTTAATCTTTGTTTATTTTACTACAACACCAAAATTGAATTTGTAAAATAAAATCATATAGCTAAAACATTTGTTAAGAGCTATACATTTCAGACATTTATTAAACTATATTATTATTATTATTATTATTATTATTATCAACTTAACAGTATTTTAATATATAATACCAACATGTTTCAAGAAAATGTCCAACACTGAAAACAATTTCGAAAACAAACTCAACTAAACAGTTTGATGAATAAATATATTACAATCTATAATATAAGCCAAGAAATAAACTTTGAAACCAATATGAACAAAATCCACGTCAAACAAAACCATTTCGATCATTAAGAATATGACTCACTAAAGTCATGAAAAACACAGGATTCATTACCAAAAAAAAAAAAAAAGCATCTTTAGTCTTTATAAATTTTGCCTAAGTACCCAGATACGATAACACATACTCACACAAAAAGAGACATAAACACGGACAATTAAAGAAAAAATAAGAAAAACAAAAGAGACGTAAACACAGACAATTAAAGAAAAAATATAGGAAAAAAAAGTTAGGAATAGAAATATAAGATAAAGATGGGTTACCCTCAAAAAGAATAATCCATGGATATTCATTGAAATCTTCTAGATAATTTCTGATAATAGAAAAAATAAAACCCAAAAGTTATGATGTTAAAACTTCCAAAAGGCCAAAAAAAAAAAATTTAAAAAAAATCAGAAGATTCAAAGCTTCAAAAGTATTGAAATAAAACAATATATATATATATATATATATAATATTACGCAATAGAGAAATACAATAGAAATAAGGGAATCCATGATTATAGCTTTTCCACTTATGTATTGAACTCCTCTCCTTCTTCGGTCAATGCATCAAGGTTAGGGTTATTTGATTTGTTCAATAAAAATTTGAAGATTTAATTAAAAGATTCTGGCCCAGCAATTAAATAAACAAAACAACAATTGACAAACTTATAAGAAAAAGCAACAAATCTATAATTTTTATTGAACAAATCAAATAACCCTAACTTTGATGCATTGACCGAAGAAGGAGAGGAGTCCAATACATAAGTGGAATATGTGAATTGTGAAGCATGAGCCACCCTTAAAAAAAATCTTGAAGAAAAATAAGTTTTAAGGAGAAAATTGTGTTGCGGCAAAAATAAGTTTTTGGGGCTTAGGTTTTCTACGCAAGGAATTCTTAAATAGGAGAGAGTAGAGGCGGTGGGAGAGTGTCCTTATTTGGCTAGAAGTCTAATTTGCATTGGAAAAGGAAAACAGTGATGAGGTGGAAAATTTAATTTAATTTAAATTTAATTTAAATATTGTGTTGACGTGGAAAATTGTTGAAGTTTCAAAAGTTTCGGTTTTATATATATATATATATATATATATATATATATAGATAAGCCCCATAAGATAATATCAAAAAATAACTAATTAAGCATATATAACGTGGTTCCCACCCCCCCCCCCCCCCCCCCCCCCACCAATATTTGGCCACGATTTTCAGGAAGAATTACTATATACATAAATATATATATATATATATATATATATATATATATATATATTATTCTGATTTTATTGTAATTGTAAAAAATATTTCTTTATTTAAGATCTATTCATCCTAATTATAGATGTGGGTACACGATTATTTAACGGCCCAAGAATGACGTTGGGCTCGTACATAAAAGATCCCTTACAATATGATTTGTAGAGAGTGGGCTTAAAAGGCTTGCTTTTGATCACGGGGCGATGGTCCGGCCCTGATTTTAGGGGGGCTCATGTAAAAAGGGGTTCGGTTAGAACATTCAAGCCCTACAGCGTCATAGCCTGAGGGGTTGGACTCCTCGGACTTAGTCCGAGGAGCATCAAGTTCTTCCCCCCCCCCCCCCCTTTTCTCTTGGCTTTCGTTTCCTTTTATACTCGCATTCCTTCCTCTCTTTAGGGTCCACGTGTAAGCTTTACCTTCGGGGAAGAGAACTTGTCTTATCAGCCCATACCTCCAGTGGTTGGGAGTAGACGTAAAGGTTGAATAGCATGGTCAAGAATAGGGGCCTGTCAGGTACAGAGTTCTCTACCACAGTATTGGCAGTCTTTTCACTTATCCTATCCGTGCATTAAACTCGTCCTTGACAATAGGTCTCCTCAGATCAGGCCCTGGGCCTTGATATAGAGCGGGCCTGGGCCATGAATTTTCTGGCCCACAATAGATATTTTCAATTGAAAAAAAAAAAATTCATATTCCAAACAAAAATATGAAAATGTTGATTTTAACATAAATAGGAAAAATGAATATGAAACTAAAAAAATATTGACTTCGATCATTTTTCTTATATAATAATAATACAATTTGGAAAAATAAACAATTATAGTAGGCACCTATTTTATTTGGGGTTGCAAGAATAATAAGACGATGGTGTGAGAAAAAATAGAAGCCAAAATTGTTTGAAATTATTCAACGTTGTATTATTTATATAAATTCCATAAATACTTCTAAAATATCATCAAATATTATTTTAGTGAACACTTGTGTGTTTGTGGAGATCTTACTCTGACAAAATAGTCTAATTTATCTGGGTTTGGTTTACCTCCAATACTTTTTTAATTGAAATTTCATTTTGTTTTAATGAGAAACGAACATATCACTCACTAATTAAATAAAATATACAAATTAAAACCTATTACCACTTGTTATTGTGTATTTAAAACAAAATAACATCTCCAATTAAAAAAGTACTGGAAGTAAGCTAAACTCAATTTATCAATTTATCAAATAAGAGTGCTTGATTCCCTCAAAGCAATAAAAAAAAAATGTTTGTATCAATAGGAATTAGAGTCAAGCACATTAATTAGAGAAGGAAATGCAAGTCATATACAACTCCTTGAGTTCGGCTAGTCGTGGCTATGAATAAGGCAACTAAGGAAGGAGATGAGTAATGGGAGCCCAAAGATAGGAGTACCTTGGGAGCATTACAAAATCAAAGTATTTTCAGCTTCACACAACTCGAGCATGCTATAACTTTCAAATCGGTTTGAAGACATTTTTGCGAAGTCCAACTGTTTGTCAACTCCAAGGTTACACGGTTAGGGTCCGTGACATGCGAAGCCCAAGTTTGGCACATATTCAACAACAAATTATGAATTATTCCCTTGACGAAAAAGGTGGACTTTAAAGAGGGAAGGATGATACGTATATGGGTGAGATCGAAGAAAGAAAGAGAGAGAGAGACACCTTGATATGATAGAAGGAGCTCACGAAAAAGGGAGGCCAATAGAAACCCTCTACTTGATGGATAGGTTGTGAGAGATAGAGGGTCGAGCTAAAAATAGAGAAAAGATGAAAGGGAAATGATAGCTTGAGAAAGAATTAGCAAAAATAAGAGAGAGAGAGAGAGAGAGAGAGAGAGAGAGAGAGAGAGATTAAGGTGATTGTAAAAACCCAAGGTGTAACCCGTGAATGCACCACTATGTCTACCAAATGAATGCGACTCATTTAGGAGTTGTCTGTGGGCCCATCCCATACATGGTTTATAATACGTAATAAGCCTTATGAAATAGAGCTGAGGGAAGGAGTTGTTATTCAGTTTTAAACGAAGAACCATTTTGAGGTCCTGTTTATAAAGGTCTAATTAACTAGCTTTAGATTGAGTACAAAGTTAGGGTACAAGCTTGAAAAGGTGATAGACATCCAAACAGTGGTGGAGTTAGGATTTGAGTTGAAGGGAGACAAAATATATATATATATATATATATATATATATATGATATACGCATATTGTGTGAATATATAATGTTGGAAACCAATTTTGAAATTTTGAAATTATTCATTTGGATACTAAGTGATATTTTAATGTAATTATGTAAACATCTTCACAAAAAGAAAGGATCTTCAATTATTCATCATATTCTATTTATCTAGTAAATTTATGTTACTTCTTACTATTTATACACAAATTTTTATAAAATTTAGTAAATTATTACAAAAAAATTGAGATCATATTATCATTTTTAGATTATCTTAAAGCAAACAATAATGTTTTATTTCCCTAATATGTTGTGTATATATTTAGTTTCTAAACCGTCATAGAAATGAACTATTTTTAAAATTTGAATATATAATTAACTATATGATTGAATAAGAAACTTTCACAAAAGAAAAAGATTAAAGAAATTCAAATATTATAATAGCTAAGATAGAGGGGCTTTATCAAGGTTCAAGATGGATTGTGGCTTTCCAAGCGGTGCACTTTCATTTCTACATTGGTATGCAAGAGTGCATTCTTGAAGGGATTGATCAGGGCCTTTTTGATAAGGTAGGGTAGGGACTCACTAAAACTTATGTGTAAAGCATGCTAGTGGGGGACTTATAGTTGCTTATTGGTTCATTTAGAAGTTAGAGTTATGCTCTATTTCAAGACCAAAAAAATAGAGTGGAGTTTTAGTTGGCTAAATTATCATTAAGGGTGAGTGAGTAGAACTTCTAGTTAGATGAAATTCCTCCCAGGTTAAGGAAGATAGTCCAAATTGATGTATTACTTTGATCTAGAGTGCTATTTCTATCTAAAGAAAAAGTAGGCAAGGGTTTTTAATAAGTATTAGCTAAGTACTAAGGGTTTTTTATTTTTTATTTTTGGGCTGGCCCCCGGGGGGGGGGGGGGGGGTGCGCCTTACATTCACTTATATTAGTAGACTAAATTTTTATAAAGCTTACCAAAGAATTCATAGTAGTGATTGTAAAACTACTAAAAAAAACTATTTTTAGCACTTCAAATATCAAAACTCATACTATTTTAAAGGTGTTAAAGCTTAAAAATATTTAACAACACGCTACTATTATTTAAATCATTTATTTTCATAGGTTGGAGAGGAAGAGAAAGAGAGGGAGAGGTCATAGAGAAATTAATATGTTAGATTGTTGCGGGTTTTAGTTAATTCAATTAGTAAAGTTCCTAATGGTTGAATAAGAGATCAATGGTTCAATCTCCGTCTAAACAAAAAACTAATTGGTTTCTAAGTCTGATAATAAAAAGGTATTATCAGGAGTGAACGTCATAAGTTATAACTATCTCAAAAAATATGGCCAAAATAAGGTTTTACCCATTTCTCACAAACTTTCCAGCAAAATGCCCTATGTCTGAAACTATTTCGAGATATGCCCTTGCTTTGAAACTCGATTTTTAGAAAATCGAGTTTTAAATGTAAAACTCAATTTTTGGACAATCGAGCTATAGCAAAATTGAACTTAGAAAAAAAAAAAAAAAAAATCTGGAACTCAAGTTCCACAATTTTTTTTTTTTTTAAAGTTTCAGTTCACTATATCTCGATTATCCAAAAATCGAGTTTTAAATTGAAATTCGATTTTTAGAAAATCGAGTTTCAAAATAGGAGCATTTCTCTAAATAGTTTCAGATAGGGGGCATTTTATTAGAAAGTTTTGGCGAAAATGGCAAATACCCATTTTGGCCCCAGAAAAAATATATATGTTGAGTTGTTTATATTATTTTAATTGGTTGTATGTAAAAATAGAAGATAAGTTGTAACTATCTCAAAAAATATATGTTGAGTTGTTTATATTATTTTAACGAGTTGTATGTAAAAATAAAAGATTTGATGGTGTATTGTAAAGTAAGGTGTTAATATATAAGATTAGATCAATTTAATATTTATCACGATTCATGCGTCAAAATTAGAGTTAATTTTTAAGGGTTGGACGTGCCATCCATTTAAACCTAATACTTCTCAAAAATATCTCTCTCTCTCTCTCTCTCTCTCTCTCTCTCTCTCTTAAATTATCACTAAGCTCAGTAGCAGCGAAATTTCCCAAAATTAACTTACAAGCCATTGGCAACCACCCTTTGTTACTTTATTACATAACATATAGGTACTTCATTAGATGGTTCTGACCAAAACATAGTTACACAAATTTGCTTAAATACACTATGGGCTCTCGTGCTTATAATACTCTAGCACAAGAGGATACATCCTTTCTATTGTGCCTTCATAATGTGTGCATCAAGATCTTTGGTGATATTAACCATCAGAGTGACATACTTATTTTCCACAAGTCCCTCAAAGCTTTTGGAGTGTCAAGTACATTCGCTTCTATAGTTTTAGAAGAAAATGTCATTGTTATTCTTCTATGTGATGGTCATCTATGAAATTAAAATAGCACCCAAAAAAAGAATTAAGAGAGAAATGAGAAGAAAATTCATGCTGAGTTTACGCATCCCAATTTTAATATCAAAACAAACCATTACTTTATTAATAGCCCTGACTTGCCTCACACAAGGGGTTGGATGCGCCAATTGACCTACAGGCCATTGGTACGTAACCACCCTTCATTATTTTATTACAAACCATAGGTACTTCATTAGAGAGATCTGATCCCAAAACATAGTTATACATGCTTGGTTAAATACACTGCGAGCCTTATGCTTATTTTATACAAGCACTAGAGGCCGATACATCCTTTCAATTATGCCTTAGTAATGTGCTCATCGATACCTTTGGTGATATTAACCATCAGAGTGATGTACTTATCTGGAGCTGGCACATCCTCCCTAAGTTTCTCATATTCAATGTTCAATTTGGCCAAGCTTCCAGTACCCTTCGGAACAACCTGATAGGTGGCCTTAAAGGTCTTGTATTCCTGCATGATATCTCCATCAACACCAATAAGGGTTGCTGACCTATTTGCATCATCATATTCAACCTTCTCCTTGAAAACCAGGCCGGATTTCCCCTCTATTGTTTCACAAGAAAATATGAATATCAAATTCGATCAATTTCACAATAATATATAGACATCAGACTTATTAAGTCTAACAATAATTGTCCAAAATATTATGTACGATATTACAAAATTGTGAGTGATTGGCCTAACATTCTTTAAGAATGAAAAGTGGTTATTAAGTTTCCTAAATTTGCAAGGTCAGTATAATGTGATCCCCATAACAATCATGAAAGGAAGAAAAGTTTTTTCCTCTTTGTTACCCAGAATTCTTTGAGGTTTCCTAAGGTAAAACAAAGACAAAAATCTAGTACCACAACAACAGTACGAGAATATTTTTGTTTTATTAATCTTGGGAAATTATAATATATATTGAACTTTTATTTTAAACCTTATTATAAAAGTTGGAAATTATTAAACACAAAAACATGAATCATTAAATTTGAGAATATTATTATAATTATTCACTTTTATTATCAATTTATGTGGGGCATAGCATTTCTACTTTTGAGTCATTCATGCACTCAACCATTATTAGCCTAGGCCAAGGATCATATTCATATTATTATTATTATCATTATCATTATCATTATTATTATTATTATTATGTTCAATTGTATGTCTGTATCTGGAACGTTTTCATTTATTTGACCTGGAATACTGTGTACATTATCAAATTAAAAAAATAAAATCTCTAACTGTGAAATGGATTGTTTCTATTTTAAGTGAAATGGAGAGGATGACGATGACGATGAGAATCACCCAATTAAGCTAAGTCCAACACGTTTTAGAAGCTAAAATACATGGTGTGGGCTCTTGTTGTGAGCTAGTGAAGTGCAAAATAAAGAAAAAGAATAAGAAATTCAGTCAAGAACAAATATGAAAATAGTAGGGTACAGCCTTACCCAGTGTATATTTCCAGATCTTGACAGAGCCATGTGTCTCCCAATCACCTTCATGAACGTCAACCCCCTGAATATGGTCAGGAGCGGCGTTCGGAACATGGTAGGCTTGGCCCTTAAAGATGTTATAGTACTTCTCTGGGGGTGATTTTATTTCTATTTCAGTCCCCACCTTACCCTTCAGAGACATTTTTTCTTTTTTCTTTTTTTCTGTAGTGATAGTTCTCAGAAACAACTTAGCTAATGATCAACTAAAAGATGGTACAAACTACAAAGCACAGATTAATGAAAATGTCTTTGCTTCCCCTTATTATATATAGAGGTGTAATGGCAAATTACGTGTTTATTTGGATCCAATTAATGATAAAGCACATACTGTATTTTGCATTCTTTTTCAAATTGGGGGCCAATGATGAACAGAAAACCTTTTTATTTAATTTAGGTGATAATTACAATATATAAAGAGCTGGTGGCATTGAAACAAGAAGAAACACATGCATGCATAATTTTTTCATGACACTCAATGTAAGGCTACCCAATTTTCTGTGCTTTTCAACTACTCTAATTAATTTAACCTTTCGTCATTGGTGACATATTTAGATTGTTACTGTTAATTTTTCGGCTTAGCCTAGATGTTAGTATTAGTTTTTAGACCACTTAAAACACAACTAGATTAACCTAGTTATTTAGCCAAGTGATTACTTAGTCAAATTATCAAATCTAAGTTAACACAAATATATCATATTAAGTAAAGCAGTGATATAAAGAACACACGATATGATAATCTAAGAAAACCAAATTGGTAAAAAACCTAGGAAGGATTTAATCTACCTATCCTCAAGGTAAAAAAACAAATCCACTAGAAAAAATTGAAGTTTACATAATAGTGACTTAGACCACTAACATCATATTTCTACCTCGAGTAGAAAACTTACTACCACAACCCAATGATAGCTCCAAGTCCACGGACTACTTCTTTCTTGGATTCCTAGCAAGCACAAGCACTCCTGCTTGTATATCTTTAAGCTCTTTATTGCAACAACTGAATGATCATCAAGTTCTTGAATCGAATTCTCCTTCTTGATAATCCTAAGTATGTGTGAAGGCAACCACCTCTTAGATCTCACAAGAGATTCACACACACAACAAATAGAGCTACATAAAACGTGGCTAGGGTTTTCCCTTTTATACTTAGGGCAAAACATAAAACCCTACACGTCATATGAGCTAAGGACTGAGTTGGAAAATTCTAAAGAAAAATGTTCTGCCCGAATTTCGATCAGTCGAGTCTAATACTCGATCTATTGAGCCAAGCAGAATCATACTATAACTTCTGTAGCAACTCGATTCCAACTTTACATAAAACCCATACATTTTGAGCAAGTCTAAACAAGACTAAAAATCTATTTTGATCACGGTTTGCCAACAATACAAATTAAAGTTATAATACATTAGTTCCTAAGTACTTAGAATCTAACAGTTAGGCTATGACATATTTAGATTGTTACTGTTAATCTTCCCCTTATCTTTAATTACTTAAAAAAAAAAAAAAAAATGAAAGGAACTTCTAGTAGGTTTTGTTTGGATGTTCAACTTCTCTAAGTATTTAAGTTTTGGGGTGAGCATGGGATTTACATCTATAAACATTCATTTACTCTCTGGGGGGGTGGTGCGGCTACAAGTAGCGATGGCATATATCCGTTGAAGAAGTTATGAAAGTTAGCAAATAACTAGAGTCACCGTCATCCTTCTGTTCATGTGAATCATACAATTTGATTCTTACTCTTTTATTTCCCTAGTTTTGGCACAGCATATAAGTCAGTGCATCATTAATCATGGAAATTTAATTGTTTCAAATAAAACTCTAGTCTGTAAATGGCCACTTGAGCAAGCTCCATGTAGTTAAATATCAACAGAACTTTTTGAAGTATTGATAGGCCAAACGGAGCACCTTCTTAAGTGTTAAATGGTAAATACGCAAGCTATCTCAAGCAGAGTAGACATTCAAAGCTATCATTTAATTTGGAGGGAGAAGCTTTGCTTACAATGTGCCATGTACATGGTAGAGTTTCTTCCAAGAAAATTAAGTTATCTCTGTATGGAATGGAAGACAACTAAACCTAATGTAGCTTAAAGTGTAGAGGTGTTTAGCCTTTTATAAAGTGTTATATCCAAAGAATATAAAATTAGGACCAAGAGCTATGTTGGTGGGATATACAAAACATTCATAGGCATATAGATTGTTTGACTTAAATTAATTACAATGTAGTTGTGGAATCAAGAGATGAGTTTATCGAAATAAATTTAACAATGATTCAATGGATGCCTCAATAGTCAATGCCTACTCAAGCACAAGAAAGTGACTCCAATCCTAAATTCACTTTACGTCGTACTAAAAGGATTCATCGCTATTCACTATGTGAAAGGAGTCGAAAAATGAAGAAAGAAAATGACTTTGGTCTGTATTTCATTTCCTATGAAGGTCTTGTAGACCTTGTTCAAAGTAATACAGATGCGGTACTAAATAAAATACCCGTAGTAATGCGGAGAATAATCATTAAAACGTTTAGTGCTATGGCTTTTAGATATGAAACTTTTTGCAAAGAAGTTATGAATGATGAGATTGAGTCAATATCTTATAATACTTGAGTCTTGGTGGATTATCTTCCAAGTTTAAAACCAAATTATTGTAAATGGGTGTTTATGAGAATGTATCCCACTGATAGGTCCATTCACATCTTAAAATAAGGTTTGGGTCAAAAGGTTTTAAGTAAAGAGAAGGGATGAACTATTATGATAGTTATGAACTAGTTACTAAGATCACTTCTATTCAAGTGTTGTTAGCATTAGTTTTCGGAAAAATATCATATTCATACAATCTTTGAAAATAAAACACTTTTAATGATAAAATAATGTCATATAATTGGATTTTAGGACACTAATCCCAACACTTACATCCATTTTCAAGTTGATTGTACATCAAATAGATGTAAAGACATCTTTCTTAAATGATGATGATATACTCATATTTTGGACAAATTTAAAAGGTGTGTGTAAAGGAGATTCTATTTGGAAACTGTGGGGGGTATAAAACCAGGAAGTCCATGTCAATGTTTGCGTTGGGCATAGGGCCCGATCTAAGGAAGGCCTACCCCCTTGGCCATGGGAAGGATCTTCCTCAGCCATGGGAAGGACCCTCCTCGGCCATAAATGTAGCCAAGGGCAAAGGGAGCAACTCGGTCCTGGTAATGACATTCCGGGTCATTTCGTCGAACAAGAAAAGTACTAAAACGACAAAGAACAAGGGAAAAGCTGTCATTACTGCAATTAAGTACTCTGCACCTAATAGAGTTATGTTTTTCAGCTTTTACAACCACCCCCAACCACTTTGGGTATGGGCTGATGGGACAAATATCAGCCCTATAAAGCTGAACCTACACGTGAACGTTCGTGGGGGGGTGGGGGGGGAAAGCTAGTATAAAAGAAGGAAGAAGTAGTCCAGAAAGGGGACTGGGACCAGGTCCAAGAACTGGAGCCACCCAGGCCATACCGAGGAGAAAGTCTTCTTGGATAAGCTCAGTTCACCTCTGTGTGATCATCATGAATACCATGACTAACGATTGTCCATTCACCAAGGCCTAGCCTTTTAGCCCACTCTCTACAAATTTATTGTATTGGACCCGCTGGTCCAAGATTCCACCCACCGTGTGGTATTGGGCTGAAAAACGAGACCCTACAGAAACAAATTAAAAAGACAGTGAGGATTTTGCACTAAATCAATTACATTATGCTGAGAACGTACTTAAGATTTTTGAAATCTCAAAGTGAATAAGGAAGCAAACACATCTTTTGATCCGAACTTAAAGTTTAGCAAAAATACTAAAAGAACAATTGCACAACTTGAATATGCTCATGTTATAGGTATCGTAATGTGTGCCATGCATCGAAGTAGATCTGACATAGCCTCTCCATGGTATGCAAACTCCCTAAATATACAAATAGTCCCAGTATTGATCGGTGTGATCTTTTTTCTATAATATATTGCCTTAAATGAAATTTTTTTTATTTTTACTTCTCGTGCACCTTCTTCATATATCCTAATATTAATTTTATGATTGTATCTTTTGCTTTACTTTTGTATTAAGCTAAATCCAATTTCCTTTATAACTTGTCTTGTTTTCCTTTTGTCCTTTATAACTAATCATGTACGTTTTTTGTTTGAACATTGATTTAATCCAATTTAATATTCTAAATTAGGAATTGACTTTTAAATGTTTTTTTTTAAACTAAAAATATATGAATTTTGTTGAGTACTACATGTATTATCTTAAACAAAAAGAGATCAATAATTGGTATTTCATGAAGTAAGTCATTATATGATTTTTTTTTTTTTTTTTGAGAAGAAAATATTTATATAAATTGATTTATTAATTTGTAATATTTTATAAATATTCTTAAAATTTATTCTATTTTTAATTGAGCTTACAATTCGACCAATAATTCATGTAAGAGACTAAAGAAGGAACCCGATGCACTCTGAACAGCAGCTATAGTGATGCGAATGGCTCTCTAATTCAATCAAAACACCACCTCTTCAACGTCATCCATGACTATAATTTTGCTGAACTTGTTGATTTAAGAATAAAAAATAAAAAAATTGGATAGAATTTACTCTTTGGAATAGTTTGGATTTTTCCTTATTTATGAAAGCTTTGTCAATATATCCTTTGTTAGTGTTCCTTTGCGATATAATCGTGTTGCTCTAGTTGTCACTAGTGCTATAAAAGTGAATGAAACAACTATTATTTGATTAGAAGAATGCCCCTAATTCTTATTATATAATGTGATTATAAATAAATAAAGTTTCCTATCGTTTCAGCTAAAAAAATAAAATAATCCAATGACCCAAAGCCCAACCCAAATCTACCAATAATATCCATATTAACGTTTCTGTATATGGAAGTTATCATCAGATCTTGAACTACTCAATATTAAATTAAGTCTCAGATGAAATTTGCTGGAATCCTCACCTCTTAATTGGTTTGAAGTCCACCTCATCAGGATTTGCCAAATCCTAATCACAGATTAATTTTTATATTTTATGAACTAGGGCTAAATTATTTGAAATTTAAATAAAAATATAGTGATCTTAGCATTTGTCTTTTCTTATAAAGTCACCACCAAATCGTGCACCCATGTCTAAGATAAGTTAAAAAACTCAATAAATGAAGTCTTTAAAAAGCATGAAACACATGTTAATGCAAATGAGGACCATCCAAGTGGTTGTAATTAGGATTCTGAATTGTGTTGAGGATTATGTCCGAATTTATAGATAGCATCTTTCATGAGGACTTCTGGTCAAATGTTAAGACATTACCGAGTTAACTCAATCATTAAGCAAGTGTATGAAACGTGGAACTTTTTCTTTCGCTAATATGGAACTTTTTTATTTTTTTTGGGTTTATGTTAGCAAAAAGAAGAGAAGAACTGTGTGTCTGTCTCTTGTATTATGTGCTAGTTATATCGTCGTTATGTTAGTAACACAACCTAGAACTGAAATCAAAACAAAAAATATTTATCGAACCGGAGGATTTAAAATAAAACCCCAATCCAAAAGATAAAAAAGAAAATCAAAGGGAAAAAAAGAGTGTTAAGGAAGAAGAATTAAGAAGTGAAGAAGAAGCATATTTTTTTAGTTACCAAATACCAGTACTGCTAGCCTAGGCCTGCGCCTACCAAATTACGAAAATGTTATTATTTTTCAACTGCAGTTAGAGGAATTGCATTTGAATGATTCCAATCAACATGAATATCCGAAAGTTTTGTATCATCTCTTTATGAGCTTTTGACATTATTCAATCCTATTTACGATAAATGTGACATAGGATCAAGAATTGCGAGTACGTCAATTTTCTTCATGAGTTTGAAGCCAAAAGGTAGGGGAGGGGCTTACTTTTTTCCTTAACGTAGGCATTATAAGCGATGATAAATTGATTTTTTTTTTATCAAAAAAAAAAAAAAAAACTAAAAAGAATATCCAGAATTCTTCCAGAGCTCCATTATACGTATATGGTCCAGAATACGTACATGTCTCATTATGTTTAAGATTTTTGAATTCTTTTATAAATACAGCATAAAAATGAAAAGAAAAATGTAGATACACGAACATGTAAGTTCAATACAGATTCAAATAAAAATTTAGGGTAAAAGAACGGCCACATATATTGTTAATAGGCTTCATAAGATATTATCAAAATACTAATTAAGCATTTAATAATTTGGTTTTTTTTTTTCCAATATTTGGCCATTTTTCTTGCTAAATAACCAATATATATATATATATATATTTATATATTTTGAATGAAAAATGTTGTCAGATGTTGGATCTGAACTCTTATATATATATATATATATAAAAGGAATTTACCATTCAAATTATTGAAAAATCTTAATTTGTGCAAAGAAAAATTTAGATCATAAAGGTAACTATGAAAATGTTGATTTTAACATAAATAGGAAAATGTGCATGAAACTAAAACAAATTGATTTTGACAATTTTATATATATAAATATATATATATATATATATATATATATATTTATATTAATAAACTTCGGCACAATAAACAATTTAGTATGCACCTATTTTATTTGGGGTTGCGAGAATATCAAAAGGTTGGCGTGAGAAATAATAGGAGTGAGCAATGTTTTAAGTTTATTGAACGTAATTTTCATTATCTATATAAATTCCAG
Organism: Quercus robur; assembly: GCF_932294415.1. Classification (NCBI taxonomy): domain Eukaryota; kingdom Viridiplantae; phylum Streptophyta; class Magnoliopsida; order Fagales; family Fagaceae; genus Quercus; species Quercus robur. Next base: position 26,868,664 of record NC_065536.1, on the reverse strand, counting down.
AATTATTAATGAAGTATCATCAGATATTATTTCACTAAACCCTTGTGTGTTTGTGAAGATTTGAACTCTCTCAAATAAGTGTAATTTATCAAATGAGGAGGCCTTTGGTTCCTTGAAGCAACCAAAAAAACCATTGTGCTCATATCAATCGGTATTAGAGACAATAATATTAAAGGCGGGAACAATGGTTAGGATGCTTGGAGAAACTAAAAAAAGAGATACGCTTTCTAGTTGTTGATGAATGAAATGCAAGTTAATTATATGCAATTCCTTAAGGGCAAGCGCCGACTTTAAAGGTGGAGGAATGATACTTGTGCAAGTGAGATCCAATAAAGAAAGAGATGGAGAAACCTTGATATGATAGAAGGACTTCAAGATGGAGACGAATCAATAGATAACATGAGAGAGAGAGAAGGGTAAGGTAACTGGAAAAACCCAAGGAGTAGCAAATGAATGCCACCACGTATACCAACTGAATAATTCTCTTAGGAGTTGTCTAGTGTGAGCCCATCCTGCACATGGCTCTATAGTACAACATAAGCCTCGCTAAGTAAAGCAGAGAGAAGGAGTCACTACTGCGTTTTAAATGGGTCAAGAACCACTTTGAAACCCCATTTATAAAGTTCTAATTAGCCTTAACTAAGTCCAAAGTTGGAGTACAATCTTAAGAAGGTGCTAAGCACACAAGTCTGCCTAACCGTGTGACTAGCTTTTACTTGTATTTCTAGAGTAAATTTAAGAAAAACTACTAAGAAACCCTAACCTAATCCCACATCAATCCATAAATCACCCTACTCATCACATGTCAAGATCAAAGTTAATAGGTAACAAAAGGAAACAAGCAGCACTCATTAAACTCATCAAACGAGATCCCCAAATTATGGGATATCAAATTTAGGTATCCTACTCACCCTTCCCATAAATTTAAAACCATTTAAATTAAAACTTCTGAAAGCTCGAAAATGTGTTAAAAACACAAGAGTTGTTTAAACCCTCAAATAAAAGTTACGGCTCGATAGATTTTACATAACTTAATTCTAAGTGTGGAATAGTGTAAATGCGAGCAGATAAATAAACAAGCTACTCTAACACATATTCATATAAACATAGCAGTAAAATGAAATGTAAAAGAGTAGAGAAGAAGAATGCAAACACAAATAACACGCCGATATATTATCGAAGAGGAAACCAAAGAACTCGGCAAAAAACCTCACTGCCGCCCTCCAAGCAGTAAATAATCCACTAGACAATCAGTTGGGATACATGAGTTAGCAAGAGACCCTCCAAGCCTAATCTACCCGCTATACCTAAGCCCTCCAAGCTCTTACTCCAACAAGGTTTCTCGGAACCGTGTCTTGTTTAGCTCTCTGGATCCCGCAACAAGCTCCATGTTGCATCTGCCATCCTTGGCTTCTTCCAATACTTCCTAGTAGCACCAAAACCTCACTTGACACTCTGAAAGGGTGTGGTAAGTGTTTGATCTATCAACCTCTCAATGGTATGGAAATGGAGAGGTAGGAGTTGAGGAAATCAACAAGCTTATGTGTAGAGATAAGGGGTATAATAATCTCTAACTCTCAAGGTGTTTGGCTAGGGTTTTCTCTTAGAAGCACTCCTTAACATTTGTGGGTAATGAGGGTATATATAATGTGGATACAGAAAGTGTGTATCAGATAGTACAGTTTGGCAGAACAGAATGTTTCGCAGGTGTCTCATGGGAAGGCCTTACCCACGAGATACTCGCAAAACATAGCTGTCTCCATCTGTACTGACTCTTCGCATTTCAGTTATGTGCAAGGCACATGCTTCACTTCTTGGGATGCTTAGTCATGAGCTACCTGTGAGAAATCTTCTGACTTCAATTGCTTGAGTCTTCACACTCTCTCTCTCTAATACACAACCCTTACAATCAAATCTCACAATAAATACAGAGTACAAAAGATTGAATATAATTACAATCAAATTTGGCATGGAATAAAAGCCAACTAAATTCATAGTTGTAAAACACAACTTTACAACTTCAATCCTTCCCAAAATTTTATGGATGAATATTCTTCATTCAGGACTCAAAGAATAAAAAAAGCTCATCCATTTGAACCTAAGCTGAGTTGCAGGAAAGTTTCTCAAAATTTTTAATAACCTAAATTAGAAGGTACATGCATAGTAGTGGAAAAATAAAGAACACAAAGATATGATCACCCAAAAAAACCAATGAAACAAACCATTTCAAGGTAAAAACATAGAGAGAATTTGACTTAGCTATTCTCAAGATAAATAAATCTACTAATAGAGAATTAAAGTTTTTACAATAATATTTAACCCTAAATCTATTGCTATCTTCAGTAGTAACTTACTGACACGACCACGTGCAAAATCCGAATCCACAAACTCTTCTCTCTTGGATTTGCAGCATACAAGCTCCTATGCTTATGACTCAAAGATCCCACTCAAAAATTTCAAATCACCGCTTGTTGATTCTTCAGCAGCAACTAGATTTCACCTGCACTTAATTGTAGCTCTTGTTCCGGTAGATACTTGTGAAGTTAGAAGGTACAAAATCTCTCAAATCTCATAGAAGTAACTCACAAGTCTTTCAAGAGTCTTCAAAACGCAGTTAGGGTTTTCCTTTTATACTTAGGAATGTTGGATTGAAACCCTAAACGTTTTCACAAACTTGGGCCTGATTTAAAATTCTACAGAAACTTCTTTTCTATTATTTTTAATCAATCGAGCTTCACTGAATTTTAATTTTTTTTCCTACAACATGAATATTCTTAAGACCTAACTTGAATCACCTCTCAAATTTCACAGGAGTAACTCACAAGTCTTCCAAAAGTCTTCAAATCGTAGTTAGGGTTTTTCTTCTATACTTAGAAATGTTGGACTGAAACCCTAAACATTTTCATGGGCTTATGCTTGATTTAAAATTCTACAGAAATAACTTTTCTACAATTTTCGATCGGTTAGGCCTATTCTTCGACCAATCGAGCTTCACTGAATTTCAGTTCTTTTTCCTACAGTATGAATGTTCTTGAAACTTGACTTGAATCACATTAAGCAATGTCTAACACCAATTTTAGACATGTTTTTGTTCTCAATTTGCCAACATAAACAAATTAGGACTCTAAACATTTAATCCTAAATCTTTAGAACCTAACAAACATCAAACATTTATTTTAATAAACAAATCAGCATCAAACATAATCATGCATACAAATTATAATCCTATTATTCCTCACAATTTTCTTAGAAACGAGATAAATTATTAGCGACCTCAATTAAACAAATTCTTCTTCAAGTAATTTTAATGAATAGTCCTTACTAAATAATATAACAAATTTCATGCAAAAAATTACGTCCATAATAATGACACAATTTTATTAATCTAAAAGGCTAACTAAATTAATAAACAAATAAAACCTCCATTTGGTTTTTTTTTTTTTTTTTTTTTTTTTTTAAAAAAGAATTTGAGTGATTGAATTTTGTGAATTTTCATTTTCACAACTAAAAAGAGTCAAGCGATGATTGAGAAACCATACACTCTAATCATAACAAGTAATAAAATATCATCTTCTATAAAATAAAATAAAAAGTAATAACACGTCAAACGTTTTTTTTAATTTTCTTCTCGGTAAAAGGATTGAGGCTCCATTTGACCATGACATGTCTCACACAAGGAGTTGGCTGTGCCATTTGACCTACAAGCCTTTGGCAACCACCCTTTATTATTTTATTACACACCATAGCTACGTCATTAGAGAGTTCTAATCTCAAAACATAGTTACACACTTAAACAACTTACTTAAATTCACTGCAAGTCTTATGCTTATATTACACAAGCACTAAGGATTACATCCTTTCTACTATGCCTTCATAATGTGCGCATCAAGTTCTTTGGTGACATTTGCCATCAGAGTGACATACTTATTTGGAGCTAGCACATCCTCCCTGAGTTTCTCATATTAATACTCAATTTAACCAAGCTTCCAGTACCCTTGGGAATAACCTGATAGATGGGCTTAAAGGTCTTGTAGTCCTTCATGACCTCTCCTTTAATACCAACCTGAGTTACTGACCTGTTTGCATCATCTAATTCAACCTTCTCTTTGAAAACCCCGGATTCTCCCTCTATAGTTTCACAAGAAAATAAGCATATCAAATTTCAGATGTTTCACAAGAATATATAGACATCAAATTCACTAATAATCTACAAATAATTATTAAAAATTTCTTTCATTCAATGTGGTGATAGCAGCGTTTCTTTAGATATTTTTTAGGGTTTTCTTCTCTCTTGCACGTTTTTGGGGTACATCCTTGTCATTGATGCATCCTGGGAGGTCGCCTTGATCGTGAGGTCCGGTGTTTGACCTATTCCTAGCCGGTCCGAGGAGACACTCCTCCTCGAACAACCTTTTCGTTCTATGTTTTGTTCGTAAAGTCTGACTCAAAATAATTTGTACTGCTTGCTTATCTTCGGATTACTTACCTTCTCGGATAGGGTCCAAGGCCCAGTATGTGATCTGGACCCTTAACCCCACAGGTTAGATTTTCAAAATATATAATAATATTTATTTTATTGGGTAAGGTTATAGCCTAAAGTTAAAACCAATTTTATAGCTAAATTTTGTTCTAAATATAATCGAATTTAACAAAAATATAGTGCTATTAGCAATAATTCAAACATATTGATGATGTCAAAAATCGTCAGTGAGCTGCACAGTCCTCACATGTTCTAGACAAAACCTGCGAAACAGAAACAAAGAAGACCTTGCAGAGAGTACCAGTGTGGTACTGGCTAAATACCCTCCAAAGGTTAAGTTAAAAAGAATTTCTACAATTTTAGAGTACCAAAGCTGGGAGAATTACGCGTACCTTGGTTTGTAAGGGCTTAGGGGTTTTTATAGTAGCGTAGAGCTGACATTCGTTTCTTGGAAGAGAGGGTCTTTCCTTGTAGGGAAGATCCTCATTAACGCACATAGTTTGCGGGATCCTTTCTTTGTAGGGATTCCTTTGATTGGGTTTGGTCGTGGGACATAAGGCATTTCCATGTGTAGACATTCTTGGAGATCACGCTAAGCCACGCGAGACCCATCGGCCTCTTCAACCCGTTGGTCACTCGTCTCGTCCAAAGATTTCTCGTCAACTTCACGGAGACACTCGTCAAATGTCGTGGGGCTATCAGTCATATGGTATCGTTGCTTTGGATCCCTGTCTACTTATACGAAGGTGATGGGTCCAGAGGGACCATCGGCTTCTTTACCTGTCTTGAATCACCCTTATCACATATACTTTGCTACCTTTTGATAAAGCATTCGTCTTTTTCTTTGAAAGTCATCACCAAATCGTGCACCCATGTCTAGATAAGAAAAATCAATACTTGAAGATTATAAAATGAAAAGCAAGAAAAATATGTTGATGAGAATGAGGGCCATCGAAGTGGTGGTTAGGATTCTGATTTATTTGGATAATAATGTCTGATTATGTCCGAATTTATAGATAACATCTTTCATAAGGACTTCTGGCCAAAAGTTACAAGTCATTAACTCACAAACATTCAAGGTTGCACAAGGTGTTTGAATGATAATCTCCTCTCAAGAATATTCAATTGGAGATGGTGGAAGACACCAATTTTTTTTTTTTTTAATGGCTTTCTCTTGGGTTTTTATTTTTATTTATTTATTATTGTCATCTTCCTCTATTCTTCATCAGTGTTACAACACCATATTTATATGTCTACAGTTTTGGGGTTAGGTGTCTACAAAGAGCCCATTAAAAAAGCGGTCGAATGGCCATATATCATTGTTTGGGAAAATATGTATGAATCTACCACTGTTTGCGAAATATTTAGCAATCTACCACCTTTTCTAATCTCGAGTTTGTGAAATTCGAGTTTGCCATATAAGTCGAGTTCCAGAAAATCGAGTTCTTTGAAAAAATAGCCTTCAAATTTGCCGTGTTATTTTTTATGAAACTCAAGTACCCTGGAAAAACACAAGTTCCAAATTAGTGGTAGATCCCTACATATTTTAGAAACAGTGGTTTATTGCAAAATATTTTCAAAAACAGTGGTATTTGGCCATTTTGGCCATAAAAAAGCCTAAGTCAGTGGCTTTTAGCAACAATTTTACTCGATTGAGATGATTGGCAAGGGATGGGTGAGCTCATCTATTTGAAATAAATAAAAATAAATAAATAAAAATAAAAATTCTCTCACACTAGATGACTAGGGAGAGGCTGGCAAGCCTTCCTTTTGTTTTGTTTTGTTTTTAGTCTAAAACTCGCTTGACTGAAACTTAGACTCATTCAAATAGTGTGTGTAGACAATTTTGGAATCTCTCAATTTTACACCCAATGCAATTACAATAAATAAATTGAATGCAAGTAAATTTTGCGTATACAACTAAAACTTTTGACACGAATATACCAACACAAAAATGACTTTAACAAATTCTTCCGTTAAACCCCTGTAGGGTTTTCCCCGTCAAGGTTTTCCCTTCATAACTATATTGCTATCTCATTTATTTTATTTCTCTATTTATTACTACAATATTAGTTATGTGCATTGTTTAAACCAATTAGAATCCAAGAGCATAATCAGCTATCTAATTGGATTGGCATAAAATTGGTAAAACATCTTACGTTATTGTATGCATTGCAAACAATTTGTATGGATAAATTGAATCGAATACTTGTTTTATTTTTATTTCTAGACTGTATGGATCATTTCTTATAAATGTGTTGTTGAAATAAATGTGTTGTTCAACTATAAGGTTCTAATAATGTAATGACATGTTATAGGTTAATATCAAAGAAAGGAAAGAAATGAAAATAGAAAATTAGTTTTGGTAACAAATTTTTCCATCACCAAATATAGCAAAATTAATATTTTGTCACCAAATATGGAAGAAATAAAAAAATTAAAAAAAAAATTGGCGACGAAAAATTTCATCGCCAAATATAACCGAAATTTTAAAAAATGGTTTTGGTACTGAAATTGTTCGTCACTATATGTACCCAAATTTTTTAAAAAAAAAATTTAGGCGACGAAATTTTCATTGCCAAAAATGATTTAATAAAATAAAGTACATTTCGTGACAAAATAGTTTCGTCGCTGAATTGTGTAGTTAGCGAGAAAAACATTTGGCGACGAAATTTTTTCTTCACCAAAAGTTATAAAAAAATAAAAATAAAAATAACAACTAATCGGACCTTTTTGCAACAAAAATTTTTATCATCAATACTTTCAGCGACTGGGTATTAGCGAAGAAAAGAATTTTGTCACCAAAAAGTAGATTTTGTCGCCGAAAGTCATAGGCGACAAAAAATTGGACTTTTAGTGAAGAAAAGTTTTGCTGCCGAAAATACATTTTGTTGTAGTGTAAAAAGAGTCAAGCAATGATTGAGAAACCATACACTCTAATCACAACAAGTAATAACACATCATCTTCTCCCCAAAAAAAAATGTAATAACACGTCAAACTTTTTTTTTTTAATAATATTTCCTTCTAGGTAAAAGGATTGAGGCTCCATTTGACCATGACATGCCTCCCACAAGGAGTTGGATGTGCCATTTGACCTACAAGCCTTTGGCAACCACCATTTATTATATTATTACACACCATAGCTACTTCATTAAGAGAGTTCTGATCTCAAAACATAGTTACACACTTAAACAACTTGCATAAATTCACTGCAAGTCTTATGCTTATATTACACAGGCACTAATGATTGCATCCTTTTACTATGCCTTCATAATGTGTGCATCAAGATCTTTGGTGATATTAACCATCAGAGTGACATACTTATTTGGAGCTGGCACATCCTCCCTGAGTTTCTCGTATTCAATACTCAATTTGGCCAAGCTACCAATACCCTTGGGAACAACCTGATAGATGGGCTTAAAGGTCTTGTAATCCTTCATGACATCTCCTTCAATTCCAACAAGAGTTACTGACCTGTTTGCATCATCTAATTCAACCTTCTCTTTGAAAACCCCGGATTCCCCCTCTATGGTTTCACAAGAAAATAAGCATATCAAATTTCAGACGTTTCACAAGAATATATAGACATCAAATTCACTAATAATATACAAATAACTATTAAAAATTTCTTGCATGATAGATATTAAAAATTGTTTGTGATTGACCAAACCACTAAGGTGCCCAAGTATTGATATATAAACTTTCACAAATTTTGCAAGGTCAATAAAATGTGCGCACTATAACATTCAAACAAAAGGAAATAAGAAAAATAAAAGTTTTTTTCCATTTTCTTTTTTTAAGCAAAGTTTTTTTTCCCTTGTCTAATCCAGAATTCCTTTAGTTATATCTTAAGATAAAATACAGAAAAATCTAGTAGCACAAAAACTAGGGACAGAATTAAAATTTTATCTTAGGGGAACCAAAACATGAATAAAACATTTTGGTCAAGAATAAGAAATATATTATAATCAATACTGAATTAATAAAAAATAAAACTAGTATGTATTTTATAGACAAAAAATAATAGCTTCTTAATATATTTTTATTCAAACTATTATGGATATGTAGAAATGAAATTCAATATACCTTTAAATCTTGAAAATCATCTATTTCCCTTTTAACAAACAAAATATAAGAGTTCATTAAAATATCATCTTTCATTCTGTACAAAACCTAATTAATTTTATAATATTCAAGGTAGAGAATACTCATTTCAAAGTTGAGTAGAAATTGGAGGATTAAATATATGCATAACAAGTTAACAACTTTATAAAAAATCAGCATGCTACTAATTTTCCAGTCCTTACTAGTCATTGATTCAATTACAAAATAGTTAAAATTTCTTGAAATTCAGATACTAAACTATAATGTTCTCATAATTGTGAAGTTCCGTTTTTTGAACAATAGCGTTTCATGACTTATAAATCCTTGAAGATAAAACTCGCTTACAAACATACAAAAATTGTCAATTTTTAAAAAGCTCATGTATGTGTCTCTTGAATATAGATCTAAGCGAAGAATAAATTACTCCTTTTATATATATATATATATATATATATATATATATATATATATATATTCACTTAATCGATCATTTAAATATTTTAATTGAGAATTTATTATAGCATAAAAATATAATAATCCATAAGGATGCTCAATTGTAAGTCATATTGCAAAATTTAAAAAATAAAACAAAAAAGAAAAAGAAAAAACAACCCATTAGGTAACGCTACAACAACAATCAAATGCCGAAGTCCCAAACTTTTAATCAGGTCTTAAATAAGCAAACAACCAAAGTGTCTCATAAATCACACTTTTTTATCTTTTCTTTTCTCCTTTATTTTTTATTTATTTATTTTTTTTTTTTGTTAAGGGATTTGTTTTTGTTTTGCTCGTAAGCATGGAAGTTTCTTTGGAAGCGACCACCAGTCACAAATATGGGTTAGGTAACTATTTTAATTTTTGAATTTTCTTGGAGCAAAATCCAATTTTGTAGGGGGGGCCAAATAGAATCTCCTTTTACAAAAATATGGCTCCGGTCTCTTACTAGTTAGTACTAGTTCTAACCCTAACATCAACAACAATAATAACAATACAAGAATAATTCTATTTTCTTAATATGGGGTTTGTTCTTATCAAATTTGTTCTCCAACATAAGTATTCTCATGCTTTTTTTTTTCTTTTTCTTTTTTTGGTTTGTTTTTGCATTCTTGAATTATCATTTGACTTTTTTTTAAATACACGACCTCTTTTTTAAATTTAAAAAAAAAAAAAAAAATTATATGTGGCAGTACATTTTTCTTTACTTTTCCAACCTCTCTGTTTAGTTGCCAAATTACACCTAAATATCTTAGTTAATGGCAAATCTAACCTAAATACACTTTGTTTTAATTAACTACAAATATCATTTTGAGACAGGCAATAATTTAGATTAGAATTTTGGAGTTACGTGTAATAATCATTCATGTAGACTGTAGTTAACATTTTTAAAATAAATTGTAGTATATTTAATATATTCATCACCAAAAACCGCCGTAACTCACGGTTCTTCAACTAGTTATATTAATTAATCAGTTTCACTATTAGTTAATGTTGGACATGATCACTCAGATTTTTTTTGTTCTCTTTAATGAACATATGTAACCACTCAATTACTTAGTCACTCATGCACAACATTATTAGCCTCAGCCCAGCATCATATTACATTACATTGTGCAGTGTAAAAACCATTATTGCATTTTGACTAAAATTTAAAAAAATAAAAATAAAGAAAACGAATGAGCAATTTAGTGTAATACAAATTTGGAAATAGTACTAGCCATATATTGCCTTATTACCTGCTGTATATTTCCAGATTTTAATAGAGCCATGGGTCTCCCAATCACCTTCATGCACGTCAACCCCTTGTATATGGTTAGGAGCGGCGTTGGGAACATGGTAGGCTTGGCTCTTAAAGATGTTGTAGAACTTCTCAGGTGGTGACTTTATTTCTATTTCAGTCCCCACCTTACCCTTCAGAGACATTTTTTTTTTCAGTGATAGTTCTCAGAAACAACTTAGCTATACTCAACTAAAATATGGTACAAACTACAAAGCACAGATTAATGAAGATGTCTTGGCTTCCCCTTACAATTATATATAGAAGTTTAGTGGCAAATTACGTGATTATTTGGATCCAATAATTAAGCACGTCTTTTGCATTCTTTTTCTATGTCCTTTTCAAATTGGGGGCCACTAATGAACAGAAAACCTTTATTTAATTTAGGTGATAACTACAACAAATAAAGGGCTGGTAGTGGTGTTTAAAGTTTTATAACTTAATTAGCAACTTTCGGTGCTTTCAGAAACCTCCAAAATTCAAGAAACACTTTTCTCCAAAAACAAAAACAAAAAAACCACCAGATTCAAGAAACACATGCATGCTATAAATAACTTCATGACAACGAAATTAAGGCAACCCAAATTTTCTCTTGCTTCTCAACTACTCAAATAAATATAACCTTTTGTAACGATTAACTTATCTAGATAGTTACTACTAAATAATTTCTTGGATAAGAGAACATGCCAAGCTATGAAAAAGAGTTTTTGGGTAGGTTTAGAACTTACATTTATAAGAGTTTCATCTACTCATCTCTTTTTCTTTAATTAGTATTTGAAGAGAAAAAATAAATAAAAATTAAGATCCCCTAGTGGAAAGCTAAAAGCTAAATAAAATAACATGATTTTTTTTTCTAAAATTATAGTAGAAAAAGAAGTGGAGTAAGATCCATAATAACTAATAAAAGTATGAAAAAGCATAAATGGGGCTCATAAATAGTATCTAGCAGTAGCTTTAGGACCAAAAACCGTGTGAAGAAATAAACTACTCTCACTGGGATGGAAATTCTTTTTTTTTGGGAACCCGCAAAGAGTAAAATATTTAAGCAAAAATTTTGCTTTTGATCAAAACTCAAATGCACACTTCGTCCCACACAGATTTTGATTTAGATGTTAGCTGCTTTATAAATACTTAAGTTTTGTTTTTCTTTTCTTCAAAAAAAAATAAACGTTTTTCTTTTCCTTTCTGAGGAATTCAGCTATAAATGTGTCTCCCAACGTTTTCCTTTTCTTTTTTCCAGATAACTCACGGAGAGATTAATATTTTGATCTTTTTTTATAGATATTGTTAAATTTATTTAATTTTCATTTGAGCTTCCACTTCAACCAAAGATTCTCTAGTTAAACTAACGATCCAAGGACCCAAAGCCTACACTGAATCAAAAAATGATCTGAATTAACGTTACGGATTATCTAAATTATCATCAGATCTTGACATACGAGACCTATAGTATAAGTCTCAAATGAAATTTTTTGGAATCCTCATCTCTCGGTTGATTTGAAGTCCACCTCATCCAGATTTTTCAAATTCTAGTCATTGATGTTCGGAAAAGATATCATTTACATACTATACGTTTGATGAATTGTCATTAATTTTAGTACGTACATTAAACTTAAATTTTTATCATTTTAGTACACTAAATTGGACAACTCCATCATTGTACTCCTTCCATCATTGTTTAAAAAAATATCACCAACTTGCTTAAAACAACATTACATTATTTTTTTTTAGTGTTAAAAATGTGAAAAAAAAAATGTCATTTAAAAGAGTTGATCGCATTTTTCAAATGACAATATACAAAATGACTAAATTAATATAATAGTTAGGCATTGTCAAAGTTAACGAATAAAAATGAAAAAAATTTAAATTTAGTGGACAAACATGATAATTCACCAGATTTATAGGATGTAAATTATATTTTTCCCTTAATTTTTATATTTCAAGAACTAGAGCTAGATTATTTTAAACTTAAATGTTAAAATTGTTGGGCAATTTTAGTTATCAAATGAGAAAAAAGAAAATGCTCGCAGATGCAAGAAATTAACATGGATTGGACAAATGACTTAAGAATGAGACTAACCTTTGGCAAACAAGGTAGGATCTTGTAATTCAGCAAAAAAAAAAAGGGTAGGATCTTGTATCACTGACATGATACTTACGACTAGCTAACGTACAGCTAGCATGAGAAAGTTGCTATGAGATGTAAGATCTTGTCATTCTTGCGTCGACACGCAAACATGTTTGGCTGCATGGCTAAGGCCGACATGATAGCAACCTATGACGCCAGATGACAATGCAATTTTTCTTTTTTATTCAAAGGTGGCTACGCGGAACCTTGATGTTTATGGTGCAGTGATGGACTTTACAAGTACGTAGGACTCATCCTTGTGTAAGAGGGTGATTATATGAATGAATGCATGGTAGACCTCCTCGTGATTAATTTGCCACCATCGGGTACGTAAGCCATAATAAGATTGTGAAATTTATAATCAAAAGTAAACAACCCAGATCAAAAAACTATGGCAAGACACGCCTGAACCTCATCCAAATAGTCTAAGCCCATGTCACAAAGGATTTAGACCAAGATGTCATCACCGAAATTACCAAGATTTTCCATGACAGATAACAAAAAGATGAACTGGCTAGAGGACCAAGTGCAATTTCTTTCCGGTTAGAGCATCTTCAACAGTCATTGTATATCTATTTTTGGAACACCAAATGCTACTATTCATGCTCCAATAGATTCTCTAAACGCACAGATTCTCCAATTTTTTTTTTTGAAGTTGCTACAGTACTTCTCTAAATCTAGAGAATACTGTAGCAACTTCAAATCAATTTTTTAGCTTAAAAAATTATCCTAGCTACTATTATATCAATTCTTTCTCTCTCCTCCGGATTTCTTTTTTTTTCTCATTCTCTCCGTTTCTCACATAATCCAAACACAAAACACAAAACAAAATCTAATTCTTAAAATAAAGTTGAATCAGAACAAGCAAATATGAAAAAAAATAAATAAATAAATAAATAAATAAAAGAAGAACAAGCCAATCTGACCCCGTTTCTCACATAATCCAAACACAAAACAAAATCCAATTCTTAAAATAAAGTTGAATAAGAACAAGCAAATATGAAAAAAAAAATAAAATAAAATAATATAAATAAATAAAAAGAACGCTGATCTGACCCAGGTGGTGGGGAGGAGGACGAGTGGCAGTGGGGCAACAGATGTAGTAGTGCCGTGTGGTGAATGCCGATCTCCACCGGCTTGTCCTTTCGACGACCTCGATCTCCACCGGCGGTGGGGCGGCGAACGAGCAGCCCTCTCTCTCTCTCTCTCTCTCTCTCTCTCTCAGATGTGAAGCAAATGAGTTGCTAGAATGTTCTTGAGGTGAAAAAGAAAATAAAAGAAGGGGGGCTGGACACTTGTATGGAGGAGAAAAGCAAGAAAAAGCAAAAAGAAAAAAAGAAATGAAACGTGAATGGATGAAAATGAAATGCAAGGAAGAAAAATAATATAAAAAATAAAAAATCATCATTGAAAAATACTACCACAATATTTTCACAATAAATTTTAAGTAACAGATTATTATTAGTTAATATTGGCGAGTAAAAAAATAATTTCAATGGTGGGTTCAAATTAGAACTAGTAACAACTTTCCATATAAATTTTGTTATGAAAGTATTGCGTAAAATGTTGTGAATATAACATTTCTCATTGAAAAATATAGTTGTTAAAAAAAGAATAAACAATGAATGAAGAAATAATATTTAAATGAGATAAAGAATGAGATAGAGAATCTGTTGGAAAGTGTATTTGAAAAAGTGAGTAGATAAAAACTAAATGTCACTGTTCATTCTCCAAACAGTACAAAAATTTGGAGAAGTTACTGGAGATGCCCTTACAATGGGGTGGAAGGACTATATCCTAGATGTTACCAGTAAATATACTAAGAGACAGGGACGTAGTCAGGATTTTTAGTTTGGAGGGACCAAATTACATATTTATACATACATTTACACAGCTACATTTTTACCCCCTAACATTAAATTATCCTCTACTTTTTTTTCATTTAACATGTTTAGTCTAGATCAAGCATTGAAAAACAATTGGAAACTTAACAACAACAATAACAATAAAAGACTTAGTCCCAAATTGAAAATTAAATATAAAAATTATGTGTGTGTGTGTGTGTGTGTGTGTCTACGAAAAAATTGTTTTTTAAGTATTGTCACTCCCTAACATTACATATCCCCAGTGTAGTTTTTTTTTCATTTGATGCTTTGTGACTAACTAATTAAGTATTGACAAACAATTTGAAACTTAACAAAAACAACAAAAAGACTTAGTCCCAAATAAAATAACTCTAAGAGAAATTTATTTTATTAAAAACTTACTATTTGAACTCAACAAACAAAACTTACCAATTAAGAGAGGAAAAAACTAAAAATTTGAAAGTAACAACTATTTATGTTACAAGGTGGATAGTTTGTTGTTCTTAACAACTATTTTTTTGGAACCCAACAATTTGTTATTCAATTCTTTTTTGCAGGGGCAGCTCTTATTTTTTGGAGGGGTCAAATATTGATTTTAAGGTCTAATATTTTAAACAATTGCAAAATATACATACATTATGAAGTTTTTAAAAAATTTACTAAGTGCAGCTCCGCCCCTACTAAGAGATGTCAGTTGAGTTACAAAGTTCTTAACGGCTCATATACTGTGTTAAAATTTGCTGGGTGATTGAAAGATAGAAAATAAGAAATTAATAGTATGTTTACTTTGAAGCCTCCATCTCCCTCCCTTATTATCTACTCATCTAAAAAACAATTAAAAAAAAATGACATTTTTGTTAGCTATCTATAACCTGAGACTAATAATTCATGATTAGTCCTGTTTCTTTTTCAAGTACTTGGGTCAATCCTATCAACAACGACAACAAATAAAATAAAATAAAATAAAATAAAGAAAAGTAAAAGGGCCTGCAACAAGTTTGGACCTCTTTGGCGTTAAATCTTTAACATTGAATAAAATAGAATTTAATAAAAATATAGTGCTATTAGCAGTAATTTATACATATATATATGTATATATATACACTCTTCCCCCTTCCGATAAAGCATTTGTCTTTTTCTTTGAAAGTCGTCACTAAATCGTGCACCCATGTCTAAGAAAAGAAAATTCAATAATTGAAGATTATAAAAAGAAAAGAATGAAAAACACGTTTATAAGAAATGAGAATGTAGGCCATCGAAGTGGTGCTTTGGATTCTGATTATTTGGAGAACATTTTTCATGCGTGTTGTGTTGTCTGAATTTATAGATAACATCTTTCATGAGGACTTCTGGCCAAATGTTACAGGACATTGAAAACAAATTGAATCATTAAACCGTTACGAAAATGTTAAGAAAATGCTAGTTAAGAAAATGTTAAAATTCTATAGTTAAGAATGCTAATGTTAACATTGAATCATTTTGAATTTTTTTTTGCAAATGTTAAGAAAATGCTAGTTAAACCGTCACTGTGTCAGGAATACAACCTAGAATTGAAATTAGAACAAAAATAAAAAACTAAATTGCAAAACTTATACTCTAAATTTTACTAGAATTCATTTCAACATTCAACTTTACCTTTCTTCAATTCAATCCTCTATATTTCAAAAGTATTCAATTATGACCTCCGTTAGTCTTCGGTTAAAGTGGTCTGTTAAACCCCCCTTAAAAGTCACCATTTTGGTCTTCCCAACTTATCTATTTAATACATTTATTATTTATTTAAAAATTATAAAAATCATTAATAAAAAAAAAATTAATAGATAACTTAAGTAAAAAATAAAAAATAAAAACTCAAAGGGATAGCATACCATGCACAAGCACAAACAGTATTCTTCTCTCTCTCTCTCTCTAAATTTATTAATTAAATAAGTTGAAAAGACCAAAATGGTGCTGGGGTTAACAGACCACCTTAGGAGGACTAAAGGTCTTTTTAATTGAGAAGTTTTGAAACTTAGAGGATTGTATTAAACAACAATAAAATTAGAGGTTTGAAATAAATTCTAGTGAAACTTAGATGATGGGTTTTGCATTTTAGTCCAATTTATATATATATTCAACGTCAAGGATGTAAACTAAAAACCCAATCCAAAAGAAAATTTTCAAAAGAAAAAATATAATTTTTCTTTTTTAGGAATAAGAGAGGAAAATGAAGCATCTTCTTATAGCTACCAAATACCAACTGCTAGGCCGTGCCTACCAAATCAAGAAAATGTTATAATTTAAGTGCTGTGCGAGTACTTGCATTTGAATGATTCAATTTAACATTCCAAGTTTTGTATCATATCTTTAGGATCTTTTTTTCATCAATCAATTCTATGTTAATTTTGTTGGAATATTAACATGCAAACCGTATGGTTAGTAAAATGTTGAAATCCAACATAAGATACTAATAACGAGGGGTGCAGCCAGGAATTTATAATTGGGGGTTTGTTGTAATTTTTTTTTAGAATCACCACAATAAAAATTGTAGTATTAATACAATAATCATAATTCAAATATCAATTGAATAAAGAATTATCAACTTTGGTATATCATTATATTCTCAACAATTATTTAGTTCACTATAGATATATACAAAAATTTCACTATTATTTTAAAACTATCAACCCATCATTATTAGTAATATTGAAAATTTCCTATATTTTAATTTTTTTTTTTTTAATGAAGTATTTAGCACCTAATTTCAAACAAAAAAATCAGCTTACAAAATGATGACATAGAGAGATAAAATATATTATAATATAGCAATACAAAAATTGAACAACAAAATCTTGATAAACAAAACATATTCATTAAACTAATTAGAAAGCCAAAAACTCGTACGGTCAGATTCATATTATAATAAATAAATAACAAAACTATATGACCATTATCATATATATATATATATATATATAACAAAACTTAAATCTAAATTGCCCAAATGCTTGAGTTTATTTGGTTTTGTTGAAAAGAGAGTTAACGTGTTGGGCTTAAACTGAGTTAACAGTAGACGAAACTTAAATTGAGTTTAAACTCATTGTTTCAAGTTATTTTTGGTCAAATTGCGTCTTTATATGTTATATTAACTTCTAAATTGAAATCTTTCCAATATGTTATCTCTGCAACTAGTAGTATTAGAGCCCATGATATTAGTAGAATTTATTCGTTGCCCACAAAGAGAATAACTCACACATGAGGTAGAAGAAGAATTGTGAGCAGGACTATGTTCATCGTGAGTTTGAAGGGGCACTCATGATGTAGCCAAAGAAACAAAATTTGAAGCCAAAAGATATGGCCTTAAATAACTCTCTAGCAAAATAATTTATGTTTAGAAAATGTCATGCCATCTAGCCTCATGCTTTACTTGTTCAATGAATTATACAAATATTTTATTCTTAAGTCATAAATTTAATATGATTGAGTTAATTTATTATTTCGAAAATTCTATGAGTAATAACTTGTGTATAACTTTAATCATATAAGATGTCTTTTCTTAAATAAATAGTAAGACGAACTCCATATTCTCCAATACAAATTGTTTATAACTCTATTCATACCAATATCTTTTTTTCAAAACCTTTAAACTAATTATTTTGATATAATAGAGTATTAATATTGGATCATTCCTTGTCACACATTCCTTTGTAAATAATTTTATTGTTATGAGTATACTTAACTTTCGTGACAAATTATATTTTGAGATAGAAATTATTGTGAAACCTTGCCCAAAACCAACTCTTAAGCACCAAGTCAACTAAAATAAAATTTCTTGTACTTCTAAAATGTCATAATTATTAAACAACACCTAGTTTAAAGAAAATCATTTCAAAAACAAATCAATTTATTGATTGAATCATCCACATTTCAAAATTAAATGTGTAAAATGAGTTTTATTAGGGTAGGATTTTCTATGTAATTGGTTAATCCTTTGACAAAACGCACTTTACTTATAATTTGGTAGATCTAAGATGGGTTTAATGTATCAAGAAGTATATTGTTCAAACATATCAAGTGGTATCATTAAAGATATAAAGTTCGATCCAAGAAACAAGTGAAGAAAATATGTTTCATTAAAACTCAACATTAGCTCAACACTAGTTGCTATCAAAGGTTAATGAAGAAGCTCATCACAAGTTCGATCTATCAAAAATTACGATTTTAGATTTCTTAGATCTGAATTTCGTCCCATGATAACTTGAATGATTAGGGTTCCTCTCTTTACAACTCTAGACATATATAAGACTTATTTTAAAAGTCATTAAGTACAGAAACAGAGACCTAGAACTCATATACTTTGTATGAAGCTACGCCTTAGGGTTTTGTAATCAAGTATTTCATGATCTTCATCGTTTATGAAGTGAAGAACTTTATTGCCAACAACAATCATTCAAATTGTTGGAGTTAGTTATGTACTGAGATACATGCAAATGAGCTAGTCACAGATTAGAGATTTGTACAAAGCAAAGAATTCTACTAAAAAATCAAGTTCAACTAGGTATTGAAGTAAAGGTTCAACTGTAGACTGGTATTTTAGAATAGGCTAGGGTAATAGTAAGATTCTTCATACTTGTAACTGCTTGATTATTAATTAGTGGATTCTTGAGAGTGGTGACCTTAAATTCACCCGGTAAAATTTTTGCTTTGCAAGAGGTTTTTCCCATTTGTCAACAAATCACCGTATTAATTTATTTTTCATTGCATTTAGTTTATTTGGTGATTTGTTGGTGCCTCAACAATTTGTATGTAATTTGACCTAATTAACCAATTTGGGTAATTGAATTAATTAACCGAGATCAATTTATTTTAACCCAACAAGTTTGTTTATTCCTAGCTCTTATTTCTCTTCCTTATTTATAATATGTTTTTAAAAACATTCTTTTTTCTTTTTTTTCAAAACCTTTGAGTTTGAGTAGATTCTTTCATACATCACTTCCATGATTTTAGAGCA
The DNA here is from genome assembly GCF_932294415.1 of Quercus robur. NCBI lineage: Eukaryota > Viridiplantae > Streptophyta > Magnoliopsida > Fagales > Fagaceae > Quercus > Quercus robur. The sequence goes on along the minus strand of NC_065536.1, from coordinate 26,849,322 downwards.
TTCACATCCGGACTATCATATGCCAAATGTAGATATATTTTACCATCAAAACACAAAAATGTCCCAGCACCTGACATGCCAATTGTAAAAAAATATACAATCGAGCTGCAGTAGTATTCTCCATTTAGAATCTACTGTAGCAACTTGCAAAACCAAAATAATAATTTTTTATCCCTTTTTCCGAAAATATCTTCTTCTTTCTCTCTCTTCAGCCTCTCATCTCCTCTCTCTCCCTACTCTCTTTTTTTCTCTTTCCACTTCTCCAAATCCTGCTCTCTCTCCTCCCTCTCTGTCTAATCACCCTCTCTAGTGAAGGGTGGATTCCGATGGGGCAATCGCTGCATGTCTTTTTGGTATTTTCTCTTTGTGATTTCATCTTTTTTTTTTTTTTTTTATCTTTGGTCATGTAATGTGCACTTGTTGATTGTGTGTGTGTGTGTGTGTGTGTGTGTGTGTGTGTGTGTGTGTGTGTGTGTGTGTGTTTTTCTTGATTTTTGGCTTTGAATTCTAATTGGCTAGATCAAATGTAAGGTAGATGTTGATTTTGGATTGGATTTTTTTTGTGGGTTCATGGTGGTGGAGGTGGGGATTGTCGTCATGGTGATGGGTCTCTCACGGTGGTTGATGGGTTTGTTGATAGGTCTCTCACGGCGATGGGTATGTTGATGGGTCTCTCATGGTGGTTGATGGGTTTCAAGTTTAATGGGTTTTGAGATCGGTGGTTATGGGTTCCGATGGGGTTCGTACAGCGATGGGGATTGGCGTGGATCGTGGCGAGGTCATGCATGGTGGTCGTCATGGATCGTGGTGAGGTCATGCATGGTGGTTCCAATGGGTTTCGTGCGTGGTGGCTCTGATGGGGTTCGTGCGTGAGTTATGGTTGATCAGTGGGTTTGCTGAGTTGTGGTTGAATGAGCATGCTTGCTGAGTTGTGGTTGTAGTGAGAATATTTTTATATTATTTTTATTCTACTTTATATTATTTTAATGTGTAGTATGGCAAAATAAAAGTTAGGATGTTAGGTATGTTGTAAAATGGTATGGTATAAATGATAAAGTAGGTTTTAAGATGGTAAAATAGAATTTTTTATAGATTCCGGATGCGAATGCTCTTATAGCTTCGTGCATGTTATATTATGAATTGTACATTATATTTAAAATCCAATAATATATATATATATATATATATATATATATATATATAACAATCATAGATCCTTTTCAAGTACATGCTTCATTTAATATGATCATATGAGATAAAAATAAATAAATTAATAAAAAGGAGGAAAAAAGAGAGAACTAAGGCATCTAGAAAATGACTTATAACCATTATATGATATCTGTGAAGTGTGATGCATGAAATATATGCTAAATTAATTTGGTGTTTGTTAATTATGGATTACAACTCATGTGTTAGTATAAATGCCAAGTGAACTCTTACAAGTTTTGATGTTTTAATTTTTTATTGTAAGTTAATTATAAAGTTTATAATAACTCTTTTATTAGCTCAAAACCCTAACGAATGGATATTAGTCTCAAAAGAGAACACTTAACTTATAATAAATCTTTTCCTTTCAAAACTCACCATTTTAAATAATTCTCTAAATAAATAATATATATTTAGGGAAATGTCATACCATCTAGCCTCATGTTTTACTTATCAGTTATCATTGAATTAGCCAAAGGCCTTGTAGCTGAATTGGCACCTCCCCATGCACAAAGTGCTTGGGGGTCTAAGGGGAAAAGGGTTCAAACTGTGGAGTTAGCAGCATATTATAATTATTTCTCAAAAAAAAAAAAAAAAAAAAGGTTATCATTGAATTAATACATATATTTTATTCATAGGTCATACATTTAACATAATTGAGTTAATTTATGCTTTTGACTCCAAATTAAATGTCTTGTCATAATTTTTAAGAATTCATTTTATTTTTGTTGAGTTTTTTCTTTGTAAAATTGACATTCTGAGAGTAACTTCCGTACTAACTTGGATCATATTATTTGTTAAAAAAATAAATAGTTGAATGATTTGAAGTCCATATGCTCTAATATGAGTATTTTTTTTTACTTTGTTCATACCAATATCATTTTTAAAAGGCGTAAATGCACTTTTAATCCCTACATTTTGACTTTTTTTCATTTTAGTCCCTACATTTTATTTTTTCCACTTTTAGTCCCTAAATCAATTAACGCGTTCCATTTTGGTCCTTTCCGTTAGCTCACTGCCGGAATTTGCTTAGGTGGCAGACAGACTATTAAAATAATAATTAAAAAATTTATTTTACTATTAAAAATACCACGTCAGCTTATAAATTAAAAAAAAAATTATTTATTAATTTTAACTAAAAAAATTAAAAATAGATCATTTAAAAAAGAAATTAAATTAATTAAATTAAAAAAAATTCTTTACATTATGTTCTTCTCAGTCATCATGAAGAACATGTTCATGTTCTTCCTCAAATAATATGTTTGGTTGCCGAGGAAATTAAAAAAATCAAGAACATGCCAACACGGAACACATAAAATCAAAGGGCACATATCTACAAAATACAAAGACCTTCAAAGATTCAAAACACAAAGAACACAAACCCAAACCCAACCCTCAATCTCTAGCAAACCCAGAACATCACATGAAAAATCAAACCCTCCATACAAACATTAAACCCAGAAACAAACCCGTAAATTTCAAACCCAAATTCGAGAAACCCGTAAACAAACCCAGAAATTTTAAACCCATCAATTTAATAGAGACCCACTGATCTGTGAGAGATTGGAAGTAAATACACTTTAAACCCAAATCCAAACCACTGCCGACCTCAGCCCCTCCACTGTCACCGATCAGTCCATCAAGCCACTGCAACCTACACCAACGTCAAACCCATCCAACGATCCACCCCCACCGACCACCGAACCAACCACTTCACAACCATTGATCCGAGAGAGAGATTTAGAGATTTTTCCAAATCCACAATCTGAGAGAGAGACTTTAGAGCTTTAGAGCTTTAGAAAGATGAAAGAGAGAGGGAGATTTTGATCTGAGAAAGAGATCTTTAGAGATTTTCGTTTGGGTAAGCAAACCCAAATCTATGATCTCTCTCTCTTCACCCAACCTCCAACCCAATCGCGCTCCTCCTCACTCGAATTCGACCACAAATACTTCCCCACCGCGAGTCCAACGTAGAACAGAATGTAAAACGCCTAGCCAATTCCGGCTCCATAACCCGACATTTATGCTTCAAGAGCCGGTTATGGAAAATGATTTCCAAAACGAATTGGTCCGTGTAGTACCACGCGAAGGACGGAGAGGAGGATGGCGTCGTTTTGAGATGGGAGAGGGTGGGATTGGGAGAGGTAGAGCCGGTGGAGGTGGTGGATTGGGATGTGAGTGTGGTGGTGGAGAAAGAGTTTGAGGGAGTGGAGAGTGGTGGTGTTTGGGTCTAGGGTTAGGGATAGGGTTTTGTGGTTTGGGATTGTGATGAACACCATGGTTGGTTGTGGTGTGATTGTTTGAATTCTAAGATTTTAATTAATTTAATTTCTTTTTTAAACGATCTGTTTTTTTTTTTTTTTTGAAAGGTTAAACAATCTGTTTTTAATTTTTTTTATTTAGTTAAAATTAATAAATAAATTTTTTTTAATTTATAAGCTGACGTGGCATTTTTAATAGTAAAATAAAATTTTTTATTATTATTTTAATAGTCCGTCTGCCACCTAAGCAAATTCCGGCAGTAAGCTAACAGAAAGGACCAAAATGGAACGCGTTAATTGATTTAGGGACTAAAAATGGAAAAAATAAAATGTAGAGACTAAAATGGAAAAAAACCAAAATGTAAGAACTAAAAGTGCATTTACGCCTTTTTAAAAACGTTTAAACTAGATACTTTGACATGATAGACTATTACAAACGGATCATTGTTTCATGTTCATTTGTAACTAATTGCTCTACTATTAGTGTAAATGACTTTTGTGACAAATTATATGTTAATGTAGAAATTCTTATGAAACCTTGTGAACCTGGCTAAAATCCTTTTCTTAAACTTCATTTTAACTAAAATAAAATGCTCATACTTCCAAAACATCATAATTCTTAATAATACTTATTTAAAGAAAAATACTTTTAAAATAAATCATTTTATTGATTAAATTATTCATATTTTAAATGTGTGAAATCATTCAAAAACTTGTGGTGACAATGATGGAGCTGGTTTTGCTTATCGTTATTGAAGTCCATGCCAATCACCTTGGCTTCACCTCTTTCCATCCTTTTTCATTTTCAAGCTCATTTACTCATCTCTCTAAACTTGATGAAATTCAAAAAATAGATCATGATTGCTTCAAAAAAAATTTTGAACTGTGTGAATTAGAATTTGAAGTAGTAGAGCTTGGAAAATGTCTTACGCGTTCTTACGTAGACTGCATAAATGAGGTTGGAATCCCATGGGATATCGGCAGAACAAAATGTGTAGGTTCCTGTACTGAAAATTGAAAAAATCCCTTATACCATTCTACATACATATTGTGTGTATAAGTGTTTCAAGCAGCATATTAAGAATCTTTAGGATGCTATTTATACAAAGAATGGAAGGGCTACCTCAAACACTTTGATTTGGTAAGAATGCTCTCTCTCTCTCTCTCAAGAATGTAATCATACAAGGACAATATATTTGCAAGTAATCAAGGTGTCGTACATGACCCTTTGGCTAGAATAAATGATTTCTAAACTTTATCTCAAAACATTTCAAATTTATATGTCGAGATCTCACAACATTTGAAATTTGAAAAGTTTGGAATTAAATTATGTTTTAAACCCTTGAAACTCTATTTACTGGATTAAATTTAATATTATTTCAAGTTTAAAGGAAATCATTTAAATATTGTAGTTAAAAAATAAATAAATAAAATTCTTCTAGTTGTGTTGTTAGGAATAGAGAACGTATGATTTTTTATAGGTAAAAATGTGATATCTATAATATCGATACATGATAATTCTTTTAATCAATTTTCTTATATATTTCAAAAAAAATACTTTTTTTTATTACTATACTAGTTGTAAGTAAGCAATAATATATAGGTTTTATATGGATGATTCTTTGTAAATTGTAATCCATCCTAACTTGATGAACAATTTTTTATAATATGATTTTACGTGCGACCTAAAAGTTAATATTCATAAATTTTTATAATTTATTAATTATTTAAGTAGTAATTTCAAAACCAAAAGAGATGCAATTTATCGTGTTACCTACGGTAAAAATTGATTAGCTTTTCTTTTCTTTTTTCTTTTTTAGTTTTTTATGAATTATTTTTGTCACACCTATATATGGACCAACCAAGTTGGTATTCCAAATATTGTAATTTACCTTATGGGATATTAGTCTATTTAATATTGATTTGGATACCTTTAAGTTTGTTTGTGATTTTAATTTGCTCATTATGCTACAATATTTTAAATTTGATCTTTTAATTTTTGTTTATATCATTAAAATGTAGTCCAATTTATGTCAAAAAACTTTCTAGGTGATGTGCCATTAAAAGTTTTAGATGTCACCTAGTCTATAAAGTTGCATACTCACTACTCGACATGTGCAAATCTATATATAATTATTTTTTACATGAGCTTCTGAATTAAGTAGGTGCCATAATCCAAGAGTGTTTTCAAACTACCGTTTATTTTTATATTTATGAGAAACTATTTCTTATTTTATTTTTCTACTCATGATATTAAATGAAATTATAGAAATTATATACTTTTTTTAATTCGAGTAGGGGAAAAGTTTTAGTTAATTCGTCTTTTAAAGGAAAATGGGCTCTGGTTGGTTGAAGATTTGAACATTACTAAATTGAAGTAACAAGACATTGAACTAATTTTGAATATATTAGATATTTAGTAAATAAATATATTTGAATATTATTTTTAGATTATTTTCCCGAAGGTTTGTGTAGTCTTGAAGAAAAAGTTTCCCCATAATTACAAAAGAATTGTGAACATATTTGTTGAAAACAATCAGGGTCGGCAAGCCTCTTGATGATTTTCTCTTAAGGGTTTGTATGTTATGCATCATAGAAATAATCTCATAATTGTAATTATGGTGGACAGAGACCATATTCTATAGTGCTCCTACTTGCGAGGTTGACAAATAGTTGAGAAATGATGTATAGACCCTAAAATGAGACTGTGTAAGGAATTTGAATGAACCTAACTTGAATATGTTTCCTTAGGATAGGATTGTTATAATTTCAATCTAGAATATGATGATTTTATTAATTACAAGTTATAGCAATTTTTCTTAACATAGATTACTCAATTATGGCTATTAGTGGTGCCACAAATACAATAAGAATTTGTATTTTTTGTTTGCCTTTTGTATTATCGACACTTTTTTATATAATTGAACATCTACTCTATACCACTTTTTGACATTCTTCTTTATCCACTTATTTACTAAGTTCTGTTTTAGATTTTGTGTCCTCTGCTTTCAGATTTAATTGGGGGAAATTCAAGAATGTAAGAGCTAAACGTGCTAGATGAGAATTTCCAAGTCTCTTCTTCAAAATTGTGTTGCTTTCAGTTCTATAATAATACTATTCAAGGATATTTTATTACATGGTTTTATATCATGCATTTGAGTTCTAAAATTTTGTTAAATGACATGTTATGGGCCAAAACTAATTTCATATGGATGTTGAGTTTTATATTAGATTATATAAAATTTTCTATTGTCTAGTTATCTTATAAATTTGATGGATTGTAATTGAAAGTTCAAAAACGTGTACAAAAACACTTTTGAACATTTAGACCCCCAAAAATTAACTTAACCAACACAAGCAATATGTCAAACAATAAGTGTGCGGAAACTTAACATATGCTATAATGTGAAATTGGTTAAACAACTATCTAAGCCATAACAAAATAAAACCACAGCAGATAATGTAAAGGCAAAGATAGAGAGGAAGGAAGATGCAAACACAAAGATAACACCCGATGTGTTATCGAAGAGGAAACCGAAGACCTCGGCGAAAAACCTCTCCGCCGCCCTCCAAGCGGTAATCAATCCACTAGAAAATACAGTTGGGATACAAGGACAGCAATAGACCCTCCAAGCCTAATCTACCCAGTGCACCTAAGCCCTCCAAGCTTCTTGCTCCAACGAGGTTGCGCCGAACCTTTTTCTTTTCTAGCTTCCCAGATTCTGCTACTACACCGTAGCATCAACCAATGAAGATTGGCTCCTTCCTAACTGCTTCCCAGAACTCCAAACGACTGTCTCACAGAGATGATGATGGTGAGAACCAGGTTTGGTATAATGCCTCTCAAGGTTTTGACAATGGAGAGGAAGAGAGTGAGGGAATTTGAAGAGACTCTAAGGTATAGATTGTGGGTAAAACAATCTGGTTTTTCTTTAGGGTTTCTCTCTCAAAATTCTCTCTGGAAGCTCTCTTTCAATCGTGGGTTAAAGGGGTATTTATACTAGAGTGGAGAGGAATGTGAAACGTCAGGTTTTGGCAAAACAGGGGTGGCTCGCGGCTTGACCTCGCGGCTTGACCAAGTCGCGAGATCCAGTCGCGAGTTAACCGTATGGCCAGTTGTCCTGTTTTGTCCTGTAGTGCTCCAACTAGCATGACTGTTCATCTTCCAGCATGCTTGGCACGTGTGCAGCTTCTGGCGGCTTGCAGCCGCGAGTCCACCCGCGAGTCCCAGCCGCGACACTCTGTTTTCTTGCACACTCTTGAGCAATCTTCACTCTATCTCACTCACTACCCTTACAACAAACCCACCTAAATACAGGGTTACTAAATGCTGAATTACAAGCAAATTTGGCACGGAATAAAGCCAATTAGATGGTTGAATAAATTCAACCTTACAATCTCCCCCTTTAGCTATTCCGTGACAAAACCCTAAAACAGACTCTAGACTTAACATGTGAGTTGGGAACAGTTGAACAAAACTCACTCACACCTAACTCTAGAAGCTGTGAAGCACTTGAATCATATGAACATAAACTCCTGAAACACAACAATACACCATGATCATTGTAAGCAGAAAATTATAAATGCATATGAAACATGCAATATGAGATCAAGCAAAGATGGAGTTAATAAACAAACCATGGCTTGATCAACCAAGTGAACACCATAAGGTAGTGATCACAGTACTCATTCACACTTGAAATGAACACAAGGACATACAAGTTAACAAGCACAAGGCAAGACACTTGTATGCTCAACACTCAACCAATGCATAGCACACAAGGCATACGCATCTAGGAACAATCCTACAAGGGCACAAGAGTGACAGTACATAAACCAAAATGCAGAACATTTAGATTAAAGTACTGATTTCAACATAGCATAAAGGCTGCACTTAAGCAAGGTACATACCATAAAGCCTACAAACTATGCATAAAACATTAACCCTAAAAGCTTACAAAAGCACATGGGTACAAACACAGAGTATCCTGAATAACAGTTTTACAAAACACAATATATTAACTTAAAGAGAAAAATGAAACTGAAAAAAATAAAGACACTCCCCCTTAGATAATGACGCTCCCCCTTAGGGTAATATCCTCCCCCTCTGATGATTATGCCTATCACTCCCCCTTTTTGTCATGGAATAGGCTAGTCATCCTCTTCTAGCTTTCTCTGAATTTGATCCAATTGAGTTTGAAGAGAAGTAAACTTCATATCCCATCGGTTGCTTTGATGGTGTAGAGAAGCAGTGAGTCCAGACATCTTTGTATTCAACTCGTGGACAGAGGAGACAATGCGATCAAGTTTCTCATCGAGGGAGAGATTGCTGAACTGAGAGTCACTGTGAGATGCAGAAGTTTTTGGTTTGGCTCTCTTCCGACTATGTCCAACACTTGCATTGTATGTACGCATGTTGATTGGACTCGGTTTGGGGATAGGAGACTCATCAGCCGTTGGATAAATTCCCTTGAGCTTCAAGATCCGTGAAATAAGACTGCAGAAAGGAATGCATATCCGAGACTCACTTCGAAGAACCGTTTTGCGCAGAACATGAAAGATATGAGCACAAATGTCGATTTCTTCATCAGAGATTAGATCATGAAGAAACAAAGCACGTCCAAGGTTCATATACCCAGTACTTGATAAAGGGTACAAATTGTGAAACATCACAATTGTAAGCACTCTCAGTTTCGGAGAAAGGGAGGAAACACTGATGGATTTGCCATTGGGTGAGAACTCCAAGTCTTGACCAAGACTTTGTTTGAGAAGCTCCTCATCAGGACATAGATCATCATAGACCGGTGAATGTCGAAAAATGGGTCTGTTGATGTGAAGAATTTCTGCCAGGTATGTAGGAGAGACAGAAAAGCTCCTTTGCCGAACCCAGCACTTAAGTTCATCTCCTTCCACAATTGCGTTAGCATAAAATTCTTTAACCAACTCTTCATACACGATATCCGGATCAGAGAGAAGGTAATTCCAATCCTTGTGAGCAAACCATTTTGGAATGTCAGTGTTATGAAGTGAGGACAGATCCACAGCTCTCTCTAGTAATGGTGTGGCATGAAGAAAAAAATTCTCATATGACTGATAGGCTGCATATGATCTGAACTTATTGGGATCGAATCGCTGTGATGAAGAGCGAGTCGCTTTCGGAAGAGGTGTGTCTTCATCAACATCAATTACGGGTTCCTTCCCTTTGGAAGAACCTCCTTTCACAGCAGCCTTTTTGAATGGAGACATGACCAGTCTGCATTATAAACAAAGGAAATGACAGAACACAATCCAACAGACTATATCAGCAGTGGGTTAGTGAAAATTTAGGGACAAATGAAGAAACCCTAACAGCTGGATGAGAATGGTCAGAAAATAGCAATAAGGGACACCAAATGCCCAAATTTGAACTACACAGTATAGAGAGATCAAATACAACCACATAATCAGCTGAAAACGGACCAAAATCAACATCACATCAACAAGATACCACACAGGATCAAAGTGAAACATGATAGCAACAGCAGATCAGACAAAAATTGCTAACCCTAGCTAAGCACAGGATGAAGAACACAACCACCAACATAAACTAGCTCAAACACAGAAACATAAGCACCCAAGCGAAGCTAGAACAAAGAATAATAGTTGAGCTAAAAACCCATCACAAAATCACAAACAAATGTGAAAGAGCCAGAGGAAAAACCAAAAGAACAAGTAAAATAGAGTGCAGGACAGAAAACCATACCTGTTAGGCGACGATTTTGAGCTGAAAAGAGACAAGTATGGGAGATCGAAAATGGAGGCACGGTGATACAGTGTAAGAGCAAATGAGAAAGACAATGAACAGTCACAAAAAGATCGAGGGAAAAATGAAAAGTTTAAAAACTGCCCCTGTTTATCCAAAACACGCGATTTTCGCGACTGGAACGAGTCGCCAAAAAGTCGCCAGAGCAAGCCGCCAAAACACTGAAGAACAAAAAGTTGAAAAATTTTCTAAGTGTTTTTCGCGACTGGAAGGTCTACCCGCGAGTGAGTCGCGAGCTGAGCCGCGAAAATCTCTGAGTGAACCTCGCGACTGGACCTTCCACTCGCGAACAAGTCGCCAAAAATGACCAGCGAAGATGCGACTGAGTCTCGCGACTTGACATACCCGCGACTGAGTCGCCAAAACAGGGCAAAACAGGATTTTTGAAATTTTCAGAATTTTCAAATAAAAATACTATCCAAAAACACCTAAAACACTCAAAAATCTTTTTGTGCTTGAATTAACAAAGATTGAGCATGTGAAAACACATTTTATCAAGTACAATCACACAAATGAATATGGAATTTATTGAACATAAACTTGTGTGTTGTGTGTGGATATCAACAATGAGATAGTCCTTTGTCTAATGTGAAGCTTCAATGATCAATTCAACCAAGGCATACACAATTAGCACTAGATCATGTGACCCATCTCAATTATAGAAATATGTATATATGACCTCCCACACAACTTGATAATCATAACTTGGAGCTTATCATTTTACTCCACTTTCAATCAAAACATTTGATCTTTTTGATCTTTTGATGCAATCATCTCTCATTGTGAGAGGGATAAATAACATTTCTCTTTGAAGAACAGGCCTTTGGCCTTTTTGAATGAACATTCACTTTTAATATAAGGTCGCTTACCCTTTTTCCTAGTCAAATACTAGAATGTGCGACAGGCTTTTGCAGCTCAATATCTCTTTTCATTTGGAGATTTACATTTGGTGAGCTCTTTTTAGCAAAAAAAATAAAAAATGGGAAGATATATAGACACAAGTCTATGCATGTCTCAAGATCAACATAGTCATTCACTAATCATTCATGACAAGTTTGAAGATCTATTTACAACAATCACATAGGTTTCAAGATTTTTCCCACAGTGATATGAGTGCATAAAAACAAGCGATGCTCGAAAATGCACAAAGCCATTAGCACAAAAGTACAAGGCAAAACAAGTTTTGAGACAAAACTCAACAAAGTCAATCAAGCTTTTTGATTTTCTAATTTTTATGTGATTTTTGGATTTTTGACACAAGAAGCAAAAATGATTGAACAAACATAAAAAGAAACAACAGTATTCACAAATGGACAAACAAACAAGAAACATGTTGCACAAAAAGACTAATCAAAAAGGTGTGTGCCCCAACACAAACAGATTTAGCATATTATAAATATGTGAAGCACACAACACACAAGAGAGTCAAGGAATTGTACCAACACCAATGGTCTTACGTAGTGATGCAAACCGTGGACCATCGAGAGGCTTGGTGAAGATATCCGCCTTTTGATTGTCGGTGTGTATGAACTCAAGACACACAACTCTTTCCTCTACCAAATCCCGAATGAAATGGTAACGTATCTCTATGTGTTTGGATTTTGAATGCTGAACAGGATTCTTGGAAAGATTGATGGCACTGGTGTTGTCACAGAAGACACACATCGTTTCTTGAGGAATTCCATAGTCATGAAGTAATTTCTTCATCCAAAGAAGCTGAGTGCAGCAACTTCCAGCAGCGATGTATTCTGCTTCTACAGTAGATAGAGACACTGAATTCTGCTTCTTGCTCATCCACGAAACCAGATTGTTACCAAGATAAAAACAGCCGCTTGAAGTGCTTTTCCGATCGTCTACACTGCCAGCCCAGTCAGCATCTGAATACCCAGCAAGACAAGCATTTGAGTCTTTTGAATACCACAGACCATAGTTTGCAGTACCATTCACATATCGAATGATTCGCTTAGCAGCAGTCAGATGAGATTCCTTCGGATTAGCTTGGTACCTGGCACAAACGCCCACACTGAAAGCAATGTCCGGTCTACTGGCTGTAAGGTAGAGCAAACTTCCTATGATGCTCCTATACAATGTAGGACTTACTTCAACTCCTGACGAATCCACATTCAGTTTAGTGGAAGAGCTCATGGGAGTGGAGGCATGTTTTTTGGAGTCTAGGCCAAACTTCTTGACAATGTTTCTGGCATACTTCTCTTGAGATACAAATATACCCTCCTTCTGTTGTTTGACTTGAAGACCCAAGAAGAATGTGAGCTCCCCCACCATGCTCATCTCAAACTCCTTCTTCATCTCCTCAGAAAATTCAGTAGCACGATCTTCGATAGTTGCCCCAAACACTATGTCATCAACATAGACTTGTGCCACAAGGAGATAATCTTCATCATTTTTGACAAACAGAGTTCGATCGGCGTACCCTCTCTTGAAACCTCTATCTAGAAGATAATGTGTAAGACGATCGTACCAGGCTCTAGGAGCTTGTTTCAAACCATAAAGTGCTTTCTTCAATCTTAATACATGGTTTGGAAAATGAGGATCCTCAAATCCTTTTGGTTGCTCAACAAAAACTTCTTCATTTAGATATCCATTCAGAAAAGCGCACTTAACATCCATTTGATAAAGTTTGAAATTCAAAGTGCACGCAATGGACATGAGGATTCGAATGGATTCGAGTCTTGCCACCGGAGCAAATGATTCATCAAAATCCACCCCTTCTACTTGTGTGTATCCTTGAGCCACCAACCGAGACTTGTTTCGAATTATCTCTCCATCTTCATCAGTTTTGTTTTTAAAAATCCACTTTGTGCCTATAACATGAACGTTCTCAGGCCGTGGAGCAAGTTCCCACACGTCATTCCTCACAAACTGATTCAGCTCTTCATGCATTGACTCAACCCAATTCTCATCTTGAAGGGCCTCTTCAACCCTTTTTGGTTCAAACTGTGCAAGATAACAGTGATATGTTACATGATTGGCTAGCGGAATATTTCCTTTCCTGAGGCGAAGACCGTCATCAAGTGATCCTATGATATTACTTTCCGGATGATTCTTGATAATTCTTGAAGATGGCCTTTTTGAAGTGGAAACTTCATCACTACGAGAGATAGGAGGATGAACTTCTGGAGGAGTAAGAGGACTTGAAGTTCTAGACATCGATCTCGTTTCCCTTCTTGGGTTGATGGGAGTCGATTCTACTTCTGGTATAGGTTCTTCACCTTCTATATCCAAAGCTTTTACCTCAACATCAGGCTCTTCGGTGCTCGGCCCTTCTACATCATCAATCATTTCCACCTTAGGTAAGGCATCATCAATCTTGACATTTATGGATTCCATCACAGTCTTTGTTCTCTTGTTGAACACTCTATACGCTCGACTTGTAGTAGAGTAGCCAAGAAAAATACCCTCATCACTTCTTGCATCAAACTTCCCAAGATTCTCTCGATCATTTAAGATATAACATTTACTTCCAAATACCCGGAAATACTTCACTTTAGGCTTCTTCCCATTCCATATCTCATATGCAGTCTTCTTTGTACCAACTCGAAAGAAAATCTTATTGCCAATGTGACACGAGGTGTTGACAGCTTCTCCCCAAAATTTTTGAGGTATTTGCTTGTTAAGCAACATGACTCTTGCCATCTCCTGAATCACACGATTTTTTCTCTCTACCACTCCATTTTGTTGTGGAGTTTTGGGAGCTGAAAACTCTCTTTTGATACCATTCTTCTCACAGAAGGACTCGAATCTTGCATTCTCAAATTCTCTCCCATGATCACTTCTAACTTTGGCTATTTGAATCCCCTTTTCATTTTGTAGTTTCTTGCACAGAATCTCCAGCCTCTCACAAGCTTCTGATTTTTCTCTAAGGAATTCAACCCAAGTGTATCTTGAGTAGTCGTCCATAATGACCATAATGTATCTTTTTCCCCCTAGGCTTTCAGTTCTGGTGGGCCCCATCAGATCAACATGAAGTAACTCCAAACAACGAGAGGTGGCTATCACATTTACCTTGTGATGACTTGCCTTAGTTTGCTTCCCCATTTGACATGCACCACAAATGGTCTTCTTTACTTTTCCAAATTTAGGAAGTCCCTCGACTGCTTCAAGTTTGGAGACTTTTGCTACTTGTTTGAAGTTGGCATGCCCAAATCTGTGATGCCACAGCTCCAACATATCCACCCGAGCACTTCTACACGATATTGGTGCCGTGGGAACTATTCCATAACAATTATCCGTAGTCCGATTTCCTTCCAAAACCTGAATCCCCTCTTCATTGATGATCAAACATCCTTTCTTGGAGAATTGTACCAGGAAATCGTCATCACAAATTTGAGTGATGCTCAGCAAATTCGCCTTCAGCCCTTTTATGAACAGCACATCTTTCAACAGAGGCAAACCGGGTATCTCAATGGTTCCTTTGCCTAGGACTTGAGCATGGCTTCCATCCCCAAAGGTCACATAGTCACCTTCCTTTTCTTTGAGTGACTTAAACAGTGACTTATCCCCTGTCATATGGCGAGAACACCCACTGTCAAGATACCACAAACATGCATTAAACACCTTTAATGAGGTATGCACAAATAGGTTCACATGTGACAGACAATCTTGACCTTCAAACACAAACTCATCATCAGGTTTCATGCTACTTTTAGATTGATTTTTCATTTTCAGATTCTCAATCATCTCACACAACATTCTATTCTTTCTTTTATATTTCTTAATCAATGATTTTGATTCAGATATGCTACTGTGTAAGACAAGATTCTGATTCTCAAGATATTCCAGCATGTGAACAAAAACTCTAGCATGTTTCTTAGTTTTTAATAACTCTACAAGATCATCAGTAAGACACCTTTCAGACATATGCATAGAGACATTTTCACAAACACTTGAGCTACAATTCAGCATGGTATAAACGAAAACAACAACCACAACTCAGGGGTCTAGGATCACACTTAGGTAATAAAACCAACAGCAGTGTACCTGCTCTGATACCAATTGAAAGTTCAAAAACGTGTACAAAAACACTTTTGAACGTTTAGACCCCCAAAAATTAACTTAACCAACACAAGCAATATGTCAAACAATAAGTGTGCGGAAACTTAACATATGCTATAATGTGAAATTGGTTAAACAACTATCTAAGCCATAACAAAATAAAACCACAGCAGATAATGTAAAGGCAAAGATAGAGAGGAAGGAAGATGCAAACACAAAGATAACACCCGATGTGTTATCGAAGAGGAAACCGAAGACCTCGGCGAAAAACCTCTCCGCCGCCCTCCAAGCAGTAATCAATCCACTAGAAAATACAGTTGGGATACAAGGACAGCAATAGACCCTCCAAGCCTAATCTACCCAGTGCACCTAAGCCCTCCAAGCTTCTTGCTCCAACGAGGTTGCGCCGAACCTTTTTCTTTTCTAGCTTCCCGGATTCCGCTACTACACCGTAGCATCAACCAATGAAGATTGGCTCCTTCCTAACTGCTTCCCAGAACTCCAAACGACTGTCTCACAGAGATGATGATGGTGAGAACCAGGTTTGGTATAATGCCTCTCAAGGTTTTGACAATGGAGAGGAAGAGAGTGAGGGAATTTGAAGAGACTCTAAGGTATAGATTGTGGGTAAAACAATCTGGTTTTTCTTTAGGGTTTCTCTCTCAAAATTCTCTCTGGAAGCTCTCTTTCAATCGTGGGTTAAAGGGGTATTTATACTAGAGTGGAGAGGAATGTGAAACGTCAAGTTTTGGCAAAACAGGGGTGGCTCGCGGCTTGACCTCGCGGCTTGACCAAGTCGCGAGATCCAGTCGCGAGTTAACCGTATGGCCAGTTGTCCTGTTTTGTCCTGTAGTGCTCCAGCTAGCATGACTGTTCATCTTCCAGCATGCTTGGCACGTGTGCAGCTTCTGGCGGCTTGCAGCCGCGAGTCCACCCGCGAGTCCCAACCGCGACACTCTGTTTTCTTGCACACTCTTGAGCAATCTTCACTCTATCTCACTCACTACTCTTACAACAAACCCACCTCAATACAGGGTTACTAAATGCTGAATTACAAGCAAATTTGGCACGGAATAAAGCCAATTAGATGGTTGAATAAATTCAACCTTACAGTAATGCTAAATACAATCTAGCAAGTCATCATTCTTATATTTTAAACAAATAGTGTATTTTTTAATATAATACCATGTCTACTATGTTTTTTTTTTTTTCCTTTTAGAGTTATATTTTGCTAATTGTTTCTTGTTAACTATGGGTTTAGATTTACGTACCTTAGTAGGTGTGAGAGAGACCGCAACCTTGGCTCATGAAAGGAAATTGTATCCATCCTTTTGATCATTAAACTTTGTAAAGATTTTTTTTCAATAGTTTAGAGACAAAAGTAGGGGTAAAAAAAAAAAAATCAATAGTTTAAAAATGAAAAATTATATTTTTTAAAGTTGAAGGACAAAATGTGAAACACTTTCAATAATTTAGGGACAAAAGACAAATTTTTCAATAGTTTAAGGATAAAAAACAAAATTTTTAAATTTTATTCCATTAAACTTAAATTTTGTTAATTAGTCCACTAACTTTGACAACTCCATCATTTTACTCCTTTCATCCATTGTTGTTTGAAAAAATCATCAACTTGCTTAAAAAAACATCAATTTTATTTTAGTGTTACAAATGTGCAAAGACGTCATTTAAAAGAGTTGACAGCATTTTAAATGTATTGGACACAAATGAAAATTCACCTAATTTATAGAATGTAAATTGTCTTTTTCCCTGCATTTTTTATATTTCAAGAACTAGAGCTAGTTTATTTGAAATTTAAATGTTAAGGACATGTTTAGTAATTGTTTTTTTTTTCTCAGTTTTCTGTTTCCATGGACCATTTCTATTTCCAATAACAAAAAAATTATCTAGTACGCTAAAAGCAACAGGAAAATAGAAAATAGTTTTCATTTCTTTTTTTTTCTTTTTCTTTTTTTTTTTATTGGAAGTTTTCATTTTTTATTTATAAAGAAAAATGAAAACAGGCAAAATGATGTTTTCAATCTAGCATTCTATTGCGCTTATAAAAACATGGACATTACCACTTTAATGAACCAGTCCTATAGTTCGAACCGATTCAACAACATATTTTGGTTTTATCTATAATATACAGTAAGAAGTTAAGAACCATTCCATTTCTCTTTCTCCCCTCCTAATTTCATATTTCTTCTTCTTCTACATCTTTCTTCGTGGTTGATTTATATTCGTCAGATTGACATATTCATCTTCACTTCAAGACCTATTCCCACTCTCTCTCCCTTCCTAATTTCAGGTTTCTATTTTTCTGCTAGCAGATCTGCACTGTGTTTCACAGTTTTTGGCAAGCCCCGTTCTTCTTCTTCTTCGTTTAGTCTCCTGCACCTTCATTTCGTCTTCTACGGTTCTACTCCTTTAGTTCAAATGCATTGTTCTATGTTTCTTTGTGGTTTTGTGAGCCCACTTGACTAAGCATATTGGACATAACAAAAACAAGAGTTGGAAAGCCCCAGACTTTATTGGACGTAACTGGGCCTCCTCCCCCAACCTGATGTACCATATTTTTATTTATTTATTTTTAACATGTATTTTTTTTTCATTATCTAAATTACATATTTTTGTTTTATAATCTAAAAAAAGTTATTGTTGTTATTATTATAATAATTGGGTAAATATTTTGACTTAAGAATTATATATTAGTTGAATATGAACTTATAATTTTAAGGTTTTTAATAAATTATATGGGTTTTGACCAATAATATGTGAAAAATATGTGTATAAATAAAAATTATTAAATAGTGGTAATTTTGAAACAGTAGCCAAAACTAGCCAGTACCGGAATATTCAATTCTAATGAACAAACTGGTACAGAAATAGGCACCAAAACATATTCATAATTTTGGTAATGAGAGCATGTTGTTGCACAATTCATAACTTCATTTGGATGGCAACAAGAAATGATTGTTGGTTTACTCAATTTAATGTTGATGACCTTATTGTTGATGGCAAAGGTAGGAATAACTCAGGCAAGCCATCACACTCTATTGACTTAACTGATCAAGTTGCTGAAATTGTGGTAACTTACCGAGATCAACTTGTAGAATTAATGTTGGTGAATAATATGCATCATTGATGTGTTTGATGTTGGTGAATAATAGGCATCATTGATGCCTTGATATAAACAGAGTCTGATCCCTATATTTACTATACCTCCATTTAAATTGTTAAAAATCTCACTTATTAAAGGGAGCATAGGCCCACATGTAAGGGTGAATGTTAAAATTATAGTTAAATGATTAATTCATTATTTTCTAATAATTTTTGGACAATTGGTAATTTATCACATTCTACCTATCTTAAATGAAAAAAATAACAATAATAATAGTAATATCACAAAAGCACTTTTGTTTGCAACAAACATAATATAAGATTTATATTATTACTAATCATTTAACCAGAATATAAGATTTATATACTAAAGTACGTTGTGTGAAGATTTAGTTTGTTTCTTTTACAAGTACATGGGCCTATGACAACTTTGTATCTCTTTGGCCTCAATTATTTCTAACATTAAATATAAGGACAAAGTTTAGTTACAAAATTGGTTGTAGCCTAATTAAGGCTACAACCTTACACAATATTTTTTTTTTCTTCTTCTTATATCCTCCATACTTGCAAAATTTCTAGAAAATTAAAGATCAATAATTATGTCATCAATAAAATGTTCAAATTGCATGTTTTTGTAGTTTAAATTTGTGCATAAAATATAAACTTATAGATTATAGACTAACACAAAATTTGAATGTATATTAAGAGTATAAAGAACATGCAATTCAATGGTTAGATTTTCAAAATATATTATAATATTTATTTTATTGAGTAAGGTTGTAACCTAAAGTTACTACCAATTTTATCACTAAATTTTGTCCTAAATATAATCGAATTTAATAAAAATATAGTGCTATTAGCAGTAATGCAAACATATTGATGATGCCAAAAAATGTCAGGGAGCTGCACAGTCCTCACGTGCTCTAGACAAAACCTGCGAAACAGAAACAAAGAAGACCTTGCAAAGAGTACCAGTGTGGTACTGGCCAAATACCCTCCGAATGTTAAGTTAGAGAGAATTTCTACAACTCTGAAGTGCCAGAGTTAGGAGAATTACGCGTACTTTGGTTTATGAGGGCTTTGGGGTTTTTATAGTAGCGTAGAGCTGGCATTCGTTTCTTGGAGGAAAGGGTCTTTCCTTGTAGGGAAAATCCTCATTAATACACATATTTTGCGGGATCCTTTCTTTGTAGGGATTCCTTTGATTGGGTTTGGTCATGGGACATAAGGCATTTCCTTGTATAAACATTCATGGAGATCACGCTAAGCCACGCGAGACCCGTCGGCCTCTTCAACCCGTTGGTCACTCGCCTTGTCCAAAGATTTCTCGTCAACTTCACGAAGACACTCATCAGATGTCGTGGGGCCGTCAGTCATATGGTACCGTTGCTTTGGATCCCTGTCTGCTTATATGAAGGCGACAGGTCCAGAGGGACTGTCGGCTTCTTTACGTGTCTTGAATCACCCTTATCACATATACTCTGCTACCTTTTGATAAAGCATTTGTCTTTTTTCTTTGAAAGTCATCACCAAATCATGCACCATGTCTAGAAAAGAAAAATCAATACTTGAAGATTATAAAATGAAAAGCATGAAAAATATGTTGATGAGAATGAGGGCCATCGAAGTGGTGGTTAGGATTCTGAATTATTTGCATAATAATGTCTGATTATGTCTGAATTTATAGACAACATCTTTCATGAGGACTTCTGGCCAAAAGTTACAAGTCATTAACTCACAAACACTCAAGGTTGCACAAGGTGTTTGAATGATAATCTCCTCTCAAGAATATTCAATTAGAGATGGTGGAAGACACCAAATTTTTTTTTTAATGGCTTTCTCTAGGGTTTTTTTTTATTATTATTTATTTTTGTCATCTTCCTCTTTTCTTCATCAGTGTTACAACACCATATTTATATGTCGGGGTTAGGTGGCTACAAAGAGCCCATTAAAAAAGTGGCCAAAATTGCCATATACCATTGTTTGGGAAAATATGTATGAATCTACCACTGTTGCAAAATATTTAGCAATCTACCACATTTTCTAAGCTCAAGTTTGTGAAATTCAAGTTTGCTGTATAACTCGAGTTCTAGAAAATGGAGTTCTTTGAAAAAATAGCCTTCAAATTTGCCGTGTTATTTTTTATGGAACTCAAGTTTCTAGAACTCAAATTCCATAAAAAAATTTCAAAATTTTTTCATGGAACTCGAGTACCATGGAAAAACTCGAGTTCCCAATTAATGGTAAATCCTTACATATTTTAGAAACAGTGGTTGATTGCAATATATTTTCAAAAACAGTGGTATTTGGTCATTTTGGCCATAAAAAGGCCTAAGTCACTGGCTTTTAGCAACAATTCTACTCGATTGAGATTATTGGCAAGGGATGGGTGAGCTTCTCTATTTGAAAAAAAAAAAAAAAAAATCTCATACTAGATGACTAGGGAGAGGCTGGCAAGCCTTCTTTTTTTTTTTTTTTGGTTAGTCTAAAACTCGCTTGAATGAACTTAGACTCATTCAAATAGTGTGCGTAGAAAATTTTGGAATCTCACAATTTTACACCCAATGCAATTACAATAAATAAATTGAATACAAGTAAATTTTGCGAATACAACTAAAACTTTTGACACGAATATACCAACACAAAATTGACTTTAACAAATTCTTCCGTTAAACCCCTGTAGGGTTTTTCCCATCAAGGTTTTCCCTTCATCACTATATTGCTGTCTCATTTATTTTATTTCTCTATTTATTTCTACAATATTAGTTATGTGCATTGTTTAAACCAATTAGAATCCAAGAGCATAATCGGCTATCTAATTGGATTGGCTTAAAATTGGTGAAACTAATCAACCATGGTCTAAATTTTCTAACAATTTGTATCATATCCAGTCCACTCTATTTTGAATTTTTTTTTTTTTTTTTTAAATGTGATCCATGACCCCGTTGTCATGGAAAATACTCAATGTAGTGTCTCTTGTTGCCATGATAGTTTGCTCATTAGCGTGGTTGATAATTACTCTTATAACTGTGCCAACTTTATAAATTCTAGCGATAAGTTATTTAGTGAAGCTGTTACATAAAAAAAAAAAAGATATCTAAAACATCTCTAGACAAAGTAAATAATCTTCCATGAAAGAGAAAAACTAGATTGTGATACCATCATCTTAGTTGGAAAACGGAAGGGTGATAATTTTTTGCTTAGAGAAAAGATTAAAAACCCTGAACATAAGCTAGATTGTGCTACTAGATCCAAACTCAAATCTCACTCTAGAAAGCATGCTAGGTTCATCTCCAATCTTATGTCAACACTCACTAATCATTCTAGATCTAGACTTATCCAGACAATATCTCAAAGGACGCTTCTAGATATACCTATCATAAACCTAATGAGAGAGAGGTCTAGAAAGTCCTGTTAGAGCTTTATCCCAGCAGGTTGGACTCATTAGTGAGTTACTGTCAAATTCACCCAAAGTCTAAGCCTGTAAGACTAGATCAAACTAAGTTTCTCCCTGTTAAAAAGGTTTGAATAGAGGAGGATAAGGATTGTCTTGTTGTCCATACTGCATTAAAATGCTAGACACGTTTGTTGTATATTGACAGTGGATATTCGAGACATACGACTGGTGATAGGTCCATGTTCAGGACCTTTGAGGAAAGGAGAAGTAAATCTGTAACCTTTGGTGACAGTAGTAGGACTCAAATTCGTGTAAAAGGGACTATAACCATACATGGCCTGCCTAAGATGATTTTCTTTTTGAGGAAGGTCTGAAAGCAAATCTGTTAAGAGTATCAGCCGGATCTGTGACAAGGATCTTATTGTCCAATTCTCCAACAGCTGTGTTGTTTTAATTGCAGCCGTATTGTACCTAACACAAATTGTTCGTTTAAATTAGCTGAAAGCCTGAAACAATTAAATATTACAGTATTTTCGGATCAACAATGTGCTATATATGAAACCACAAATTTGACATCGGACCCATGAGCTGCAATTACAAAAGAGCAAAATTGATTGTAGTTTGACAACTAAATCATGCTAAGAGAGTATTTTGGACATTACAAGAATAATATCTACACTATACATAAGATTAGTGGGGACGAAGAATCAAAATGTAGTGCATTTTCCTATTGCTGATGTACAGAGGACTATTTCTACATTTGCATGCATCTACGGCTGAAAGCTTTCAAGCCTCGAGCAGGCAGCGGCTATTAAAACTTGATGACCTTATGAATTATATAATTACAAGCGAGCTCATGAGGATTAGAGAATGTATTTTCCAGGAAAAAAAAAAAACAAGAAGTTACTAGTGACGAGGCTTCTTTAATAGACCAGGAACATCCTTGCTTGAACTGACCACAAGCGGAGAGGTAGAAATACCATTTTGCTTATCAGTAACAAACATGCGATCACCAGTCTCACTTTTCTCATCATCTTCACTGGCCTTTCTGGGAGAAGAACCAAATATCTGGACTGTTAAGCTCCCACCTACAAGGACAGGTAAAGTGATGCTGAAAAGACGTATAAAATAGAAATAATGGAAAAGAAAGAAAAATAGGAAAAAATCCAAGGTTTTACCACCAAGAATCTCCCTTAAACCCTAGGCTTCATCACCAAGAAAAAAACTAAGTTAAGAGAAAAACCTTTAATAAAAATATGATTCAGATTTAACTTTCTCAAACCATTCCTAGAGTCTCTTTTGACCAAGCTTCAGGGATTACATCAAGCCACAATTACATCCCAATAAATCCCCATCAACATTAAAGCTCAAATTCAAATTTTAAAAATAAAATCTTGAAAAAATTTTGGTTGTGCTCCTTGATCATTGACACGTAAAATACATTTCAGATACAAACAATATGTGTGGAAATTATCACTCAACAAATGCGTTGCAACAAGACATGCAAAATTTTGGGAGAAATGTCACATCTACTCCTTTTTTAAGATTTGGGGATGACATTGGCTTCAATGGTGACAGCCAAATTGTTGTACCTCAAACTAGGGTTCAAGTATTATCGCCGGGCGCGGGGGGGGGGGGGGGGGGGATGATATGTAAAATATTTCCACAACCTTTAGGTTTTGCATGTATACAACCTGTTTGTGTCTTGCATAGTGGATAAGGAGTTGAATGCATTTGTGCTTCCTCTACTAAGAGTAGAGAAAGTGCCTCTCACAGTCAGCCACAAACTTCTTCTAATGGTGCAATTTATATATAGCGTTAAAGGCATACCGAATGAGAGGAACTTAATGCTTCAATGACCAGTACCACGTTTGTTACTACTTTGAAAATCAAGATCCTCTTTTTTGCTTTGAAATGCATCCTATCCATTTCACAGTAAATATTTAATTTTTATAAATCTATAGTACAAATCGTTCCACCAAATAAGGGTTGATAGTTGATTTTAAATGACATAGCATTAGGTACAATTTTATATTTGTGAAACATTATAATTTGACCATAACATGAACTCCCTTAATTTTAAAAACAAATGGAGAGAATCATATTCCATTACTATGTATCTGAAAGGAAAAGATTGGAAAAAATTCAAGTTACATGGGTTTTGTGTTTTCATTTTTTAGTCTCTCTATTTCTTTGGTATTCATCTGACAAGTCTTTTAATGGCAAGGTAAATCTTAAGTACAATTTACTTGGTTTTTCATTACTTAGCTGAGAATAGCTCTCTGAGGGTAAATTTAAACAATTTAAAAAATTCCAGGTTCTAATTTGAAACAATCCCCAACCTATAGGGGGGTTTATGTAATTTACACCTTTTTTTTTTTTACACACACATGGGAAAGCAGAAAACCAGATTTGGTAGTTATAGAATATACATCACAATAACTAATAATTAGCAGAACATAGACGTTACCTAACACAAGAGCAGCACCAATCCAACCAGCAGCACCCCACCTTTCACCAAGGAGAACCCATGAAAAACCAGCACCCCAGACCGGCTCCAACCCATAAATTATTGCGGTTTCTGTGGCTGATACATCACGCATTGCAGCCATCTGTACAATTAATTAAATTTTACAACGAAACCATTGTTAAAAGACAACATATTGCAGAATAAGAACACTAAAAACTTTCTTTAGTTCCAGTTCTTTAGTAGTGAACATGTGAAATCCAAGAACTTCCAATTCCACACTTGAAATTTTCAGAAGGTTAAATTATCTTGTTCTTGTGTTTTTTTTATATTATATATAAATTTCTTAATTCAGTTAAAACTAAAAGTGTGATCAATTGTACAGTATGCACTTTTTTCAGCTCAAATGTTTAAATTCTCTTGCTCATCCTTTTGGAGATTGTATATGAATTTTTCAATTCAGTGAAAATAATGAGCTAAGGGGATAAAAGAACCAATATGTCCACTTCTCTTCCAATTCATGGCATCATGGTCTTTAATATCATATTGACCTCAGATTCATAAAAATGGAACAACCTCTCCAATATTCAAAATGATCGAAACTATTTCATTACTGAAAGATAATTTTTAACAAAGACGCTCCAGTAGTTATACAGCCAATGTTACTAACAAGAATTGAGGATTTGCCTTGGCATGGTATATAAACACAACTATTAAAAAGGGGAAATTGCAAAGAAATATGATTGATCGATAGTCAAGAGAAACAATCAGGAAGGAAATTGAGGTCATCACCGATAATTAGAGCCTAATAAATGGTCTAGAGGGATGCATTTAAAGTTTTTTATTCCCAAATGGGGATAATAAAAAGAATTTCTCAAAATTAAATCGGAAAGAGAAATCAGATAGGTTCTTTTGGCCTATTGAGTGACTGATTGAAGGAAAACTTGAAGAGACAGCTTCAAAAGCAAGCATCTGAATGAACGGATTGAGGATATAGTTAACAAATTAATTAACAAATTCTTGAAGAAAAAACCAGCTATTGATGAACCAAAAGATAGTAGATTCTTTGGTCAGTACAAGAAAATGGAAAATGGCCAAATGAACATGTGTTGAATGGTTTAAATTTTTGATATGCCCATCAGTAAACAAATATATTTCCTAGATAAAAATGGGACGGCTGTCACCATTCCAATATAAAGGCTTTATAAAGTAGAATTCATTGAATGATACCACCTTAAAAGAGGGAAGCACGAGTGAGAAGTACAAAGAAAAACCTTTCAACATTATATATTCCATATTGTCAGAGTTAATAAGAAACAAAGAAGTATACCTCTATCCATAAACATAACCCAGTTGAAAATATGCCTGTGTAAAGCGCAGGTATCCATGGAAATGTAACCATCCAATTCCAAAGCATTGTCCATGTCCACAATGATGGCCTGAACTCTTGCATGCCGCCAAAGCAACCTCCTATAAAATACCATAGGATTGATGATAGAGCAACAACACATACCTGAATGGAACATATTACAACTGATCAAACCATGCAATAAGACTCAAAGGCCTCTTTTTTGTTCCCATTATATACATGGAAATGGAACAATAGGCTAACCTCATATCCAAGAAGAGGTAAAAAGTTCTCTCTCTTTGTGCTTCTTGATATATGTTCAGTCCTTAGCATATGGACACCGAAAAACACTGCACTTAAGAAGTTCAAAAGATCTCCAACCTGAAATAGTTTAAGGAGAGAATAGATGTAAACAGTAAACTTTAACCAACTATTTGCTGTGACACGTAAATTATGAAGATTATTTTCTCGCATGCCTTTATCATCAAATGTATTACAGTCACAGTATAAAAAGAAAAACAATTGATAACCGAGGGAGAACACCTACACTTATTTTTATAGGTAGTGAAAAATTCATCAAAGCACTGTTCTCATTCATGGGAAGTATACAACAGAATAGCAAAGAAAAGTGAGAAAAGAGAGAACACCTACACATGGGGGTGATCCACTGGATTCCAGCATTGCAACTCCTAAAATAGACACGACAGCTCCAAACCAGGTAAGTGAAGGAACTTCTGCTCCTAACATACCATCAAGCAAGGGAACCACAATAACCTGATAAAAATTGACCCAAAAATTATACCAAAATTGTAGTTTCAGGAATTCTCGCATAACAACAATTTTTTCTGAACATAAAAGTGGATCAGCTAAGAAACTAACAGTGAACATGGATATAAATGATGCACGCCCAGCATCAGATGTTAGCAACCCAAGGGCCTGCATAAGGTATCCCAAACTGACCCAGAAACCCAACTCTATCCCTGCATTACGGGTACGAACATCACCTCGTGCTTGCCATACAAATGGGATGAATGGAATGGCAGACATTGCAAAGCGCACAACAGTGAAGGTTGCTGGGTCCATAATCGCTTCAACCTCTTTCACAACTGGAATGTTACTAGCTACAACATAAAAGAACAAAAATATTAATACAGCAACCCATGCACTGTCAATTTAGAAGTAACAAATGAGTCACTACTAATGCAAAGGGAATGGATGAAAATTCAAGTGTTATTATCCCATATAGAAAATGAAGAATGGTAATCGTTTTTTACGAAAAAGATTCTGTACTCAACAAGTATGTGCATGCATGTACCTACACACACACACACACATGGAGGCGTGTTTTAGTTGTTAACATATTAACTACTAATTCACTTATCTGCCTTTATCGTAGGTAACAATTATAACTATTACGCAAAGCAGTTAAAGCTGCTCATGTAAATACAGTCCAAAAAATGGGGTAAAATAAGTTTTAAAAGGTGACTTTTTCCATCCTAGTACTACTCTTGCCCATATCATAGCTGTTAACTAGTGAATTCTACATAAGCTAGTCTTTATTTCTAAGACAGAAAATTCAGAGATTAATTGCTTTTAAATGACTAAATAGCTGATAGAAATTCCACAATTAGAGAAGAGCCATTGGAGAAAGCAATGTTATTATGCCCTACACTCAAGCATACCCACATGAGAGATAGGAAGAGGAACTGCTATTTGTGTTCCACAATATTCTCATGATCAACGCTCTAAGATGTAGTTTCTCTTCCACCTATTTCCATATCTCCTCAACTGTCTATTCTCAAAGTCAGCAAAGCCATAAGAATATTTGTTGTAATCCACAAGAGGTTCCAACACCTGCTGTTATAAAGTCGCTTCAATTAGGAGGAGTTGCATAAGTGTAGCACTCCAATTTGCTCACATAGGATTAGTCTCCTGAGTTATGTTGGTTTACACTTAACCAATATTGACTTGTATTTGGACTGCTCCTTATTGCTTTAGGCATTTGCCACAACAACAATTCCAAATAACTTTGGCTGTTGGAGGTCCTTTGTGCCACTATTGTAATTCCCTGTTCTCTTAGTGAACTTTCTCCTAGACACCACCCATAAACATAGGTCTAAGGCCAAACAACATAAATCTTCATGTTCCTTGTGTGATTGTTCCTCATAGGTCTAAGGCCAAAACACAACAAATTGGTATAAAAGATTCCACTATCTCAACACCTGCTGTCAATTGATTGCTCCAAAGTGAGCATGTCATGCTCCACCATTAAGCCCTAAGATATAGGTGCTCTTTTATCTCAACCTCTCTCCTCAATCATATATTCCAATTGATTCTAATTACATATACCATAATAGATTTCTATCCAAATCAGCAACTCAGGGGATTGATCACCAGCAGCTGGACTTTATGTGCACAACAAAGGAGAGAGTGTGGCTCATCTTTTCCTTCAGTGCAGTGGCTTGGGAATTGTGGTCTCTTTTTGCTTGTTTGGTGTTTGGCACCGCCTTCCATGTCGTAATTATTATCTTGTTGGAAGGGACGTTTTGGTATGAGAACCAAAGGAGAGATTTAGAACATTGTTCCTCTGTGTTTAATGTAATGTCTTTGTAGAGAAAGAAATGTGCATTGCTTTACCGGGAAAGCTGGAAGAGATGCACACTACAAAGTTGAAGTTTTTATTCTTGAACACGTTGTATGATTGGACTACAACTTCTCATGCTTATTCTATTGAGGACTTTCTACAGTCCCTGGATACCTTGAGTTTTCCTTAACCTTGAAGTTTTTTATTTTTTTACTTTCATTTTTATTTTGTTTAGGACTTTTCCTTCGCACACTTGTTGTTCACTAGGTTGCACCCCTTTAGCAATTTCTCTTTTGAGTTGCGCTTGGATACTTAAATTTGAATTTGTATTTGGATTTTAATTTTAAAGTAATGGATTTTGATTCCAAATCTGTTAATTTTAAAATTATGTGTTTTATACCTACGATGATATGAAATTATAAAATTTTAAATCTATTGAAGTGTGTCTTAAGGATTTCTAAAATCTCATGGGTTTAGAAGTTATTTCAAATTCAAGTATTTCAAGGATTAAAATCTTTTTGTAGATTTGTGATTTGTCAAATCCAAATCCATGACATTTTTTAAAATATCCAAACAATGCATTTGGATTTTAATCACCCAAATCCAAATTCACATCCCCAAATACTGCCATCCAAATGTACCATTAATGTCTTTCATATGACTTAACAAAAAAAAAAACATTTATGTACATATATGTATTATAATATATACAGGCACATGCACACATTCTAAACGCATACACATTTTAGTATACTTAAACTGAATCTCATGCACTGATCACAGTCATTTGTTTTTTACATGTAATGCTCTCATGAGGTTCATCATATATTTAAATAGAGGAGATGGAGCACCAATGTACAACACGATTCACGTCATTTTCACAACCAAATAATCTTTCACTTTTCCTAACTAATTATAAATGGATCAAAACACTGAAAACAGTTTTTCTTTCTCTTAGCAGCATCAACTTAAAGAAATCTTCTCATTTTAAAAATTTTTAAAAAAAAATTTAAAAAAAAATCTATAAAGCTTAAAGCCAAATCACCAAGACACCCATCATGTACTATTATTATATCATATACCAAAAGTATTATCTTTTTTATACCTACCACTACCAGATAGTGCAATCTTAATACTTAGCACCACAACAATCTCACTGAAATTCTCTCAAAATTTCCAACCTATATATCATAGAGTTACATTTTTCTCTTTGAATCCAATAAAATAAATAAATAAATTTGCAAATGAAAGCAACCTATACAATATGAAATTCACAACTACAAGTACTAAAACAAAGAGGATTACTTTTAAGTTCCATATCATAAAAGAATTAAAATTGTAAAAAGATAAATAAATAAAAGACTGTCATTTTCTCAGGAACCAAACAGAGAAGAAGGAAGCGAAATTACCGTAGACAAGAGTAATAACATTGAGCAGAATGATGCTTCTGAGTTTCTTGGAAGCGAAAAATATCCTTCGCCAGAGAGATCGCTTTCCATACAAGGACTTGAAACTTAGAGGCGGTCTCGTTTTGGATCGAGAATTTGGGTTAGCTGAGAATGTGTTGGGTTGCGAGGTCGAATCATCCGAATCCAATGACTTTGTTAGTCTCTGTTTGGGCTTCGAAGAAGAAGAAGAAGAATGGTGCAGAGAAAAGATACGAGGTCGTTTTGGGAGAGTGGGGTGGAAGGAAAAGAAAAAGGATGGGCTGAATAGCGAAGAAGAAGAAGAGGGCTTAATGGGGGTTGTGGTTTGTGACCATTTACACGCTTGTGATGGTGAAGCCATACATATGATATATGAGTCTAAAGTCTACTGTGAAAGCATTCTGGATATTTTCTGATTAGCTAGATTGTGGGAGAGAAGAAAAGTTTGGGGC
The DNA here is from genome assembly GCF_932294415.1 of Quercus robur. Classification (NCBI taxonomy): domain Eukaryota; kingdom Viridiplantae; phylum Streptophyta; class Magnoliopsida; order Fagales; family Fagaceae; genus Quercus; species Quercus robur. The sequence goes on along the minus strand of NC_065536.1, from coordinate 26,819,245 downwards.
AAGGAGATTTGAGTTTTCAGGTTGCATTTGGGAGTTGGGCCATGAAAGTCCCCTGTTTTCACGCTCAGAGGAGGGGAGGGAGAGTGGTTGTTGGCGTCCTATGATTGTACACTATAAGTAGATTTTTTTTATTGTGAACCAAAAGATCTAGTACTAGTTGATTCTCAAAAAAAGATCTAGTACTAGTTTTAATATTCCAAAAAAAATAAATAATTGATATTCCACATATTTGTTACCAACACTATAGTTAAGTGACCAACTTGATTTTCTCCTCTAAAAAAAAAAAAAAAAGATTTTCTCAAAATCAAATTCAAAGTAAAACGTTTCTCAAAAAAAAACAAATTCAAAGTAAAACTCAATTTTACCAAAGTTGAGTTCTATGCAATTTAGTGGAATGTGAAATTCGAGTGTAAGAAAATCGAGTTTCACATTTTTCACATGTCACTAAATTGTATAAAACTTGACGAAATTGAGTTATACTTTGAACTTATTTTCGAGAAAGTTGAGTTCGATATTACATAACTAAATTAAGATACAAAAGAGACTCTTTTAAAAATTAAAAAAAAATTAAAAAAAAAAAGTTACAATAGATGCTTTTTAACAAAAAAATTACAAAAAGAGCAGAAAACACCAATTTTACGCATTAGTTATTAAAATTGATTGACCTGCCCAGTCAAACAAATAACCTAGTGACCCAATGTCTAAATCAGTCTGATTGTTTAATTGGAAAACTTATACAATTGAATCGATAAAACCTAGTAAGACTCAACAGTTTTCTTGTAAGATGAATGGATTTTTGTGACCTATTCTGTTTTGAAATTTTTAATAAAATTACCTTTTATGGGTTCATTGCAATACCCTTTTTTGATTTTTTTTTTTTTTTAAGAAAAACCCTTTTTTGAATTTAAACCATAATTAAAACAAGAAATTTTATAATGATGTTAATGTGTATCTTTTTAATAAAAGATAGAGTTTCAAGTTTTAGCTCAAATCTTAATCATGGGATTAGGGCAACTAATGAGATATGCAAATGCATAGAATGTGACTTTGAATGGTAATATATACTTTTATTCCTAGAATTTTAAGAAATATAATGCATTATTATGATTTTACTGCAATATCACATCGTTTAATTTTATATATTTTTAGTGATGTTAATAGTTGTGAGACCTAGAGTTTTAATCATATTAGTCGACTTGTTTTATAGACTTAATTTTTATTAATAATTAGACATGTCTTTTTATCAATTTTTATTAATAATTAGACATGTCTTTTATCAATTTTTATATTTATTTTATGACTTTTTTAACTTACTTTTATAATTTTTTACTTTTTACCTTTTCATATAACTATGTAGTTTGACTAGTAACTCATTGATTGTACCAGTGATCTAATGACCTAACTCTTAGACCGAGTTGATGTTGAATCCAAATTTAATAACTATATTTTCTTCCACTTACCGTTCATTTTCTAAACAATGCAGTATGCACTTTAAGCCTTTGATGAATAATTTAATTACCCATTCTCTATTTAAAAAAAAAAAAAACCCATTTTCCCTATTAATAAATTTTTTTTTTAAAAGCCAATTCTTTGATGAGCCTTGTTAATAAATAGAAAAATAATATTTTCTTTCCGCTTACAGTTCATTTTCTAAACTATGCAGTATGCACTATAAAGCCTTTGATGCAAAATTTGATTACCCATTTTCTCTATAAATAAAAAATAAAAAGCCAATTTCATGAGCTTTTTTTTTTTTTTTTTTAGGATGTTCATGAGCCTTGTTAAATGGAAAAATAAAAGGTTAGAAAGGATTCAAAGCCGTTGATGCATAATTTAATTACCCATTTTCTATTAAAAAAATTACACATTTTCTCTATAAATAAAAAAGCCAATTCTTTCATGAGCCTTGTTAATAAATAGAAAAGTTTAAGCCCCATCTCTGGGCCTTATACTTCGTTTAGAGTCTTTTGGGCTTTGCCAGTAGTTCTCGTTAGAAAAAATAAAAGTGGCCCAGTTCTGACCGGCATAGAAAAAATTAGAAAAATCACCAAAAATGGCCCATGCAGGTCTCGAACCTGCGACCTTCGCGTTATTAGCACGACGCTCTAACCAGCTGAGCTAATAGGCCAATTGGTAAGTGATTTCAAAATATAATATTAATAGGTTCAAAAAACTCTAGTTTTGATCCAACCCCGCCCATTGGTTGAAGATTCCCACTTTTTTTGAAAACAAAATATAAGCTCAGTTTACTAGTTTTCTATTCTTCTTTTTCTTTTGTTTCCTACAAATTGGTCAGTTATCAACACTTTCAATGGTAAAAAATTAGAAGGCATCTTAGAATTTTTAGCAATGCATTATTAACAAGGTTTTACTTTTTCTTCTCCGTAGTTTAATGACTTATTATCACAATTAACTCTAGCATTTTGCTTTGGAACTTTGGTCCATGTTCAAGGTTTCTTTGTGTATCGACTAATGAGTATTTGCAACATAACTTATACATGAATATTAGGTCCAAATAGGTATTTTCATGGGTTGGGTCGAGTCGGTTCAAATTTGAAATCACTTTGGACCCGACTTACTCACATTGGGTGGAAGGCTGCTAAGGTTCTGTTGAACAAAACATTGAAGCTGAATTAGAGGACAGCTAGGACCCCTTGAGAGAGAGAGAGAGAGAGAGAGAGTTATACAATGAATTGAAAGAATATTCTTATTGCCTGAGTTACAATGGCTACTACCTCTTTAGACAAGATGTCCCAACCTAACTAACCCTTGTAACTAATTCTTATACAGTTGGCAATAACCAACTAACCAACAATTGTACTAACTAACTCCTTTTAACTTGTAAATTGCATTCAACAATATCTAATAACAGTAACAATAGCTAGTAACAACAACAGTAATAGCTAGTAACAATACAGTAACCCTGTCAAAGGCAAAGAGACCCTCAACCGATTTTCAACATTAATGGGTCAAGTTAGTTTCAAGCTTAGATGAATGTTAGTTGGTTCAATTAGTGGTGGAGGTCGTAGGATTTTGCTGGAGGTCATTGGATTCTACAAAAAGTCACTAAAATTGAAGCGAATTTGACTGGATCTCGCTGGATCTGGTCATGAACTACCAGATATGGTCGAAATATTGCCGGATTTGAACTTGATCTTCCTGAATCTAGTCGGAGTTCCTATATCATTGGTCAGGTTAGGTAGCTCATGTTTTAAAGAAGGAAACCCATCACTCAGCCCACTAGTGTTGGTTCTTGGCAGCAGAGACCTATGGCTGACCAATTGGAGCTTCAAATCCGGCAAGCTATGGATTGGCATCGGGCAATTTCGTTGGTTTTTCGGTCTCTGATCGGGTCTAGACACCCCTAGGTCTAAATGTATGGATCATACATGCATGTGAGAGTAGTATTGCATAACGATTCATAAATTATATTATGAATTTGAAAAAGCAATAAAACTAGGTATTTAAATTAGATAAAAATGCATGTTAACATAAAAAAGTAAGAGACGTGCTTTTGGATTGACTTAGATCATTCACAACAATGCTTTTAAATTGCTAAAAAGCTATTTTTAGCAGCACAAACAACAAAATGCATGCTACATTGATGGAGCTAAAGTTAAAAATTTTAACACTCAAGCTATGAAAAACTACAAAAAAAATGACAGCTTACTATAGTTACAAAGTTATTAAAAAAAAAAAAAAAATCTAATTCCCCCTCTTTCTTCTATTTCTTTCTCTTTACAGCTCCAATTGTTTCTCTCTCTTTCTTCTATCTTTTTTTTTTTTTTTTCCCTCTCTTCTCCTCCTCTCCTCTTCTCCAAAGACTCAAATCTTTTTTTCTCTCTTCGTTCTCTCTTTTGTGATGGTGATGGGTTTTGTGGCTAGTTATGGGTGTGGTTATGATGGGTTTTGTGGCTGGTTGTGGGTTTGGTGGTGATGAGTTTTGTGGCTAGTTGTGGGTGTGGTGATGATGGGTTTTGCGGCCGATTGTGGGTTGCTGGGTTTAATGTCGTTTTGTGCCTAGTGGTGGTGGTGGCAGTGGCTGATGGTGTTGGGTTTTGTGGCCGATTGTATGGGTGGGTTTGTTGGGTTTTTGTGGCAAAGAGGAAGTGAGAAGGAAATTAGTAAAAAATTGAACAATGTTTGGCTTAGATGTAAAAAATAAGAGAATTGATGTAGAGTGAGTTATAAAATAGTGTGTTAAAATAGGTAAAGTGAGTTTTTGAGATGTTAAATGTTAAAAATTTTACCCTCACCATTGTGAATGCTCTTATTTGTTAATTTTCTTATTTATTAAAAATGGAAAAAAAAAAGTACAATTGTATCAAACAAAGAAGTGAGACTTTAAAAATATTAGACATAAACTAAGTAAATTCTAAGAAAAAGCTAAACCAAATGCGCACTAATTTAAGAATTCTATTGAAAAAGAAAAAGAAAATCACTTGTCATCCTTATTATTCTAAAAGAAGGGATTTCCATAGTATACCATGAAATCAAACTTCACATGCCACCCATTCCTACCACTTTTTGTTTTTTGAGGGACCCCATTCCTACCACTTACACATGTTTGATAGTTTAATAGAATGAAGAATAACATAGGGTACGATTTCGTACCCTGTAATTATAATTACATGTAAGTATATTAGCAAATCGAGTACAAAGTAGGTAAGTTTGTTTTGTTTTGTTTTGTGCATGTGTGTGTGTGTGTGTGTGTGTGTGTGTGTGTTTTTTTTTTTTTTTTTTTAAATAACTATAAAAGTGAAACAATTTTGTTAGTTAGTAATGTTTTCAAACTATTTAGGAAACTAGCAACTTGAGTCTTTTAAACTCGATTTCCTATAGCAAATTGAGTTTAAGAGACTCGATTTCTGTGTACTGGCAAAGCTAAGGTGGATTATAAGATCCATGTGGAACTCGAGTATTTAAGACTCAATTTCCTGTTCACCATCTTCTTTCTTCGTTCTTTTTCTCTCTCTTTTTCTTTTTTCTTTTCTCCATCTGCCATCCCACTCCCTTCTTCCAAGTCCCCAAAAGCCCAAGACAGTTCTTCCTTCTTCATCTAAATCCATTTCTCAAAATCCCAAACCCAAATCACGATCTCAATCAGCGCAAAAATCCAAACCCAAAAATCATGATTTCGGCACTAGAGCACCATGGGTTTGACGATCTCAGCACCAGAGGAATATTTTCTGTTGTGGGTTTGTGTTTTCAGTTCTTCCTTCTTCATCTAAATCCATTTCGTGGGTTCGTGTTTTATCAATCAAAGCAAAAACTGTTATGGGTTCGTGGTTCATGTTTTCTGGACCATCTAAATCCATTTCATGGCTTCATGTTTTCTCAATCGGAGCAAAAACTATTGAATCACGATCTCAATCAAAGCAAAAACTGTTGTGGGTTCGTTGTTCGTGTTTTTTGGGTTGATCTGTTAGTGTTTAGTGAGGTTCTGGAGGGAACTCGAGTTCCACGTCGATTTTCTTAATCCACCTCAGCCATGCACCTCATGGAAATCGAGTATTTGAGACTTGATTTGCTACAGTGAAATCAAGTCTAACAGACTCGAGTTGTTACTTTCCTAAATAGTTTGGAAACGTTGCTAACTAACAAAATTGTTTGGCTTTTATAATTATTAAAAAAAAAAAAAAAAAAAAAAAAAACAAAGACACAAAGTAGGTACCTTGAATTACCTTATATTCAAGGTCTATTTAGGATCCGCTTATTTTGGTAAAACTGAAAACTTTTTGTTAAAAGTACTATAGATAAAGATAAAAGTTAGCTGAAATAGTATAATAATACCCATAAATAGTACCAAAAAGTGTAGTGGAACCCATAAATAGTAGCAAAAATAAGCTAAATGATAAAATAAGTTGGCTAAAATAATTTTTGCCAAACAAACACTTAATCTTTTTTTAAGGATCCTTAGTTGTCTTGAAAAAGGAGAATCAGCCAAATCGTAACTAATTTCTTTCTAGTTTGATGAAACTGTCATTTTTAAATCAAATATATACAATATGCAGTAGTTTTATTTATAATATTTTCAATAAAAAAAATTTCAATTTCAACTAAATAATATATTTAAAATTTGTATAATTTGTATACCTCAAAGAAAAAAAGTGACCACCCTGAAAAATGAAATAAAAATAAAAATAAATAAATAAATTGACCACCTTAACCTTTAGACGAATATTTAGTCGACTTCTTCTTTAGTCCTTCATCAACGTCTTCTTGCTTAGTTCCTGTGCTTTGTATTTTTCAGTTCTATCTTCTCTATGTTATTTTTCTCTCTTGCTATTGTTCTGCCCTCCCCCCACATGAATGAAGTTATTAGAGTGTGAAATTTCAATAGATGGTAGACCACTATTAGAATAAAGTGACGAAACAAGTTATTGACTTCACTCTTTCTACTAGACCTTGGACATCATGTAGAAGACTTTAAAGCCTAAATTTTAAATTATATGTGTGTGGGATCCGAGGACTAAAGAGTCTAAATTGAGGGACAATCTTCGTAGTCTAGGGTTAGGAAGGTAAGTAAGTCCCGAGAGCTCCACTTACCCAAGGAGAAAGAGGGAATTAGGACAACTAATAAAGGGCCCAAGGAGAGGATATGGCAACATGGATTAGGATGGTGGGAGGAAGATTCCTAGAGGATATACCTTCCACCTCCGCATTCAATGCCCCCCACCAACTCTATTAGTTGCATTAATGTGGAAATAACCTCTAAACAATGATTTTAGAACTAGCTTCTCCTTCTACCACCTTCATAAGAGCCTTGATGGGACAAGTATCCTTGGAGAATGCTTGGAAACGTACAAGTGGAGGGCCAAGATGCATAGAAAATGGCTATAAAAGGAAAGGAACCCACTTAAAAAAGGGAATGAACATTTTTCAAATACTACTAGAACAAGAAAGAGAACAGTGTAGCACATTGAGTGTAAAACTTGGACTACAATTACATAAAAGAAACTGGTGCTCGGACTTACCCGAGGAGGTTGCTACTCCCAATTGTTGTCTAAATTACGTTCACCTGATATTTTAGGCTCTTTGGCCTTTGACTTAGACATTGGATAGAATTGCACTTGGTTAAACTTCTCACTCTCTATACAAATTTTGTTGTTTTGGCCTAATTAAAAGGCATGGTACCGTTGATCTAAGTGGGCTTGGGCCTTTATTTTTTGAGCACTTACAAATGTTATATTACTTATTGAACTATTGTAATATTCACATCAACTTGTGCAAAAGTTTTTGTCTATTTTAACATAAGAACATATCCTTTTTATTTTACCCAATTACATTTCTTTATCAATTTACATAGCAATAGTAATAATTTAGCTCTGTTTAATTTTTTTATTTTTTTTTATTTTACACAAATTTGGCTAATATGATGTAGGTGAATTTTAGGGTTAAATGTTAAAAAAAAAATAAAAAATAAAAATAATCTTTTATACTATTTTGCATTAAGCTATGCAAGTGCTCTTAGTATGTTTATAATTGATTTATTGTCTAATTGTCTCTTGAGTGGGGCATGTGTTGGAGTGCGGTAGTAATTATTAAAGAAAAAAAATTAGACTATTGAAGTCATCGGGAGTGAGGCAATATATTTACATCTTTTATACATTGAATTCTTAATAGAGCAGCACTTGTTTCAAAAACAAAATTAAAGTATTAAGAAAAATTCATAATGATATGCATACAACAAAAATAATGCAACAATAAAAATTAAATTTGAGTTGAATTTTCATCTTAATCGAGTAATGCTACAAGCACAATATTGGATGAATAATTGCTTAGTAATGTATATAAAAGAGATGTAACTTATAGCATTGATAATAAAACTATTATGTAACGAATTCAAAATATGAAAACTCAAAATGAAATTATAAATCTTTATGTATTTGCATGCATATTTTGTGATGTTGATATATTCAAGTTATTTTATTATTATTAAATTTTATATAATTTAAATTTTTCAGTGATCACCCAAACAAAATTTCCTAGAGCCACCACACACACACATATACATGTGTGTGCATGCGGACACACACACACTAGAAAAGGTATTACATTTTAGCCAACTAAGTCCAAAATTCATCTATATCAACGCATAAAGCTATGCAAAAATACATGGTTACTACAATAACTATGTAAATTTATATTATCATTATTAATTTTACATTTTATTTTTATTATTTTTTTTCTTTACATATCTTGGTAATGAATGAATAGAGTAGATGGTGATTGTTGTCTGTGATGGAAGATACACAATTATTTTAATAAAATGTATTATAAAATAGATAATTTGATATGCAATGTAAAAAAAAAAAAAAAAAAAAAATGTAAAATAAAATAAAAATAAATTTTTATGCTAAAATAGATAGAATTTTTTACATGAGCATGGTAAATGCTCTTATACCTCTTATACCCAAAATGATCGATTTTAGGAAATTACATGTACATGTTTCTAAGTTTTCTTGTTTTCTCGAGTTTAGGCTCGTTTCTTGGATTTTTCATTCCTGTGACCCATCTAATTGAAGCTCTTAGTTTTAAAAACCCCAACTCACATATATGGGTGGCCAGCGTTTTACTAATAAATTTTTCATAATTTCATGATATCATTCCCAATTATGGCTCTATTGTTGGCCCAGTGCATAGTACTAGTTTAAACGAGTTTTAAATACCTACATAGTACTAGTTTAACATTTGCTTTGATCAGATAGTCTAAGTTTTTTTTTGTCGAACTCGATAAATCATGTTCAAACTTGTTCTACCTAAATATTTTTGTATGAAAATTCTGGGATTCACCTTACCTTATTTGGCCAATATTACATCAACTAAAAGCAAATGAATCAGCCCCTTAGTTTAACTTTCTAGCCTTAAATCCATTTCTTTTGTTCCCTAAATTTTCTTGCTTAAGAAAATTTCCTAGTTAGAAAGAATATACTAATTATTTATACAAAGGGATAAATTTGGACGTCAATAGTTTCTCATTCCTTATCTAATGTCTTGTTGAAATGATATTGGCTTTAAACAAACAATGAATCGCCTCATTTTACTCCGCCCATGAAAGTTTACGCATTAATGTGGTGGATATATCAGCATTTTGTTGAGATGCATCCACCACATTAATGTCACTAGGCAGATTTTCTACCCAAAGTTTCTACTTATGATAAAGGTATCTTAGCTTTGTAAGTTACCATTGCTTTTTCCCTTTTCTCGTAAATTAAACACAACAAAACATTACAGCCCTACGACTTGGACTGAACTTAGGTTTCTCCATTTAATAAGTATACAGAATTAAAACCTTTAAGTTCTGACAATGAAAAAACCTACCTTCTTCGGATAAGTGGCAATATTATTTTGGTTTGAATAATAATTAATACTTGACGGATGCAGAGACAGAACGGACTAGCAAGAAAATGATAGTAATCCCAAATACAAGGCTTGGAAAGGGGAATGTAACATAACATTACTATACTCTCCACAAATAATTAAGTACCCAACAAATAGTGAGGTACTTGGCTCTTGGAAAAATTTTAATTCTCTCTCTCTCTCTGGCCTTCATCTACTATTTTTCTTTTTTAATTGGAAAAAACATAGGCTTGTTCCACCTCTTTCCTCATTCATTTGCTTGGCTCCAAACTAAAAATGAAATTTGTAGAAAGAGAGCATAGTGGTATTAAGCAATTACCTACTTTCCATTGCCTGAAAACCCATCACAATGGGATCATTTGTATAAAACATAAATCCCATAACTTCTGGTGTTCTCTGGTTTCTATCTACAATCCCATCTCTCAACCTCTTCCTACCTATCATAAGGGAATTCCCTATCATTTTCAGTGACTTTGAAATGCTGAGGACGCTGGCCTGAGCAATGCAAGTTCCACATTTTGAAATACACCCTTTCTAGATTCCTCACCTAAAATAGTTTTAAGAACACATTATTAAGCATCCATGTACATAGGCAACAAACAAATAATTTAAAACTGAATTATTTAAGTGTACCCAGCGTATAGTGTCAAAAAGTGGGCAAGTCATTCGCACTGCCTTGAGCTTGTCAGTAAGAGCCTGAAGCTTTAGAGGATTCAATGCCAAAGATACCGCCTTCTCCTCATAGTCCTTCATGCTGTACCACATGACACATACATCAGAAGAAAGATAATTGCCATGCATAACTTACTTTTTAAAAGAAGCTCGGTATATAGAAAATTCAAACAAGCAAGCAGATCAGAAAGTGACCAAGACAAATGGCCAATAATACAATAAGTGCAAGGGATCAAACTGCCAGCCAACCAAGACAGCAAGGGGACAGAATTTTACCAAGCACTAAGGTGAATCAATCATATGCAACTTTAGCTTGTCATATATTGAAGAATAAATAACAAGGAATCTGGAAGACTAAATTTTACTTATTACTATTGACCACAGCATTCTCCCACCTAACTCTCAACATTGAAAATGAAGCAGGGGAGTGTTAACTGAGATGCTCCATGACACAACACTATCAAGTATCAACCACGTCATGTCCACATAACTTTTTAAAATGAAGCAGGGGAGTTTTAACCATCATGGCATTCCAACAAGACTTTTGAAACATTCCACCTCAATTGTGAAGTGTTTAATATAGATTTTGCCCACCTAATACATGATGTCCATGTGCTATGTAAATATAATTTAATGCATACCTGCTGACAATCATCTCCTCCCCAAGTCCAGTGGCAAGGCAAAGTGACCCAGCAACCCTAGTAGCCATTTTCTCATGAGGCAAGGTCACCATTGGCAAACCAGCCCACAGGATATCAGTACCAGTGGTATGCGCATTGCATAAAGGCCTAAACAGAAATTTAACTTCAAATTATTCAAGGAACAAAGAAACAAAACTAATTTAACTTTCAAGAACAGAATCAAAAGGAATAAAGAAGGGAATAACATTACGTGTCTAGAAATAAATCAGCTAAACCACTTCGTCTTATATGTTCACTTTTCATAGCAACATCTGTGAAAATAATTTGGTCTGGTTGCACCCCCTGTGCAATAGCATCTGAATAAAGTCATCAGTCATTAGTAAGGGCCCCCAACAGATGACATTCAACAGAACACACCAGATGTACTTCATAGAGATAGGGACAAATGAGATGAAAGAGTGATAAGGGGTGTGCTAAATTTGTGTAGCAGGATATAAATCACAGAAGAGCAGCAGTATGCAAGAAGCATGTGAAAATAAAATTCAGGTACCACATACATTTGCGAAATTTCATTTCGCCTGCAGCTGGGAACCTGAGAAGCCAAAGTGCACTGTTGGGTACACGTTTTAGGATATTGCACCTAGAGGAAGGGGAAGAAAAAAAAAAAGAATAGTTAGACACCAAACTGCAAACAACTACACACTGAAACATGAACTAAAAGGTTTATCCTGATATTACCAAGTGTTTACGATTTCAGGATCCATTTTATACAACTGATTGAAGCATGCAAATATAAATTTATTTTCAGGCAGACCGTAATCTGATCGCTTGTGCGGGCAGTTCGAATCCAGCACATCCAGATTTTTCTGAGCACAAAACAATCAATGAAAAAAAGAGACTCAGGTTCCTTGCATCACTGCACAGGTAAAATATACTACAAAGCAAAGAACATGATAGAAAGTTTGCTATATTGTAATCTCAGAGAGACTGACCTGTTTATAGTCATTTACAAAGTAGCAATGAGGAAGATGGACAAGCTTTTCAGAATAAATATGCGAGAAACATAGAGGAGAAACAAACTGAAAGCAAAGAGACAGCATATCAGACATGTAACATAGAAAAGACTACGTAAATTATCTAATAATGAGATTGTGGACCATTTCCCACCTCATCAGTGATCAAGTAATCTATGTAAGTCGCCCCTGTGGTCCCAGGGAACCCCATGTATGAAACTTGAATAGGTGCAGGCTGCATGGCAAATATTTCATTTCTGGCTCCCTGCATAGTGACAACCATCACGGTATTTTAATGCCAGAATTTCAAACTTAAAGATGATTTTTAGTTTTTCCTACTAGGGAAAGAGAGTATAATTTGATCATCAATACAAGCAGGATTGCAAAATGACATAAAAGCAGAAACATCTACTTGAGACCAGGCATAAATTTAAACCTCATCTATGTCACTTTTCTTAAGGAAAATAAAATGAATGTGGAATTTCCCATATATATAGACTATTGTGACCTATCTTGATTGATATTCCCATGAAGCCTCAAATAAGGATAAATAAATAAATAATAAGAGAAAATAATAAGATGCAAGGAGCAAAAAGGAAATTTTATTTTAATTTAGTTTTATTTAACTTTAGAGGTCAAATTGTATTTTTACTATTGGTCTATTGAAATTTATTTTAAATCTCATTAGCTGATTAGGCTATTAGTGTTTTATTTTAATTTCGCAGCTTTATTTTTGTAATTCAAGTAACTTAATGTTAGGGTTGGGTCTTAGTAGTCTCTACAAGTGCATAATTGTAATCCAATGGGGACAACTTATGATCGATGAAAAAAAAAAACACCTATGATCACTATGATCACTTGGTGCTGATTCCAGGTTACCTATGAGATGATTCGTAGGTTTTCTATCCCCACTTGATGCTGACTCCAATGGGATAGTTTATCATTGATGAATAAGAAAACTTTGCTTGCTTGGTGCTGATTTCAGTTTACCTAAGCACTAATTCCTAGGTCTATTTCACTTTTCCATCTGTTTCCCACAAAATCCTTTGGAACCTTTTTTTTTTCTCTTGGTTGCTACAACCAGCCATTAAGGTTAACCACTTTTTTTTTTTTTGCTACATCTGGAGGGGAAAAAAATTGAATGCTTCAGAAGATAATTTAAAAATATACCTTGGTATAACCATTAAGGTTGACAAGGACATGAATCTTATCCTCATTTATCATCTTGGCAATCATATCCGAAGTCATGGCTGAGACATCGACAAAGTGCTCAGCTTCAGACTGAGTACGCTGTCTCCACTCAGTACCATCATTTGGACTCAAGGCATAACAAAACACCTATGAAGGACTTGTTAGTTGCTGCAAGGTATGAAAAAACGAAAACCCAGACAGCATTACATAATGAGAAATAAAAAAATATACAAACCTCAACATTTTTTCTGTTGTGCATGCCAAATACAGATCCCATTAGGTGTGACAGAGGGTGATTACCAAAGTCACTGCTCACGTATCTGGACAACAATAAAGATTCTGATAAGAAAATATGTATGACACATGGAATTTGCACACAGCTGTGCACACAAACATCTAAAAACATACCCAACCCTTAGTCTCTCATTTCCACCATCACGCTTAATATGATTTAGGGCTGGATGGTTGAAGGGAGGAAGTGCAAACCGAGATGCAATTAAGGAGCAGTGCGCTGCATATTTACGGCTGGAAGAGGGAATACAAAATAATAATGAATAAATGAATGAAATTCTTGAGTCCATTCCTGTTAACAACAAAATTGGGAAGATACTGGTGATACCTAATTTCAAGTGCAAGCAGTGGGTCAATGGGATATGCTATTGCATGAAAAGGCTGCACACTAGGAAGAACAGACATCTGAAAAGAGAATGTCATTGAATCATTAACTCTGATCAACTAAATTAACTAAAGACAATAAAATCCATAAAAAACAAAAAGTACACAGGACAGATTGGTTCGGACATTGATCTGCCTCCTAATAATCCCTTCAACTTCAGCAAACATTCTATCACGATCCTCCCAACTGCAGACGCACTGGAACCAATAAAATAAAATTACCTTAGTCTTGGCATTACAAATATATGATTATAATTAAACCTTGGCAAATTTATTGATTAGGTTGGCTTTCATAAGCCAACATGGCACAAAATTACAATGAAAGCAGGAAACATATTTCTGTTTGAAGAACTGGAGCATCTTTTACATCTAGTCAATGTAACACACACAACACTTTCATATGGCATAATAATATGTATGAAACATTGGAACACAAACTCATGAAGGCAAATCTGTGATCATAAAACACCAAACTATTGCCAATAACATGAAAGAATAGAAGAAACAAACACCATTTCAGTAAGTCCAACAAACAGTAAGACCATATTAGCCTTTAATCACTAAGAGTGATACCAAATCATTGATCAACCAAGAAAACATGCATGTGCACATGTTCAAATTATAATGTTTCAAAAGGCTATATATATATATATATATATAGGATTGGGGTTCAAGTTACACCTAGTGAGAAAAACAAAAGGTGAAGTCAATATATTTTTAGAACTATTATTAAACCATCCAAGCAACTTCCAAAGTTTGAAATGACCGTTTTAACAGTTTGATCATGTATTATTTCATATATAAAACTCTCTTTTATTTTTTGCTTAGAAATGCAAAATTAATTGATAATGAAGATTACCTTATGTTCCCAATGATGAACACAAAGTAGCATAAAAAATATCAAGTGGAAGATCTAAGACAATCTTGGAACTCTAAAATGGAAGACAGTGAGTAAACCCCAAACCAATTCCTTCCACACAATCCACATCAACCAAGCCGGCACCAAGTTCCAAACATCTGACCCATGTTTCCCAAACCAATTTCTCCAACCAAATAATAAAGTTGCAAGTTGCAACTGTCCCCAGCATAAGCATAAGATAAGCAACATCCCAAGGGGATTAAGCGCATTTATACAAACCATTTAATTTTCTTTCAGCAGTTACTCTATGCAATCTAAACAAAAGTCATCACAACAACCACGCAACATGATTATCAATTTTGATAATACCTGTAATGAATGAAGAAGGTTACAAGTAGCTTCAGGAAAGTCAGGTCGAAGAAGCAATGCTTGCCTATAGCTCTTTATAGCAGCCTCTACATGTCCACTGCATCATATATAAATCAAATAATTAGTGTCACATCACAACTGCACTGATTCAATTTCACAGTGTCAGTGCAACTGAGTATCACCATTCTTGCTTTTCCCAACCAGAAAGGCATTAAATTTTGACTGGGTTTATCATATAATTAATAGCTGGTAGTGCATATCTAATGGTTCGTTAAAAGAACAAACAAGGATGAAACTCTGCACAAGAGTGAAACTGTCCTTCAGGAATGTTATCTCTTCAGTCATATATGAACTCCTCGGAAACTACTTCATGCTATTGTATGTATCTAAAGAGAAACTTATTAATAAACTTTAGGTATTTAAAAATATATATGGGTTTGAAGAAAAAAGATAAGGCCTTCACAAACTCAAGTAAACAACATTGTGATGCTCATTGTTCGGGTTACAATGTCACTGTGACAATACTAAAAGATCTTTAAAAGAAAAAAATGTAAGAGCCAAGTAACTGATACAGCAAAGGAAGAAAATAAACCCAAATGGTGTAATACCTTTTCCTATGTATTGAATGTAAGTTTTCAATAACACCACATCACCACCATTTGGGAAAAAATTAATTGAACAACTAAATGTCAAGGAGGTAAGCCTCCAAGAAGGTCAGAACTTTATATTGAAATATCCACCAAGCCCCACATAACTAAGTAAACCTACTAATCACTGCCAATCCCATATGCCGAAATCTCCATTGAGATTCTCAAAGTGGTATTGGCAACGCTATTTGGGATACTGAAACTGCATAAGTAGAGAACAGAGTAAAAAACAGAGGAACTACACCTGTCTTTATACGCCGAAGCCAAATTTGCATGGGCCTCAGCCATAGTTGGTCGGATTGAGACTGCATGCACATAGTCTTGTATTGCTTCATTTACTCTACCAATCTCCTTGTAAGTGTTTCCCCTATTGACAAGTGCATCAGCTGCCATTGGATCAATGCGGAGAACCTCATTGTAGCAAGATATAGCGTCTGCACAATTTCCCTGCAATTGAACACACATGATAAACAAGTTGGAATTGCAGAAAGGAAAAGAAATTCAGCAGAGTGACAGGATGGACTGTAGGGCAGATATCCCCATTCCTCTAATAGCTTCTCACTTGGCTTTCTATTCATCTTAGATTATTATTATTATTATTATTATTATTAATTATAACATAGGGAACCTTTCTAAGAAGAGCCCTATAAACTCTCTTCTAGCTAGGAAAACCTAGAGGCAACTGACCCCACCTGCCAGAATCAGTTTCTAGGTAATACAGGGGCATTCACCCTTAGCTGAGTAATTTATGCCCTCACTTTACAGGTCACTCTAAAACTACAAACCATCTTCAAGAGATCCATCTCCTACTTGACAAAAAATGATTCAGACTTGGGAGATCAAGTGGCTGGTTGTGGCAATCAACATGAGTTTGCAGATATAATTTGGTACCCTAGTCAATGCAAAGCAGTCTATCGTATCGACAATCATGTCTCCACAAACACATATGGGAATAGTCTATACAATTTAACCTCATTCCACCCTATATATTTACTCAAACTGGGCTCTATCAGAACCTTAGGTTAGGCAACAAGCATTTACCTACTTCAAATCTACCATATATTATCCATCCTAATCAGTTTGCATTTTATTTCTGTTCTTAATGTTAGTAACTTGAGTCTTTGATGGTTATGCATTTCTCTTGTATGATTCCTATATATATCCATGCAAGATTAAATCTCTTTTCTATGGTTTTTCTAATGAAGTTTCTCATTAGAAATAACAAGAAAAAGGGAAAAAAATTCATTTCTGTAGCACTGTAAGAATTACATATCAAGCTTCATACTCTGGCCGTAACTACCTGTTGCTTATATATTATGGCAAGATTGTTAAGAGGGGCCGACAATCCAGTTGTTGCATTCAATGTTGCCTTGTAATACGAAGCAGCAGCAGCCACCATGTTCCTGCATATTAAAAAATGACTACTGAGAAAACCTTAGTGTTCATCGCCATAAAATCCTAAAATCAGTTGTTATGATATTTATTTATGAGCAAGACTTAGGTACTATTCCTTAGTTTCCCCTTTTAAGATTCTGCCATGTAGATTTTTTCTCATGAGATGAAAGTGTATTTTTTAGTTAAGTAACCACATGACTGAATCTTAAGAGGGGAACTTAAGATACAGCACCTAAGGTACTGTACCTAAGTTTTGTCCTTCATTTATACATTACCAGGAACCCAATTTATTGACACTAATACAAACATTTGTGAAGAGATTAGTATCACATACCACTCCATATAAATATTCCCAAGGTTGGTAAGTGCTTCTGGATGGTTTGGCTGTAATCCAAGGCATTGCTAAACAAAGCGACAAAAAAATTGAGTGAAAATGGCACCAACACACACCAAAAAAAAAAAAAACTGTTCATGATAAAACCCAGAAGGCAACATGAGATACGAGCATACATTGTAGCATAGGATTGCTTCATCCACTCTACCAATGTCTTTCATAGCATTACCCTTCAAGAGTTAAATAAATTGAATAACAGTTAACAAAATTATAACAAAAGTTGTGAAAAAATTCAGAGTCCACATTAAAAATTTAACATAAATGAGAACCAACCAAATTATTATAAGCCTCCAAAAATCTTTGATCACATGAAATCGCTTGCTTATAATGGAGGATTGCCAAATCCAGTTGGCCTTGCTCATAATAAATACTTGCCAAATTACCTGCATCATATGACACAATTTATTATCTGCTCCAGCTACTTCACTAAAACACAAAATAAATAAACAGCGCAGGGATAGAGGAGGGAAGGAGGCAGGCTGTTCATTTATCAGAATGCAAAAACATATTATCACACATTAATGTATGCTTATCAGAGTACCAAGCAACATCCAAGACCTAATATGACAACCAGACATGGGGATATAAGAAAGGGATGGATGCAAGTATGAAGTCTCATATGTAACAAAACTAGAGGCAGAAAAAAAAATAACATCTACATGACACCACCATCATAACACAATCTGTTGGTCAAGTAATGAGAATAATTTACAAATGCAAGAATACAACTACATAATACAAAAGAACTCACCAAGAGCCACTGCAAAATTAGGTCGAGTCTGAAGAGCACGCTGATAACACACAATTGCCTCTTGAGGCATTCCTAAAGCCTGTAAACGGCAAAAAAAAAAATCTTGTTTTTCTCCAATACCAGTGCAGGCACTTGCAGCTACCCAACCTTACTGGCAGAAGACATCACAGCTTACCTTATACACGTTCCCAAGGTTTAGATAGGCATCTGGAAAGGTCGGTTTGTGTTTCACGGCTTCCTGAAATTCAATTATAACCAAAGAAAAGGGGGAAATGTTAGGGGGAAAAAATTATATATATATATATATATATATATACACACACACATATATATTCTCAAAATTATCCATCTCATTTGTATGGATCTTCTCCTAAGAGAACTGATGAGCAAAAACAAAACAAGGTGGTGGCACATTGATGCAGGGAGCATTAAAACCAAAATCTTAAATGAAGTTGGTTCTAATGCTCCCTGTAAATCTTAAATGAATTTGGTTTTAATGCTCACAGCATCACACGTTTTAGGTAGACAACTAATGTCAATACTCCAAGTCAAAGCAAAGATATCAATGCTAATCAAAAACGAGATCAAGCATACCTTATAATATTGAAGGGCCCTGTTAAGATCTCCAGACTCCATAAAAAGAGCAGCAAGGTTTGACCACGCAATAGCAAATGTTGGCTGTATTTGCAGAGCCTCAAGGTAGCAGCTGTATGCCTGCACAAAATGTTAGATTCTGACAATTTGCAGTCTTGGAGATGGAAGTTACAACAAGACCAACCATCATCTGAGCCCTGGCCTGTAGATGACAACTTGATGTCTGTATTGAACTGTGAATTCCAATACAGTTCGATACATGAATTATTTCCATCAGTAACTTTACTGGAGAAAGGAGAGACAGTATAAAAATCTAAATATGGAAGAAGTCCTTCCAGGAGACTATAGAAGAAACCATTAGTACTTAGACAACATATAGGGAAGACAAGGAAAGTTTGGGCCAGGTGTGCATCAACTCAAACTGAGTAAGTTGATGAATCACTTCCAGTGTCACCATAAAAAACAGATAGTTCATCAATATCCTAAATTCTTTATCTCATCTAATATAGCACGGCAGTTGAAGAAGACATAACCTAGACTGATGCTGCAAAGTACAAAAGCCCATAGCTCAAAAATCTAAACTTCTTTTCTCGTATTAATCAGGGACAAGCCATAAAGAGGTGCACTTTCCCCTTATATGGGTGGCAGGTGGTTTTGTATAAAGAGATGGTAGGATCTTGAACATAGGTTTTTTTAGCAAGAATAGTAGGATCTAAAACAAAACACTGCATTTACATTTCATTTTTCAGACTTACTTCTTGTACCAATCCCTGTGCTTTCATTATATTCCCAAGATTGCTATGAGCATCTACCTGCATGCCAAATGGCACATTGAGGTTAATATCCAAATTTCACCAAAACCAGAATGTCATGCCCCATTTGGTTGCTGAAAAGGCAAGGCATGATAAAAATATTGGTAATTGATATTTCAAAAATTAAAGAGGGGCTCAAATTTATAGGGGGGTGAAAACAAAACAAGATAAAAAATTACCAGGAGAGGGTTAAGTGCAAGTGCTTGGCGACAACATTGTGCCGCCTCATTTAGTCTTCCTTTTAGCATATACGCACTACCCAAGTTCGACCAAGCATCACAGAAATTAGGTCGCAGCTGCAGAAAGTTAAGCACAAATAGAAATCAATTAACCACCAAAACTGGATGCCAACGCACAAGACAAGGACAGTACAGAAATACGAGCAAGATGTATAAAGATGTGCATTATATAAAAATATCAGATTAGAACTAGTTATAGAAAATGCATAGTCTATATCAAGACTTTCTTAAAAAGAATTGAAATCTTAGCACCATACATTTAGAAGAGGAAGAGAGCAAGATAATTTACTAAAGAATCATCTTACATTTTCTATAACCAAATTAATGCATTAAAATCATTACTTTTACAGGCTATAAGATATGTAAAAATTTTGGGTTAACTTACTAATTCTAACCTGTTGTGACACAGAGATAAGTTAGGGCTATTTCTACTTGGTTTTTTTTTTTTTTTTTTTTTTTTTTTTTTGTGTGGGGGGGGGGGGGGGGGGGAGGGGGGGGGGGAAGGAGAAGGAGCTAGATGGTCAGCTTATGCATGCTCCCCTAGACAAAGGTCAGACAGAAATGTTTCCCCTTCCTCTATAATATGACAAATTGAAAAATCACATAGAACTCTTTCTTTATGAGGCATATCATATTTCTTGAAGTATGCTTGTGGACCTTTTTTTCAGATAATTAAAAGAAATTTCATTGAAAAAAAATTTACAAATACAAGACTTTCACATGATGGGAAATCACAGTCAAATGCAAGTATCTAGAAACTCAAGGAATTAACACTAGGGAATGATGCATAAAATAACCATCTACAACACAACAACCTGCCGATAAGAGACAGTGAAGAATAATTGCAAATTGTAGTGTTCACATGGCCATGAGAACACTATCCTGACATCAAGC
Source organism: Quercus robur (assembly GCF_932294415.1). Classification (NCBI taxonomy): domain Eukaryota; kingdom Viridiplantae; phylum Streptophyta; class Magnoliopsida; order Fagales; family Fagaceae; genus Quercus; species Quercus robur. The sequence goes on along the minus strand of NC_065536.1, from coordinate 26,798,736 downwards.
AACACAATAGCAATCACCTTTCAAAAGACATACACTAGTGCAGTTCTTTTGGGAGAATAGAATCCTCAGTTTTGACATAATAGTCTCCTCTCTCTACATTTAGGCTATGTTTAACTAAAAGGATGAATGAAAGAGACAATTTATTTTCTCACCAATGTTTTTTAAACAACCAACCACCAAAATGGAGGCAGCTTTCCTTACCCACATAACTCACAAAGAAGTTTTTGTGGAAAATACATGAAATAGCCTAAAGAATTACAATTGAAAAAATATCTACATATAAAGCAACTCTATGAAGGATGGAACAGGTAGTGCTAGCAATTTATTTCGTTGGAAAAGTATCTAGAAGGTGAAAGCTCCTTTGAAGATCGCTTTTTTTTCCACTTGGAAAGCTGCTAACAGAAAGATTCTCACACTGGATAATATGAAGAGGAGGAATATTAGTATTTTCAACAAGTGTTGTATGTGTAAGAGTGATGGTGAATCAGTTTGTCACCTACTCCATTGTTCTTATGCCTATAACTTATGGACGTTCGTATTCAGCTTGTTTGGAGTATCCTCGGTTATGCCTAATTGGTTCATTGAATTATTGGGTTGTTGGCATGGAGGCATTTGGTGTCATACTGCATCTTCTATCTGGGGGGCTATCCCTCATTGTATTGCGTGGACTATATGGAGGGAGCAGAACAATTGGATTTTTGAAGGGGAGGAGTGGTCTATCATTGAGTTGGGCATCTTCATCTTATCTTTGTTTAAGTGGATAACTGTGTTGAGTGGTCTTTCTATATCTTCTTTGTTCGATTTTTTAGATTTATGTAGTTTTTTATAATGCCTTGTTCCCCATTGTACACTCCCTGTGTACCTGGGTAACTGCTTTCTTTGTTGTAACCATTAAAAAAAAGAAAAGAAAAAATTCAGTGAAGTTTTTATTTACCGATCAAAAAAAAAAAAAAGGAGGATGGAACAGAGTTACTAAGACCCAATATAAAAGACCACTCGTAAAGAGAACTAATAAAGCATGCTTGCAATTGAGATGATGTGCACCCCACATCCTCAAAAGTATGTCAATTACATTATGAGCTCATTGGCAATAGGCCAATAGTTCTTTATCTTTTTTTTCTTTTTTTTTCCTCTCCCCTTACACTTTCTCATTATATGAAACTAATAGCTTCTAAACTAGTTTTATTATTTCGATATATTGTATGCCTTCCAACATTTTTTTTTTTTCTTTTAAACAAAAAATTAGCAATAATATGAATTTCAAATATTTCTTTATAGATCAATTAATTAAATTATAAACACCACATCATATACTAAATTTTCAAGAATTGATGTATCATCATGTCCATATCATGTAGTATACGTAACCCATATCCATATTGCTGCTTCCTAGTTTGGGGGGAGGGGGGGGAGGGGGGGAGGGGGGAAGATTTTTCTCACTTAAATGATAAAAATGATGAGATTGTATTATGACATGAAAAACATAGCAAGCCTAAAGGTGACTTCCAGGCTCTATGCATACATTCCAAATAAGAAACTGTACAACAATTGAATAAACATGTGGTAAACATATACTAAGAAAGTCCTACTCCAGGAATTCAGGCATGCATTTCGGAAATCAATCAAGAAATAACAAAACCAGCACAAAACGTTTAGTACATACCAAAATAAATAAATAAATAAATAAAATACAAGAATGTAAACTTCAAGGCCATATTGAGGAGAAGTATAATGTCCAAATAAGAAAATGGGTTGACAGTGTACACAAACCTCAATGGCAATCAAATAGTAGCGAATTGCAACTTCAAAATTGCCCTTTTCCTGCATCCATAGGAAGGAAAAGAAAACCCTCTATGAGTACTTGAATTTATTACAACAGCAAAAGATATTTACATCAACAAATCAGCTTCAACATAGGAGCAATAATGCACCTTCCATGCATTTGCCATGTTCCCATAACACTCGGCAAAATGCGGCTCAATTCGAAGAGCTTCCTCGTTCTTTGCAATACACATATCATAATCATGCAACTGCAAAAAAGAGAATAGAAACATATGACTAAACATTAGCCAGTCACTAAAGACATACACAACATGGTATCAACCGCTTCAACAACCACATTACCTGATAATAGATTGCACCCAAGAGTAGAAGATTATCGGTGCGCAATGGATTCCTCTCATAAACACTAGAGCAAAGCTCTAGTGCCTGCTTATAGTTTCCACCATTGTACAAACGATGAGCACGCAAAAAGTGCGAGTCCTCATCAACAACTACACAATCGAAATAATTGCATCCATTAGCCACAACCAAATGCTTTATCAAAATTATCAGCAATCTTAGGACACAAAAACTTTCACAACTTGCTAATATGGCAAGTTTTGATTCAAGCAACATCATTTTCACATGGGCCACCAATCTTTTTATCTACCAATCAGAACAAACCACAACAGTTGTGAAAAATTGTCATTAATTTATAAACAAAACTACGATCACAACCAATTTCACAATCCGCTGTAGTGGTCGACTGTGATTGGTGGGCAAAAAGTGCCGGGTCCATGTAAATGATAGTGGGCAGACAACGTCCACCACTCACAGTCGACCACTTCAGCATGCTGTGAAATTAGGTGTAAAATAGGATGTGTCACCAGATTTATTATTAATTTATCGCAAGGAAAATTATAAATCCCAATCCGAACAGCTTATCAATCAGCCATTTCTCAAATACAACAATCAACTCTACTACTACATAAAATAAATAAATAAATAAAAAATATTAAAAAAAAAATCCTCTCTTTCTTATTGATGGAACAGTAGCCCCAGCCCAAATGTGGGGTCCACAGCCCATTCAGATACAAAATTATATAAGTCACTAGAAATAATTCTTATTTTTGATTTTTTTGGGTCATCAAGATTAACATTTTGCAATGAACCAAATATTAAAAGTAGTTCTATAATCATAATACCCACTGTGTGTACTGCCCAAATATGTGTGCGATCAAGTACCGCAAATTTTGAATTTAAAAAAACAAAAATAAAAAAGTAGAGAGATCAGTTTCTTTAAGCAGTGAAATTATTATTATTATTATTATTATTATTATTATTATTATTATTATTTAAATGTATAATATAAAAATGCAAATTTAAAAAAAAAAAAAAAAAGAACCTTCGTGAGAATCATGAGGCTTGTAGGGGGCGAGGCTGAGCGAGGAGGGCTCGGCCTTCACCTTAAACTGCTCGTCGCGATCGGTGCGCACCGAGATCATGTCGATCAATCAAGATCGAATCAGAAGGTGGAGAATCGACACTGTAAAAACCTGAGAAGCAGAGGATTAAAGTGAAGAAGAAGAAGAAGAAGGGTCTCGGACAAAAAAAAAAACCTAAAAAACCACTTTAAAACTTGTTTAAGGTTTGGGTTTTTTGGTGCGAGAGAGAGTTTTCATTCTTCTGAGAGAATGAGAGTTTTTCGTTGCAGTGTGAGTTTAAATAAGGTGGGGCGCCTGGGATGGAGGCTTCTGGGCCGTTTAGATCAACGGTGGAGATGCTTCTGTTAGGTGTGTCGGAGATTCGGTTATTACTGACACGTATCTAGAGATGGTACTTTTGTTGGTGTTGAGCTGTATGTATCATATTTCTCCTCAATTCATATCGTATTTCAAGTTTCATATTCTCTATATTTGGTAGGATGTTTCACTATATTCTTACCTATATATCCCTACAATAAAAAGAAAAGAAAAGATAAGTTAACTTATACATGATATCTCGATAGTTTTGTAGCTTAATCGGTATATATATATATATATATATATATATATGAGTAAAGTACATATTTGGTCTCTATCCGATACACCATATTTTAATTTGGTCTTTAACCTTTTAATTTTGTCAATTTAGTCATTAACCTTTCAATACCATATTTATTTAGTCCTTACTATTATTTTTTGAATGAAAATTGATGACACATCTAAGGTCAAAATAAAAAATTAGCTTTTATTAATGTGACAATACATTAAAATTTTTTTTTAATTGTTTGCTATGTCATTAATTTTCATTCAAGATGTAACAACTGTGACTAAATTGATATGACACTAAATTGTTAGGGACCGAACTAACACAATTGAAAGATTAGAGACCAAATTGAAATATGTTATAAATGATAGGGACCAAATATGTAATTTACCCTATATATATCTGAAAATTACTTAGGAGAAAGTTTCACACACATATACACTTAAATTAGGTTAGAATAGAAATTTTATCTTATATAAAAATAAATAAATAAATAAATAAAAGAGTAAACAATTATAGAATGTGATTTTTTTTTAAAAAATGATGTTTACCATTACAAGAAAGGTAGGGGTGGCAAAATTGAACATGACTCGTGAATCCGACACGACACAACACGAAATTAGTAGGTTATGGGTTCATGTCATATTCAGGTTGACACGACTAACCTGTTTAATAAATAGGTTAGGTTAGTGTTCAACATATGAAACTTGTTTGACCAGTTTAACCTATTTAATTAAATGACATTTTACCAATATACCCTTCAAACCCTAAGTATATAAACTTATGAGTTGTTGTGTGTGTTTTTTTTTTTTTTCCTTTACATATTGTGATTGATTATTTGCGATATTGAGATATGTTTTAGTTTTGAATGATTATTTATGATGCAGTTACTCGTTAGTTTTGAATTTTATATTAAAAATATTTATTTACTTGTTTTTTTTTATAAATTTTTTTTTTTCATTTTGATAAAATCTGATAAACAGGTCAATATGACTGGCCTGTATAATAAATGGGTTGTGTTAGGGTTGAAAAATCTTGACCCATTTGATAAACATGCCAGGTTAGTGTTGACCCATATAGTCGGATACTCATGAGTTGACATGACACGAACCCAACACGTGAACACAAATTGCCACCCCTATTAGAAAGAGTGTTTAAATGAATTAATTTTTATTGGCTAATTTATTTAAAAATTGATTGTTTTTCTCTTTAATTATAAAATTTGATAATTATAGTAATGGACTAATAGGCATTATCATGGTTGTATTTATAAGATAAGATTAATGAAAAACATAATTTCCATTACTAAAATTATCACATAGTAATGCCTATTGGTGAAAAACGTCATTAGGAAAATCATACTTTTGTTCTTTAGCATAATAGAATAATTATGGGTTCTTTAGCATTATCTTATTATCTATATCATATCATCATATACTATATAATAAAAGTGGAGCTTAGAAGTCGTGGTTGCGCCAAGTGGCTTCACTAAATTGTAGAAATTTTTTTAAATTTTAAAAAAATATATATAATTTTTTCTCCTATAATTTCTAAGTTGATAAAAATCTTAATTTGATTACAATCCAAATTCTCCATTTAATCCTTATTTTTTAAGTGTAGTGTTTTATAATTCAAATTCTTCATCTAATCTATCTAATCCTTATTTGTACGTATAGTATATTATAAAAAATAAATTTAAAAAAAAAAAGCAGTTTTAACAAAACATGCAACTTATATTAAAAAATAAGTGTTTTAACAAAAATAAGTGTTGTAGCTGAATTGACACCTCCTCATGCACAAAGTGCTTGGGGGTCTAGGGGGAAAGAGTTCGAGCTGCGGGGTTAACAGTATGTTATAATTATCTCTAAAAAAAAATGTAAAATTTTAAAGAGAGATTAAATTTAGTTGGTTTTCTTCTTTGAAGAGTAAATTTAGTTGGTTGGTGCCATACAACTACAACTTACAATTATGTCTATCTAAATATTATCAACAAAGCCTAAAATAATAGGATAGAAAAAAAAAATCCAAAGCATAAAATATTAAAATGTGTATTAGTGTACATAGAAGTATAGCTAATCCCATGAATTATTAAAAAAAAAAAAAAAAACAAAATAACCACTTTCATTAGGAGGATATACACACGGAAAGCAATTAATAATAAATTTGCTATCTTTTTTTTTTTTCAAATTTATTTTGTTTAAATTTATTTATTTATTGGATAAATATCAAATTTTTGGATAACCAAAAAAAAAAAAAAAAAAAAAGAGCTAATAACATTAACAACTTGATCTTTACCATATATTAGGGAAAAATATTGTAATTAACGATAACAACTTGATTTTTATGTTTTTTTTTTTATAGGTTGATTTTTATGGTATTTGATTTTAAATAAATTCCTCTTTTTTTTTTTTTTTTTTTTTTGCTTATAACAACTTCTACACAATTTAAAATTATTGTTTTAAATAGAAACAACTTCTTATCAACTTTTTTTTTTTCTTTGGTTGAAGTTTACCATGATTGTAATTTTTTTTGTTGGATAAATATAGGAATGATTATGAATAGCAGTTTACCTACAATTGTGTCTATCTAAATATTATCAACAAAGCCTAAAATAATAGGATAGAAAAAAAAAATCCAAAGCATAAAATATTAAAATGTGTAGTTGTGTACGTAGAAGTATAGTTAATCCCATAAATTAAAAATAAATATATATATAAAAAAAAAAAAAAAAACCACTTTCATTGGGAGGATATACACACGGGAGGAATTAATAATAAATTTGTTTTCTACTCTTTTTCAAATATATTTTGTTTTTATTTATTTATTTTTTGGATAAATATCAAAATTTTGGATAACAAAAAGAAAAAAAAAGGCCTAATAACATTAATAGCTTGATATTTTCCGTATATTAGAGGAAAAAAAATTGTTATTAAATAAATAAATAAATAAATAATCTAACTTGAAGTTGAAACTTTGAGAACCGTCCACGGTTCTTAAAACCGACAAGTTCAATTGCGGTTCGTGTAGTTCGCTGCTTTTTTACATATGCCGATTTTGAAAGCTAAAAGAACCGTTTTGATGAATAGTTCTCAGTTAATCCGATCGGACCGTACAGTTCGGTCCGGGTTTCAAAACCATGCTCTTAGGTTGTGTTATGTTCTACGGAAAATATTTTTTATTATTTTCTTACATTTACTGTCAAATGCCAAAATGAAAGGGAAAAGTGAGAGAGATTATCTATGATAGGTGCGAGACTATGTACCTAGATAATTAGAAATAGGGAGAGCTCATTTGGATTAAAAAAAAACAATACAAAGAAAATATAAGCAAAGATCAATCTCTGCCATATCAGTTATGTTGTTTTCATCAACTTAGTAACATGAGAGGAAGACTAAGCAATAGTTCAACTATTCGTTAATAATTTAACAAGAGTAGTGTAGTAACATACTTAGTCAATTCCTTACCGTTCAAAAGTTATTGTCGAAATGGTGAAAGAAGGTCACATTTCAGCACATTTTTTAAGCGATTACGGCTCGTGAATAACTTGCCACTAAAGTATTTTTTAATATCTCAAAAAAAAAAAAGCAGTTTTAACAAAACATGCAACTTATATTAAAAAATAAGTGTTTTAACAAAAATAAGTATTGTAGCTGAATTGACATCTCCTCATGCACAAAGTGCTAGGGGGTTTAGGAGGGAAAGGGTTCGAGCTGCGGGGTTAGCATTATATTATAATTATCTCTAAAAAAAAAAAAACAAAATGTAAAATTTTAAAGAGAGATTAAATTTAGTTGGTTTTCTTCTTTGAAAAGTAAATTTAGTTGGTTGGTGCCATACAACCACAACTTACAATTATGTCTATCTAAATATTATCAACAAAGCCTAAAATAATAGGATAGAAAAAAAAATCCAAAGTATAAAATATTAAAATGTGTATTAGTGTACGTAGAAGCATAGCTAATCCCATGAATTATTAAAAAAAAAAAAAAAAAAACCACTTTCATTGGGAGGATATACACACGGGAAGCAATTAATAATAAATTTGCTATCTTTTTTTTTTTTTTTCAAATTTATTTTGTTTAAACTTATTTATTTATTGGATAAATATCAAATTTTTGGATAACCAAAAAAAAAAAAAAAAAAAAGCTAATAACATTAACAAGTTGATCTTTACCATATATTAGGGAAAAATATTGTAATTAATGTTAACAACTTGATTTTTTTTTTTTTTTTTTTTTTTATAGGTTGATTTTTATGGTATTTGATTTTAAATAAATTCCTTCTTTTTTTTTTTTTTTTTTTTTTTTTTTTTTTTTTTTTGCTTATAACAACTTCTACACAATTTAAAATTATTGTTTTAAATAGAAACAACTTCTTATGAACTTTTTTTTTCTTTGGTTGAAGTTTACCATGGTTGAAATTTTGTTTGTTGGATAAATATAGGAATGATTATGAATAGCAGTTTACCTACAATTGTGTCTATCTAAATATTATCAACAAAGCCTAAAATAATAGGATAGAAAAAAAAAATCCAAAGCATAAAATATTAAAATGTGTAGTTGTGTACGTAGAAGTATAGCTAATCCCATAAATTAAAAATAAATATATAAAAAAAAAACCCACTTTCATTGGGAGGATATACACACGGGAGGAATTAATAATAAATTTGTTTTCTACTCTTTTTCAAATATATTTTGTTTTAATTTATTTATTTTTTGGATAAATATCAAAATTTTGTATAACAAAAAGAAAAAAGAAAAAAAAAGGCCTAATAACATTAATAGCTTGATATTTACCGTATATTAGAGGAAAAAAATTTGTTATTAACGTTAACAACTTGATTTTTATGGTATTTGATTTTAAATAAATTCCTTTTTTTTTTTTTTTTTTTTTTGTGCTTATAACAACTTCTTCACAATTTAAAATTATTATTTTAAATAGAAAAAACTTCTTATCAACTTTTTTTTTTTTTTTGGGTTAAAGTTTACCATAATTGAAATTTTGTTTGTTGGATAAATATAGGAATGATTATGGATAATAGTTTTTTTATACTGTGACTCTCATCTTTAGATTTTCAGGTCACTATAAATAATAAAACCAGATTCATGGTTTTTTTCATTAATATTTGTCCAAGTTTCTATCATTTTTTTAGGGTTATTTTTTATTTGTTTTTCACTCAAATTTAGTCCCTCTTTGCTTCAAAAAATAAATTCCCAAATTTTTTTAATTATTATTCATGTTGTTTTTTATTATATTTTTCCAAGGAGTTTCCTTGAAGTTTCAAAGCACTCGATCAAAATTTTTTCTCAAAAAAATTTCTTGAAGTTTATATTTACACATTTTGTTTTGATAGGGTGAAATTTGGTGCCTCCTTCCTGACTTTCATAGAAAAAAATTCAATTTTTACATAAGTTTATCTACTTTTATTTTTTAATGTTTAGTAATTCGGGTTGTTCATAATTCTTAACTACTACATTGAGGCTACCACTTAAATATGCTTTCAATTTTTTTTTTTAATTATTGAATTCAGGGTTTTTCATTTAAATATGCACTTGAGTTTTAATTATGCAAACTCCCTTTATATTTTTCAGACATCTCCTTTTATATTAGTTACATAGTTATTTACCATATTCCATTCAATTAATTTTGGACTTATATATGATTTTTATTTATTTATAAAAACTCAATCTGACACAATATGCATTCATTATATAACATAAAGTAAAAGGTTACTTATTTATTTATTTTTTTAAATAGAGCAAAAGATTACTTTATTTTTATTATCTATTTAATTTTAATTAATATAAAAATTATTATTCTTTATTTTCATTAATTTACATATGATTCTTAATAAAGTCGTGCATCGCACGGGCCTAATACTAGTACTAGTCTATATATATATATATATATATATATATATATATATATATATATATATATAAAACCGAAACCTCTGCTGGCATCACAATTTTCCACATCAGCACAATATTTAAAAAATAAAAAATAAAAATAATAACAATATTTAAAAAATAAAAAATAAAAAATAAAACATTATAACATCTCAAAACCCTAGCAACCTTACCCTCTCTCAAGTTGCCTCTGCTGGCACCACAATTTTCCACGTCAGCACAATATTTAAAAAATAAAAAATAAAAATAAAAACATTATAATACCTCAAAACTCTAGCAACCTTACCCCTCTTTCAAGTTAAGAAATATAAAGCCACAGTTTCTGCAAACTCTCTCTCTCTCCAAACGTAAAAATTCAACCCCTTTAATTTCTCTTTATATTTTTGAGGCTTATATAGAGTAATAGTGAGTTATACTGATTTTGTTTTTTTTTTGTGTGTGTGTATAGATGGTCATAATACTCCGGTATTCCAAGAGAAGTTTGTGTTTTCGTTAATTGAAGGCCTTAGAGAGATAAGTGTTGCAATTTGGAATAGCAATACAAAAAACGATTTCATTGGCAGCGGAAAGTAATTACTTTGTCTCATATTTTTGTTTTTTGAATTGATTTTGTGTGCTTTTTAGACCCTTTTGGATCAATTTTGTTAATTGGGTGTTTTTTTTTTTTTTTTTTGATAGGGTCCAATTGGGGAAGGTTCTTTCAAAGGGTTACGACGACCGCACTTGGTGTCTGTATACTAATAGTGGGGGGTAAGTGCTATAAATTACTAACCCTTTTAAGTGTATAATCTGTTTCTAAAATTATCTATAATATTTTGTCCTCCAAAAATTTTATCTCTTTAATTTTAGTATATTGTGTTTCTTAAACTATAGACAGATTTTCTTTGTTTCTTATTTTCAATAATAAATCATTTTATTACAATACCGGTAATTGTTTGAGAAATCCAATATGTTCATATCTCTATAGAATAGAGAATAGTATAAGCCAATTTTATTACAACTACTTAAATTGAGTTGATTTAATTCTGTACAATTACAAAATATAGCATGAAAGATAATGGAATTAATTGTTGTAATTTTTATTTTCTTTCCATGTTTTGAATTTCCATGTTTTTATTGTTGATGAGAAATTAAGGCTCAGTTACACAATATGTGTAAATTCTTCAGAAGGCTACTTTAAATAGTAAATCAATGTGTCTCTTACATTTGGGTATTAGTTAGAATTATTTTCAAATGATTGTACCGATAAAAGTGAATGTGTATAAATTTTGTTTAACTATCCCGTGCATCGCACGGGTTAGCGACTAGTATATATATAAAACTGAAACCTTTGACCTCTCCACAATTTTCCACATTAACATTACTTAAATAAATAAATAAACAAAAATTATGATTTTACTATAAAACCGGATTTTACTATAAATAAAATTATGATTATACACTTATACTATAAAACCGGATTTTACTATAAATAAAATTATGATTATACACTTATACTATACTACTGCATATAGAGTCAAATTTGAATAAGCAAGTTATTTGATGGCTTTAGACTTGCGTATTTGGACCATAGCTAGCCATGATATATATCTTCACGGTTGTTTAATCCAAAATCATCTATATATATAACTCTTCAATTATTGAACAAATACTTGCACATATATGCATACACTAAATCTTGATAAACTCGAATTAAAAAATGAAAAAAAAAAAGTAGTAGTAGTATGATAGGACTCTTTTAACCTAAGTTAGTATAAATTGATTAGTGTATTTTATGATTCTATCAAAATAGTAAGTTGAATTTGGATTTAGAGTTTACACTCTTCCAGCAAAACTATATAGCTATGAAATTCTTAAACGTGCTTTGTAGTCACAATTAAGTGAGGTGATGTGCAATTAGTATTAAATTTGCAATTTGTTTTATCGCAATTGTGTTTACATTGTGTTTGGGTTTTCAATTCTTTTTGTTTCCCTATCTTTTTCATATACCAAGATTATGGCTTCTCCAATTTTCGGTAAACAATTTTTGGTTATTTTTATGGTTAACAACTTAACATGCATGTACACACACACACACACACACACATATATATATTATTGAAAATATAGTGAGATGTTGATGTTTAATACACATTTTCAGGAATCAAGAGTAATATTCTTTTTATTATTTGAAGCATTCGCTCCAATTAGTAAGGCTTTGGTAATGTCACTTTGTCTTGAATCTTCAAGGTGGCTATGTGTAAAACTATAAGTATGCAATTTTTATTTTTTAATGGTCTTTTATTGTCACGACCCAAATCCATAGAAGATGAATTTAGATACATGACTAACTTGCTGAACTTATAACACTTACTAAACTTAATTAATCCAAAATAAATTAAAACTCCAAAGAAACAATACTCTTAAAAACCTCTTACAAAAATCCAAACTCCACAAATTTAGAATAATCTCCAAAATACAGTGAGATCTAACGAGGAATAAAAAAAAAACTAATAATCTTTTGAGACTTTAAGTATTATTGACTTCGCCTAAAACTCCCACGCTCTACCTTGCACCTTACGAAGCAATCCAAAGGTTCTGTTCCCCAACTAAACTTTAATCTGAAAATTGTAATTGATGGGGTGAGCCATACATCCAGTAAGTAATTATACAGAATACACAACGGAATAGAGTCAAGCAAAGCACGAGTATTTTACTTTTTCACAAACTCATTCAATGATATCAAAAATAATTATTCCACAAAGCATATAATGAATCACTTAATACATATATAATCACATCTTAAAATCATTTGAAATCACATACATAAAATTGATCAGAGCACAGTTTCACATATACACATCACATATTTTCACATACAATTCCGTGAGCGGATACCAACATCTAACCCCTGCTGGTGAGGGATCAACACATATTCTCACATACAATCCTGTGAGCGGATTTACACATATCTGATAAATCTGATCAATTCTAAAAACACTTATTTTTGAGTCACATATCACAAAGTAAAGTTTATACAAAATATAATAATTTACTTGATATTAACAATTATTCCAAATACAGAGGCATATCAAAGGTCACAATATCGAATTGAATATAAATCAAAGGATGCTTGACTCTCTTAGGAAATGAATAAGAACTGAAGAGTTTATATAAATATTTTTACAATTCTTGAGTAAGTTTGAAAATCCAATTTGCTAAAAGAAACGTCTTAAATACCCTTTGAAAAATAAGAATATGACTTGAGATCACTTGGTTTTACAAATTTAAATAGCAAAAACCCTTTTAGAGAACTTACATTGAAACTCAAATATTTACGGAAAATAGTTTAATTTATAAATCATCTTTTAAATGAGATTTGGACATTCAAAACGTCATTTAAAATTCAAAGTTTCTCTTTAAAATATTGTCTAAAAGTCGAAGTTTCTCTTTCAATGATATAAAATGCTTTCCATAAACTTTAGAAAACGTAAGCTTTAGAGACATAACTTTTGAAAACCTTTGACTTCTAAGAACCTAAGGAATAAAACTTGTGCATATTATGCATAATTACTTACAGCACTTGAATCACTCTGAAAGTCCAGCTAAAACACCCTCCAATTGTCTCAAAATACTCTTAGATAGGACCTAGAATCAATCATAGAAATTACTTAATATCCTCTATACAATATAAATCTTATTAAACTATACAAACTGACTCACTAGTAAAATACTTTGCTGAACTAAATGGTAGCACTAATGCAAAGCATCTTTACCCAAAAGTGTGTTTCCTCAAATTTATCAAAACTTAGAGGCAATAGCCAATACTTTAGGATTTAATATATAACTCCAATGAAAACTGTGGGCCGAATCTAATATGACTTTGTTCATGGGCTTGATATCATTGACCCTAATGGATTTAATATCACAATATTTTGGGATGCCATTACAATTCGGATAAAAATCAAGTCTGTCAATATCCTTCAATACAATTGTGGTAGTGTTGAAACTGAATGGTTCATTTTGTTTGGACTAGTCAAAGTCTAGGCAAAGACTATCAGGGCCATTAATCATCCATAAGAGGACTTGGACTTTGACAAGATGAGATTACATGTGTGGGGTCGGTTGCAATTTCTCCAGCAATTCAGACCTTAAAGCCCTTATAGTCCTACAAAACGATGCAGCCTTATTCATGCTTTAATTAATTTCGGCTTTTGTTCAAGGGTCCGAACAGTGGCAATCTAAGATTCCAGAATAATTGAAACCGTGAAAAATCATAACTTAAGAAATTACCAATTCAACAATCTACCCATCACTAAAATTTTCTATAATAAAATTCTAACTCTTTAATTCTTATTTCTAACTGTGAGAAATCATACCTTGAACAATCTGATTGCCTTTTCACTTGTACGTGCTTTAAACTCCAAGGAAAGACCTTTTAGCCTCTTTGATAAAACCCTTTCTATGAAAACCCTAGTTTATCTTTTCCTCCACCTTATATATTAACACATAAGAGATGTGAGCTTGGTGGGGTAGTGGGCTGGAGTTTAAAACCCACTTGAACTTATCTCTTTATTTTGCAAGGAGCCCATAAAACATCTTCTTCTCTTCTTTTTTTATTTATTTATTTTAATTGCCTCACTAAATTGTATGCATTAAAACTTTAATTTTCTCACCTATTTGTAGCACCACAAAATTGTCTACTCCCATCTTATTGTGCACACACATATAGTACCTCAACTCTATATAAAAATTGACAAGGTACAGTGATAATCATAAAATCAAAATTGGGGTATCACACATATATATATATATATATATATATATGAATTTTTATTTTATTTTTTTAGGCTGGTTGATAAGCAAGACTTGGAGTGAATCATCTTCATCGGTAAGACAAAATACAAGGAGGGTGGAAAGTCATGTTCATGATTAAACATTCAAGGTATGAATTATATGATTCATGGGCAATTTAAATTGGATTTTCAATTTTAGAATTATTGCATGTGTTGCAAATCTATATTTAAAGTGAGAAAATTTTACGTAGAAACATTTTTAGAATGATGATTAATTTTCTGTGGTTAAAATGAAACTTTGTATATAGAAGTCTGATAAATTCTTTTGTTTTAATGGCTACTTAAAATGGTTTAATTGATCTATTACGTCATTGACCATTGCTACAAAGTACAAACATATACAAAATAAACATTTTTAGATCTAAAATTATTTGCTAACCAGTACTATTGGCTTGTTATAGTTTATTATTTGCATATGTGCAAAGTTTAACTATAGTAATTGTTATTGTATATTTAAAACTTTTATGATTGACCTCTTACAGTATGAACTCGGTACAAACAATCATAATGTTCATCCACATGTCTCTTATATTTTAACTTCTTTGTGCTCATGTAGAATATGAGTATCATCTAATATTCTAGATTACAGAGTATTTGTAGTATATTTATTAAATAAAAAATGATATATTTGCATACCAAGATTTGTATAGAGTTAGCATTCATTTATTACAATTTTTTTTTTCATCTACATATTTTGCAGCAATTGTATACAATTGTTTAATTTTCCTTTAATGTTTGATTATATTTCAAATGTAATTATACTTTTGTAGCATGCTTAAAGTAAATATATATAATTTTTGAAAAATTATCCTGTGCATTGCATGGGTTAGCGACTAGTTATGCTAAAGAACAAAAGTTTTGATTTTTTTGGTTTTTTAAAATTATTATTGTTATAAATAGAAATTAAATTCCTCCCTCAAGCTACGATAGTCGAAAATATAAGACAAGTGCAAGTGATACAAAAGTTTGTATACTGAAAGCTTGTATAATATCCACTGCTTAAAATTGAAATGAAAAATTAAATTATCTATCGATTTGTATGTTCATATTGTTGTAAGTATAGTTTGGAAAATTGTCCAAATTGATTAACAAAATTACAAAACAATATCAATAATATATCAATAAAACAAGATATGCTCAAATTAACTTATAAGAAAAATAGACAAGTACAAAAACGTATAAAATTAAGGATTAAGTAAAACTTATCACCGAAACACAGAACTAAATTCGTTGTCCTTAAGAAGCGATTTTGCCCCCACTGGAATGAATCTATCGGTGCAAATGGCTCAGGTAGTTGCTTTCCAAGATAAAACAGCAACTCTATTAATGTGCACTCACAAACAGAGTTTCGAACTCGTCACAAATGCCCAAGAGAAAATTTTCAACAAAAACAAACTAGTTAGAGTATCAAAAGTAATATATGTTTTTTTTTTTTTTAACTAATATCATATATGCAGAATTTTGATAGTCTTAGAGCTCTAAAAAAAAGGAAGTAGCTAAAGATGATTAGAGTGAAAAGGGGAAAGGCAAAAACATAGGAATTTTCTTTTTCATTGATGTCACAAGCTGCTATGTATTTTTTGCAAAACATGGGAAGGTGCGGCTGACTATTTTATAAGGAAATATGAGAAGATTGAGGGTTTTGTTTGTTGCCAAAAATTCCCACACCAAGCAAGGAAAATTCTAGAGCAAGGGCTTGGGCTTTACAACAAAATATCATGGGCTTAAATTTTAAAACATACCCAACAATCCCCCACATGTTTTAAAATTTTGATTTTTAAAAAATTGGGCAATCACAAGATGAAATTAGTGTTGATGTCTTGTGGACTTGAATCAACACTTGGTATTTGTATTCTAGAATTCACAAAATCTTGGTGCTACTAGCTCTTGAACCAGTTTCATGAACCACAAGAATACAAACACCTTTGCTTGTGAATTCTTGGACAAGTTCTCGATTTGGCACATTCGGCCATGTGCCCCA
The DNA here is from genome assembly GCF_932294415.1 of Quercus robur. Lineage (NCBI taxonomy): Eukaryota > Viridiplantae > Streptophyta > Magnoliopsida > Fagales > Fagaceae > Quercus > Quercus robur. The sequence continues at coordinate 26,782,222 of NC_065536.1, read as the reverse complement.
CCTGGATTTTCATGAGTGCTCTAGAAAGTTTGCCCTCACTCTCATAGGAGGCAGCCCCACCTCCACACCCACATAGTTGAATTCATCAAGTGTGTACTACCACACACCACCTATAAAGGCTATGAATTCATTAAGAGTCTTAAACTCAACCTCACTAGTTTGGTAGTAAGCACTATCTACACCATAGAGAGGGACAAGGAGATCTCACTCTCACTAATAGTGCTATCTTGAATCTCTCCATGATGCCCATTGAACCTTTGTTGACATAGGTTGGGTTGTCATTATGGGTGATTCACTCAATGGGCTTAAGTCCCATCCCCCTCAATGTATCATAGCCAATTGTCTAGTTAGCCCTTTGGTCAGAGGATCCGCAAGATTCTTTTCTGACCGTACAACTCCATGTCAATTACACCATTGCTTATGAGTTGCCGCACTATATTGTGTCTTAGGCGTATATGCCGCTTCTTCCTATTATAAATTTTATTTTTTGCACATGCAATTGCAGCTTGGGAATCATAATGCAATGATATTGATGGTAATGGCTTATCCCATTTTAGTATATCAGCAAGTAAATTTCTAAGCCACTTAGCTTCAGTACCTGCCTTTTCTAAAGCAACAAACTCAGACTCCATAGTTGATTTAGCATTACAAGTTTGTTTAGAAGACTTCCAAGATATAGCTCCTCCACCTAGGGTGAAAACATAACCACTAGTGGAGTTGGTCTCATCATTATCTGATATCTAGTTTGCATCACAATAGCCTTCTAATATTGTTGGACGACCTGTATATGTAAGGCCCAAATTCATGGTGCCTTTCAAATATCTCAAGAGACGAGTTAGTGCATTCCAATGTTCATAGGCAGGATTATGTATATATCTACTAAGTCTACTAACAGCATATGCAATATCAAGGCGTGTACAATTCATTAGAAACATCACACTACCAATAAGTTTAGCATACTCAGATTGTGCAATAGGAGACCCTCTATTTTTCTTTAAATGTATGCTTGGGTCATATGGAGTTCTCACAGGGTCACAATCAAAATGATTGAATTTTTTAAGTACTTTCTCAACATAGTGTGATTGGGAAAGTGTAATCCCTTCACTATTCCTTATGATTTTTATTCCCAAAATTACATCAGCCCTCTCCAAGGTCTTTCATATCAAAGTTTGAAGATAATAGATCTTTAGTACTTTTTCCAACATCCATGTCAATTCCTAAAATTAACATGTCATCCACATATGGGCATATGATAACGCCACTATCACCAGAGAATTTATTATACACACATCTATTAGATTCATTCACAACAAATTCATTAGAAATTAAAGTGTTATCAAATTTTTCATGCCATTGTTTAGGAGCCTGTTTCAAACCATATAATGATTTTCTAAGTTTACACACTTTACTTTCTTGTCCTTGAACCACAAAACCCTTTGGTTGGTCCATGTAAATTTCTTCATCTAAATCACCATTTAAAAATGCTGTTTTGACATCCATTTGGTGAACAATCAATTTATGTATTGAGGCCATTGCAATCAGAATCCTAATTGTAGTTAATCTTGTCACTGGTGAATAAGTGTCAAAGTAATCTATCCCTTCTTTTTGAGTATACCCTTTTGCCACTAGTCTAGCTTTGAATTTGTCTATGGACCCATCTACTTTTAATTTCTTTTTAAACACCCATTTGCAACCAATGGTCTTGCATCCTCTAGGGAGTTCAACTAATTCCCATGTATGGTTAGCCATAATTGATTCTAACTCACTATGGATTGCATGCTTCCAAAAGGTTGCATCTTCTGATTTCATGGCCTCTTGATAAGTTTTTGGGTCATCTTTAATGAGAAAGGTAGTGATAAAGTTAGGCCCAAAGTTGGTTCCATTTTTAGGTCTTTTACTACGTCTTAACTCGTGTTGAGTGGTTTTCATCTAAGTTTGAACTTGTTCTCACTTGGGGTATGACTGATTCTCGTTCTCTTCATAGGAAAAAAATGCTCAAAGAAATCAGCATCCCTAGTCTCCACTATGGTGTTAGTCTCCAAAACTAAGCACCTATAAGCAAGACTATTTTGTGCATATCCTATGAAGACACTATCCTTGGTTTTAGGATCTATCTTTTCTTTATGTGGTTCAGGAATTCCAACCTTTACCAAACAACCCCACACCTTCAAGTACCCTAAGTTTGGTGCACGTCCTTCCCATAGTTCGTATGTAGTTTTTCTAATATTTTTATGTGGAACCCTGTTTAATACATGACATCCAGAAAGGATAGCCTCCCCCCACATGTTGGAAGGAAGACCAGAGCTAATGAGCATGGCATTCATCATATCCTTTAGGGTTTTATTTTTCCTCTCAGCTATTCCATTTTGTTCAGGTGTACAAGGTGCAGTGACTTCATGAATAATACCATTTTCTTCACAAAATTTTTTAAACAAAGCTGAACCATATTCTCCTCCTCTATTAGACCTAAGCCTTTTAATTTTCTTATTTTTCTGATTTTCAACTTCTGTCTTAAATTTTATGAACATGTTTTCAGCTTCATTTTTACTACTTAAGAGGTATACTCTTGTATATCTAGAGTAGTCATCTATAAATGTCATATAATATTTTTTATCTCCTTTACTCGTATAATTTTTGAAGTCTCCTAAGTCACTCTGAATGAGTTCTGAAAGTTTAGAGCTCCTTTCGACAGTTTTGAAAGGTTTTTTTGAAATGTTTTGCTTCTACACATATTTCACACTTTGAATGCTCTGAATTAGTTAAGTTTGGAATTAGGCTCATTTGTTTCATTCTTTTGATGGCTGCAACATTCACATGCCCTATCCTACCATGCCAAAGATCCAAAGATTCAACAATCTAAGCAGAAGAGTTACTAGATATATTCATGTTCTCACAATCAGTTTCAAGCACATATAAGCCTTCATGACAAAATCCCTTGCCCACAAAATCACCATTTTGACTAAGAATAATCTTATTAGATTCAAAAACAATTCTTAGGCCTGCCTTATTGAGCAAGAACCCATATACTAAATTTCTACACATGTTAGGAACATGAAGAACAGAGTGCAAGGCTAAAGACTTACCTGAAGTAAATTTCAAAAGTACCTTTCCCCTTCCAACAACTATTGCAGTACTAGAGTCTCCCAAATAAACATTCTCTTCATCTATTACTTCCTCATAATTAAGAAATAACTCCTTGCCGAAGCAAATGTGTCTAGTAGTCCCAATGTCCACTACCCAATTAGTTATGTTATTGACTAACTTCATTTCCGAAACAAGTGTTGCCTCAGATTCTAAGACAATATTAGGAACATCATACATTTTGTTAATCAATAAGAACAAAAATCGCTTCTTAAGATTGTTGTAAGTATAGTTTGGAAAATTGTCCAAATTGATTAACAAAGTTACAAAGCAATACCAATAAAACAAGATATGCTCAAACTAACTTATAAGCAAAATAGACAAGTACAAAAGCGTATAAAATTAAGGATTAAATAAAACTTATCGCTGAGGCACAGAATTAAATCCGTTGTCCTTAAGAAGCAATATCGCCCCCACTGGAATGAATTTGTCGGTGGAAATGGTTTAGGCGGTCGCTTTCTAGGATACAACGGCAACTCTATTAATATGCATTCACAAACAGAGTTTTGAACTTGTCACAAATGCCCAAGAGAAAATTTTCAGCAAAAACAAACTAGCTAAAGTATCAAAAGTAATATATGTTTTTATTTATTTATTTATTTTTATTTTAATAACTAATATCATATATGCAGAATTTTGACAGTCTTAGTGCTCTAAAAAAAAGGAAGTAGCCATGATGATTAGAGTGAAAAAGGGAAAAGCAAAAACAAAGGAATTTTCTTTTCCATTGATGTCATAAGCTGCTATGTATTTTCTGCAAAACATGGGAAGGTACGGTTGACTATTTTATAAGGAATTATGAAAAGATTGAGGGTTTTGTTTGCTGCCAAAAATTCCCACACCAGCCAAGGAAAATTCTAGAGCATGGGCTTGGGCTTTACAACAAAATATCATGGGCTTAAATTTTAAAACATACCCAACACATATCCACAGCCTCCTACTGTGGATATTCTGGAACTGCTTGCTGCCAAGTGAGCTGTGTGCTTCTCCCTCGAAACAGGTTTTACAAAATCTGTTTTTGAAGGGGATGTTTAGTCCGTGATAGAGAAAGACATTCTTTTCTTTTAGCCATCTGGATGGAGTCTGTTTCACAAGATGTTCTATCTTTTGTTTTGTCTGATTTTCAGTTTCATGAATAACAAGCAGCATCTATTTCTTTCTCTTAAAAAAAAAAAAAAAAAAAAAAAAAAAAAAAAAAAAAAAAAAACATTATTGAATGTAATTTGCAAAACTCCTCAGTCGAAATATTATTCGAACTATTATCTATTGATTTGTCATGATTCTTATCGGAGTGCATTTGCTTCTTTTTAGTGTTACGGCAAGATTTATTGGTAGAATGTTGACTCTTAGTGTTGTTGCTTTTTCAAAGGGGTATCCTAAAAGAGAGCCCCTTATTTTGTTTGTAAATTTAGTCATGGTTCATGTTTTATTGCTAATCTTACAAATTTTGGAATATATATGGAACTAAGCAATGATTGCCTGGGAAATATAATTTCCATACTGGACATGAGTGATAGGTATCATACTGGTTTTCTCTCCATGTATTGGGATAAAGACTTTCTATTAAAAAATGGATGGGGTCTCGCGCCTTTGTTTCTCTTCCTTGTGAAGTGTCTGTTTTTCTCCTCGTGAGGTTATACCTTCTTCCGAGTGAAGCCTTATCTACCTCTATCTTCTCTTTTGAACTACAAGCCAAGTATGTTGCAGCCAGAATTTTCAGCCTTTTTATTGAGCATAAAAGTGCTAGATGAAAGAAAGCAAGCTTGAAGGTTTATCAATGGTGGATCAACAATGAAACAGAGAAATGGAAATGAAGAACCAAAGAAAATCTTCTATTAAGCTTGCATAATAATAGTACGTAAACCTGTAGCCACTATTTATACATTACAAATGGTAACTACTCTAGAAGGTTCTATCTAACAAACTCTAACAACTCCTAACAGAAGATACAGCTGTACATTATAACAAAATATCTACATCCAAAAATATCTAGACTCTGGAAGCTTTGAGTGAAACAGATTAAGGTCAGAGTACAAGAAGGAAGAGCTTCTGATCAAACTGACGTGCGTGTGTCAACATAAAAACGCTACCGTTTCTCATTTAATAAAACGCCACCGTTTTAAGCTTTGTTCTTCTTTAAACTGAAGTGACCGTTGGAGCGTTGGAACTTTCCTGTTGCTTCTTCTCAAGATCAGATTCAGTAACTCTACTTCCACTAGACCCCCCTTGCGAGATCTCAAGTTTCTGCATCAGCCTTGGGTTGGAGTTTTCCACCGAGGCATGGCTTAAAAATAAATGTAGATGCTATAGTAGGACCAAGATTCTCCATCATTGTTGCGGTCACAAGAGATTAGAGAGGGAATGTGGTATTTGCTGGTTCAAGGAAAGTGAACACCACCATCCCTCTTCAAGCTGAAGCGGAAGCAGTGAGATGGGCGCTCTCTTTAGTTCCAGACTTGAGGTGTGATTCTGTCTTTGTGGAAACAGACTCTTTAGTTGTGGCCAAACTCATCTCGAACTCACCAATGTCTCCCCCTTGGAGAATTAGGTTTTTATGCTTTGATTTGAGGTCCTTTTTGTCTAGTTATAGTTATGTAGCTGTTAGATGGGTGCCTAGGATCTGTAATGAGGCTGCCTACATTTTAGCTAAGTGGTTTTTGTTTTGCAATTTTTATGGCTCTTTTGATGTTAGCTTTAGCCCGGACTGTTTCTCCTCTGCTGTGTTGAGAGAGTCTAGTGGCTTGTTGTAGTTTGTTTCCTTCTTAATAAAAGTTTCTGATTATAAAAAAAAAAAAAAAAAAAAAAATGTATCATACTTGGCCTCATTTTATAAAGAGACCTGACCCCTGAATTTCTTCATTGAATTTTCTACATAAGCCAATATGACACTTTTCCCAAGCACTGTATTTGGAACCAATTTGCATAATATGAAATGAAAAAAAAAAAAAAAAAAAAAAAATCCTAAAAGCTAGCTTATTTCCAAAAGGTTAAAAGTTAGATATTTGAAGTAAAGTTAATACAAAAAGTAAAATGCTAAAAGCTTTTGTCAAAATCAATATCACGCATAATTTAATAATGTTTAGTATTTGATTTTTTGTTGAAAAAGATGGTGAATGCTAAATACTATTTTTTTTTTAACTAACATATTTTAATATTTTTGTAACTCTAATAACCAAAATTAAAAAATATGGCATTCCCTCCTTTTTTTTTTTTTTTTTTTCTAAAGTAATTGAATATGGTTTTTTTTTTTTTTTTGCTCCAGCTTGTATTTGATCTATTTGTCAAAATACTTTTTTTGTTTTGTTTGTTTTTAATTTGAGTTTTCTAGTAAAAAATCATTTGAACTAAATGATAAAGGTTTTTAAAACAGTAAAAGTTGACGCCATAAATATTATTTTAAATATTGTTAATAGTTTTATAATTTACTAACATTACTAGGTTTTCTCATTAGGAGATCTTCTAGTCCTTCATCTTAGGGGTTGCAATATTTGACATGACCCACTAATATGACACGAAATTATTAAGTTAGGGTTTAGGCTTAATAGATCATGTTAAATTCGAGTTAACACGAATTGACTCATTTAATAAATTTCATGAGTTTGAGCTTGAAAAGAAATCTATCTTTGATAAACTAGCGGAATCATCTTAGTTGATGGATGTTGTAAAAAATGATAATGTTTCTCTGTTTGAACATGTCAAGGAATTTGAGTCTAAGGGTGTGTTTGTATTCGCGTTTGCTGCGTTGCGTTTCACTTTCTACGTTTTCTCCTTTTTTTTTTTTTTTTTTTTTTTTTTTGTTCACGCGTTTTCCCCCTCACAAGCGGCTACTGTTCATGTACTGTACATGAACAGTAGCCGCAACATTTGACCAGTTTTATGTGAACAGTGCATTCATGCACTGTTCACGGACCCACAAATTTCATTCTTTATCAATTTTTTCATTAAAAATGGGTCCCACGATACTATTCACACATTTAAAAATTATTTTGCTACAGTATTTTCAGTTTTCAGTTTCAGCAAAATAAGTTCTATCCAAACACACACTAAGTTGAGCTTTCCTAGAGATCAACTTAAAAGTTCTTCTAGATATAAGCTTTATGACATACTAGGTGGGAGTTTTATCATCTTCTAAGACATCTGTCAAGATCATCACACCGCATGTAGATTTTATTGTTCAATCTGATAGATTTACCCTTAATCAAGATAAATCTGAAAATAAAAAAGGTAAAACAATTTTGAATGAATCTAACGCATAAAGTTCTCTTAATTTCAACCTTTCATTTTAAAATAAATGGTTCAGATTACACCATTTTAATTTTTTTGTTATTATAACCATGTCATTAACCCATTAACAAAAACCTTAAAATAAATGTCATGTCAGCTATTAAAATGGGCACCTCAGAAATTTTTTTTTTTTTTAAATTTTCAAAATTAAAGAACTCAAATCTGAACCTAACACCGTTGTGCCAACCCTGATGGCACCAGACTTGTCTCCAGCGAAATTTTGCTATTGGAACTACAAAAAAATTGGCAGCACATTCTATTAAGGAGGTCTTTCTTTGGAGTGGGACGTGTGGTCGTCGGGAGCTCGAGTAGCACAGTGAAGGATCTAGGAAAATTTGTTACCTTCCTATAGCTGAAAGTAATATCTTAGTTGTAAAAATATAATAGACTCAAGTCATCTTAGAACACATCACCCAATCCACCAAATCAATTGTTTTTCTGTCAATATCTTAATAGCAATGCTAATGATTTGGACTCTAATAATTGGGAAATCATATTTCAAGAATACTAAAGAAGATGGTCAAAAAGTAAGCTGGAGAAAATGGATCTGATTGTCACCGCTAAATAGAATCTTCGACAACTGTGCTTTTAACTTTTCTCCCTATGTATTTTGGGGAAGATGGCCTACAGTGGGTTGATATTGGTGCTATTAGGGTGTTGGCACGAAAATGAAATTTGGGTTCAGATATGAGGCTTTTAATTTTTTTAAACTAAAATAAATTTAAAATCTGAGGTTTCCATTTTAAGGTCTTTGTTATTAATAGATTAATGACATGGAATGATGTGAACCATTTATTTTGAAAATAAAACATTGAGACTAAGAGAACTCTATATGGTAGAATACCCTAGGTTCTCTAGAGGATTTGAATTTGAATTACTTGGTTTTCCCATTAGGAAAACTTCTAATCCTCCACCTTAGGGATTGCAATATTTGACACAATCCATTAATATGACATGAAGTTAATGGGTTAGGGTTTGAGCTTAATGGATCACGTTAATCAATTTACTTGTTTGAACACATTTAATAAGCTTGAACTTGAAAGAAAGCTCTTTTGGTTAAACTAGAGGAATCCTCTCAGTCAGAGGAAGTTGTAAAAATGATAATTCTTTTTCTGTTTGAACATGTCAAGGAACTTGAGTCTAAGTTGAGCTTTGCCAGAGATCAACTTAAAAGGTCTTCTTGCCATAGGCTTGATGACATATTAGGAGGGAGTTTCTTCATCTTCTAAGACATCTTTAGTCAAGACCACTAGACCTCGTGTAGGTTTTGTTGTTCAATCTGAAAAATTAACCCTTAATCAAGATAAATATGAAAATAAAAAGGGTGAAACGATTTTGAATGAATCTAAGCCTAAGCTTATTCTTAATCCACTTTCTAAGAAACAAGATCAACCTTGTACTCCTTGGTTCTATCACTTTTGTGGTTGTGCACACAAGTGCCCCCACCACGGATGCGGTGGAATTAATTTACTCGTAGGAAGTATGCTTCGACCTAGGGTGGACCGAACGAAGGGTGTAAATGGAGTGACCATCTAGATTAGGTCTAGGAACCATATATATATAGCGCCCTTATGGAAGGACTGATCTTTACCTAAGCATGTATCTAGAGTTTAGGTATAGGGATGGTAGGTGTTAGGCGCCGAAACCCCCCGACCTGTAGGTTAGTCTTGTTGTAATCCAAATCCTAATCCCATCAAAAGGTCCTCTAACATGTTTATTCTACTCTCTCTCTCTCTCTCTCTCTCTCTCTCTCTCTCTCACACACACACACACTAATCATGCATCCAACACCCAATCATGGCATATCCTAACATTCATTCAACAATTCATGCTTTATATCCAAAGGCAGCAAGCTATACATGCAATAACAGTCACAAGACAGTAGCATCAAGAATCATCACATGCTGATATTCAATCATCCAAGCATCATGACATTCATCTAGTATATTCATCATATTCAAACAACCAAATGCATGTCCATATGACTTATGCATGACTTACCTCACTACATCACAGTACTTATGCATCATTGTGTTGCTTTTAGTTTTATAATAATATTATTTAAGGATATTGTGGTACATGATTTTATATTATTGTGTATTTGAGTTTTAAAATTTTGTTGAATGACATGTAAGGACCAAAACTAATGTCATATGGATGTTGAGTTTTGTATTAGATTATATAAATTTGTCAATTGTCTAGTTATCTTATAAATTTGATGGGTTGTGATGTTAGATACTATAAAGAGTTCAGAATAACCTTTAGGTTTGTAGCTGAATTTGAGGACAATTGGAAGCTCCAGGAGAGAGACAGAGAGAGAGTATTCTTATTGCTTAACCATAAAAAAAAAAAAAAAAATGTATCTCTCTATTTATAGAATTTACCTTCCCTCATGAACAAATTTCAAGTATAACAGAACCAACTAACTAACTGACATATCAATAACTAATTAACTAAGCTACTAAGGCATGTATAATTTTGCAATGATTCCCTATCAACCAAAAAAAAAAAAAATTTGCAGTGATTATTTTGGAAATTTTTTTAAGAGAGTTTCAACCTATAATATATGCTCCTGGTAATAGCTCTTTATTATCAGACCAAGACACTAATCGGTTTTTGGTGTAGGTGAGAATTGAACCTCAGATCTCTTATTTAACCATTAGATATTTTACTAATTGAGTTAACTGAAACTCACTATTTATTTTGGAATAAATTTTAGGCATAACATAGATAAATGGAAATTATTTTGTGGCTATTAATTCCATTTATTTGTATATAAACAAACCTTATATTTTGGTTTATAATTAATATGATATGCCTAAAACTCGCAATGAGACATGTCTAGTGGGAGTATGGTTGAGTTGAGACTCATAAGTCTCCCCCCATATACAATTGTGCTTTAAATATATTTTAAAAATAATACCGTATTACTTGCGGCACAAGAGATGATTATGAGTATTGCAAAATTTATGATCTTGTGACTTGTAGGAAATTATTACTGTTTAATTTATTATAATGCTACAAATTAGAATTGTGTGTTCTAATGTTAACAACTGATATTGCGTAACAATTGTAGTGAAAGTCAGTTTGAGCTAACCTAGAAAGACTTGATATAATAGAAATAGATATTGTTTTGAGACTCATTTAAGTGGTGCATAGTCTTTTCAATGAGTACTTAGAAAAAATTGATAGGGCTGAACAAAATTTTTTCTTGCATTTAGTTTTTCTCTTGAGAAAACCCTAGAGTGGTGAAACCTAAGACCTACCGTCGGTAGGTCTCTTTTTCTCCCTCCGAGGTAGAATTCATTTAAACGCTATCTCCTTCTCCTCCATGGACGATATTATAGGCCGTTGGGCCAACTTGTCTCTCAACATGAAGGAGACACAAACCGTAGAGGTAGAATCAGCAAAAAATGATACTGACAACAACGAGGTTTTGGTGGCCAAGTTTTTCACTAAGCAACGACTTAACATGGAGGCCATCACACACACTCTACGAAGCATGTGGAGGTCTAGTGACGCCTTTGAAATCCGAGACCTTGGTGCAAACACAGTCCTCCTCCTATTCGATGATAAGGCAGATGTCCAACGTATTCTCATGCAAGGACCATGGACCTTCGACAAGTATTTGATTGGATTATTTAAACCTGGTGATGACACCATCGTGGAAGATGCTATGTCTGACAGAGCTTCCTTCTAGTGCGTCATAGCACATAAAACATTATTCTCACCAAGTTTTTGTGGAGAGAATATTGAAAAAATATGCCCCATTTTCAAGGTGAAAATCTGGCAGAGTTTTGAGTTTGGTGTGCTATGGCACACCGGTAGGGTTTCGTGCCTGTATATACAAAGCACATTAGCATGTTCATACTAAGGCAAGCTGAAGCTCACCAAAGCATCAAACACATTGATTCGTGTCACATACACGGAGAAACCAACGTCACTAGCTGACATGGATCAAGACAATCACACCGTGATGAAAATGTGCACAATGTAGCATGAATATGCACCTACAACAGTCGCCTTGTGTGCATACCCACACTCCAAGGTTAAGAGCACCCATTATCATGAAAGGGTTACTCTCTTATCTAATGAACATTGCCTTTTTTGGGCTTGCATCTTCTTGCTTGCATTTGGCCCTTTTTGGCTTGCATTTTGGAAGTTGTGCCCTCGCTCTAAGCATGTACATGTAACCACAAGGAAAACACAAAGCCAATAGACAAGTAACAGAGATAGCAAAGACAAGGAAAGCACACAAAGGGGCAAACAAGGAAAGGGAACACACCAAGGGGTAAACAAGAAAACAAGAAAAGATGTTCTAGAAGGACAAATGTAGGTTTGGATTGGTGTCCATAGTTCCATTATTTTAGAGTACGAACAACACACATACCATCAAGCAAAGTTCCCAAAAGGGACTCGGGATCTTGTGTACAAAGATGGGATTGAACCCGCATAAGATTGTAGGTAGGAACTAAGCTTGATGACACAAACAAGCACATAACGATGCATGCATGAACAAATAAACAAGGATGCAAAGATGCAAAAAAATGAAGAAAACCAAACAATATGGCACAAAGCAAGCATAGCAAGAATAAAGAAAGCAAAACATGTTCTCACACAAAGGGGAAGGGTAAATATGTTAAAAGGCACATAGAAAGGCAAACATGAGAAACCCTAACATGCAAAGCTAAGAAAAGGAGAGAAAGGCAAGCAGCAAGAAAGCCAAACATCACGAAGATGTACTCCCAAACATGGTTGCATCCAAACAAGCCACCAAAGGGGATGGATGCAACCAAACAAACAATGTGGCTCCAAAGACTAACAAGCACAAACCCACAAAGAGAAAACAAACAAGAACATGACAAAGGCCTAGATCTAAGCAAACAAGCACGGATTCAAACACAAAGGCATGGAAAAGAACAAATAAGGCATAAACATGCAAAAAGGAACTAATCCAAACCCTTTATTGAAACTTGGGTGTATAGTTGTAGGCCTAGACCACTAGATCTAGATCTACACCCTACCCAAAAGCTAAAGCACAAGAAAGATGCCAAAGTAAGAGATATAAAGTTATAGAAGCACCAGGCATAGCATCCAAACAAGAATTAAGCACATAAACATGTAGATCTAAACACATAAACATAGCAAGAAGCACATAAACAAAAAGGTAGACATATCCTAACCCAAAAAGGCTAGGTCAACAACATCAAATCAATAAAATATGTTAAAAAGCAAGTAAACATGCTTAAGCTTATCTTGTTGTCCCTAGAAAGGTATGGATGACTAGTTTCGTGGACACTAAAGAAATTAAAAATTCAACGGTCGGATCAAAAGTTATAGTCTCGAGAAGTAAGCTTGACATGCCCAGAATGATTTTCAAGATATCTCAACATATTTAACTCCGATTTTGACTAATGAATAGTCGTTAGAAAGGGAATTCAATAATCTTCACAATAACATTAGTTCCAACTCATTCTAACAGTTAGATCAAAATTAGGTTTTCTAGTCGCTTTTGAGAGTCAACTTCGGTCAAACTTAGTCAAAGTTGACAAAAATCTTCGATAACCTCGAGTTTGATGTTGGAAAATGTCGTTTTGGGGTGAGTTTGACCAATTTTGCCCCTAAATCATCTCTGGGTTGACTAGAGGCATTTTGGTCATTTTGACCTAAAATAGCACTTCGAGTGCTCAGATGTGCCTGAACGAGTTGTACAATGTCATTCTAGATGTTTCCACTGTCCTCGGTGAAAATTTCATTTTTTTGGAATTTTCGGGGGTTTGGTACTCAAATCGAGAGCGGGCAAAATACAATATCTACACTTCCCAAAAATCCTTATATCTCTTTCTCACTTATAGGTGGTAGCATGTCCAAAATAGACTTAATATTGAATATGTAAACTTCTATCCCTTTGTCACTTACCAGAAATCCCATTAACTTTGTGACCTTCACTCTAAAGGTGCACTTTTGTAGGTTTTGTCTAAGGTTAAATTTCTTGATTTGCTCAAAAAAATTCCTCAAATTATCTATTTTTCTTTTTTAGTCCTTAGATTTTATTATCATATCATCTACATACATTTCCCCCTCATTATGCATCATGTCATGTAACAGATTCATGGCTATCTATTAGTAAGTTGCACCAACATTCCTCAGACCAAAGGACATGATTGTGTAACAATATATTCCCCATTCAGTGGCGAATATGGTTTTGGTCATGTCATTGGGACCATTTTGATCTAATTTTACCTAAAGAATCCATTCATAAAAGATATCATAGCATTTCTAGTTGTATTATCCACAAGCATATCTATATGGGGCAAAGGGAAATCATCAGTTAGGCAAGTTTTGTTGAGATCTCTAAAGTCTATGCACATTCTTAACTGGACATCCTTTTTAGGTACCGGAGCAATGTTGGATATCTAATTGGCTTGGTGTGTGGGCTTTATGAATCGCATTTTCAGTTGTTTAGTCATTTCTTCTTTAATCTTAAGAAGTCATTCATTTTCATGTGCATCAATTTTTGCATTACTAGGCCTATGTAGGAATAAGTATAAATTTGATGCTTGAAAATATTGGGATCTATACCAGGAATATCTTTATAAGACCAAGCGAAAACTTCTTGAAATTCTCTTAAGAGATCAACTAAGTATTGCTTTTCTTGCAGGGGGATAAGGTGAAACCAATTTGGATTAAGTGTGGTCTCTTATCATTGCCCAAATTAATAGTTACAATTTATGGTTTCATGGGTTCAACTTTCCTTTCCAATTGTTTATTAAATTTCAATTTCAATTCATATTCATTTGAATCGTTTAAGTTTAGAATTTCACTATAACGAGAGAATTTCACTATAATGAGACATGTCAAAAAGTAAGTCAAATTAGAATTCATTATTTTATTGAAAACATTAAAAAGTACATCAAAACTTGCATCACATGAAATTTTTCCTATGATTTTAGAAAAATTTAGATTCTAAAATGCCAATCAACGAGGATGATGAATGAAGAAGGATCACTTGGTTCCTTGTAAGTGATGGCCAGTACATCCCTCTTCCACTTGGGTGTCAATAGCATCAACGTTGCCTTTTGTTCATGTAGTTCATCCGGTTAACTTCCTCTTAAACCTCTTCAATCATAGTTTTAGGATCATCCTCCAGAGTAAGTTTCTTGTTAAAGAATATATCCAATCTAGGAAGAACATTTTGCTTTTTATTTATCCAAGGCTTAGAGAGGATATAATAAGGGAAAAACTCCCCTTCTTTCACAAAGTTTTCTTTAAAGATGTTTAGTTATTTCATTATCCATCCATAATTCTTATTGAAACCTTAGTCATTCCTAGTCAATTGAGTCATGAAGTTAGGGAACTTAGATATTACTTGTCCTCCCTTATGGTTTGTCCTACCCTATGGTAGACATTCATTTTGTACCCTTTTGAATCGAGCCCCCATTCCCTAATGATGACATCACTCAGAGGCCTAGAGTTGATTTAAGGCCCAATCTTGTGAATCTTTAACTTGAAGAATGTTTTGGTAAAGAAAAATAAGTAGAAAAAACCCTAAGCATGCACATGCATACATCGAGCATACACATGCATACCCCATGTATGCATGTGCATTTAGGATTTTAGAATACCTGTAAGGAATGTTTTTGGACATAAAAGTGTAGAGTAAATCTCACATTGGTTGGGAGCCATCTTAGACCCCTCTATGATCACTATAAAAGGCCCCAAAGGCTCTTTTACTAAACCATGCCGAATTCACTAGAAAATAGTAAATCAAAGAAGAAGTTTTTATTTATAAATATCCTCAAGTTAAAGTATTACTTGGTTGGAACCTATTTTAGTCTTGACCTTTGTGTTTTAATTTTACTAACCTTCTTAGTTTTGTTATTGATTAGATTCATTAAGGGAAATGGTCAAATCAAAACTCTAAAGAGTTCTAGTGTTGAGATGAAGGTTTTAACATTGTCTTTTCATTTTCTTGTTTGTTTGTTTGTTTTTTTTTTTTTTGTTTTTTTTTGTTTTGTTTGTTTGTTTTTTTTTTGTGTGTTTTATTGCTTTAATATATTTGTTTTAGTTTAGTTTGTTTATTCTTGGTATTATAAGCTTGATAAATTGTTAGATTTCCTATTTTGATTATCTATTCTTTGTTGTTCTAGGTTTGCATTTCTGGGTGTGTATGCATACGCATGCTTCATGCATGCATACACATACTCGTAGCATGCATATGCATGCACATGAGATGCGCATGCATATCCAGTGCAACTGCACGCATGCCCATGCCTAAAAACCCATATTTAGGATTCTTCATGCTTTATTTGTTTTATCTAATTTTAATAATTTGTTTAGCTTCTGTTAAATTTAGTTTTACATGCTCAGACCATAGGATCAGTAAGATAACATGTTTTACTTGCTTTTGCTTAATAGATTAAAGATTAGGGTTTATAACTTTGAGAATCACATGAACTTGCATACGAACATAAACATACATTAATGCATAGGTGTTGTGATGCAATGAGGTAGGTGAGGTAAGCTATGCATATAAATATGAACATGCATTTTTTTTGAATGATGAGTATGATTGAATATTTTGATGCCATATTTGAGTGATTGAACATGCTTGTCTAAATGTCATGATACTGTGATAATTGAATATGCATGTGTAGATTCTTGATGCTACTGTCTTGTGACATGTTTGTTGCCTTTGGATATAATGCATAAACTGATTAGATGAATGGTATGACCTTATGTCATGTGTTGCAATGGGATGATATGACATGTTGAGAGTGTGTGAGTCTAGAATAACATGTTAGAGGATCCTCTGATTGGATTTGGATTTGGAACACAATGAGTGGAGACTAAATTTCGGGTTGGGTACCTTACACCTTCCTATCCCTATTCCTAAACTCTATACATGTGCTCTGAGGAA
Organism: Quercus robur; assembly: GCF_932294415.1. Taxonomy (NCBI): domain Eukaryota; kingdom Viridiplantae; phylum Streptophyta; class Magnoliopsida; order Fagales; family Fagaceae; genus Quercus; species Quercus robur. Next base: position 26,765,877 of record NC_065536.1, on the reverse strand, counting down.
ACCACTATCGCCCAACGCAGTGGAGGCGCTTGCGCCCACACCTACCAAGGCCCATACTAGGGTCATGACCCATTTTTACTCATCATTGCTATCATCTTATGCTTATGAAATGGAAGTGAATCTAAAGCGTACTTTTCTTCCTTTTCTACCATGCTTAGCCATGTTCACAAATTCAAATGAAGTTCTTCAGTTACTCATCTTATCTTGTAAATAAGGGCCATAATCTCTCCATTCCTATGTATCACCACAATTCCTCCATTCCATGTTTCCTTCGTCTTTTGATACAAGATAGAGAGGAAAATCCTAAAGGGTTGAGTCATGCTCTTCCTAACAAAAGATTGTAGCTAGGTCCAATGCCCATCAAATGAAATTCCATATTCAAATTTATAGTACAAATCTTACAAGCAACCTTGAAAGTCCTCATTACTCTCATTGAACCATTGTCATATACTTTAACAATTAAAGGAGATGGAACACAAGTATTTGTGTTGGGGCTTATCTTAAGGGAAATCTTAAAATGGCATACATTCAGTGCAGACCCATTATCCACTAACACCATTAGGATCTTAGCTCTCATGCACTAAATAGTGATTTGTAAAGACCATGTATAAGTAGCACCGTCCCGAGGGAGATCTTCATAAGTAAAAAGGTAATAAATGATTGAGCCCTAGGGTCCATACGCATGATTGCTAAAATTTCTTGAGGAGTTGTTTCTATTGTTGCTTCCTTCCCAGCCAGTGCCTCTAATACTATAGACAAATTCTTTTGGGAAGCCATCAGTAGCTCCCATATGAAAACATGGGCTTGAGTCATTTTTAGTTATTTGGGTACCCCATGCTCTATTTCTTGTTTATCAGTTATCTTGAGTCCACTAGGCTTCTGTCCCTCTCCCATATCCCTTCCAGGATAGTATTTTTCCAAGAGAAATGGCTTGTAGTTCTTTTCACTCCTAGTTACATGCACTACATCCTTCTCTTGTTCTATCTTTTTCACTCCATGCCTTCCTTTAGGGGTGATTCCCTATATGGCCATGGCAACCAAGAGTTTTTCTTCTTATTCGAACTAAATGCCTCCAACTTGGGTGTCAACCATGCTTACCCCTACAAACTCTATCAACTAGGAATATTCTAAATCCTCTCCTTTTATCCTGATGAAGTTTTGGTATGGCAAAGGGTTCTTTCAAATGTTTGGCTTGGTGATGATGTAAAGGCTATGTAAGGTTCCACTATCTATCAGGTATTGGATCTCACAGCAGAGTTGGAAGTAATTATTAGTCATTTGGCTAGGTTTCTAGTGGAAATGACAATATTTATTAAGGTTCTAGCTAGAAGGCATAAAATGAGGTGTGAGTGTGGGATCTAGAGGCTAAAGATATCCTTTCGAGGTCAAATTCTCATAGGCTTGGGTGAGTCTTCCCTAAGGGTTCATTTGGTTGGAAGGGTGGAAAAGTTGAAGGATAAAAAATGGTGGAATGATGGAAAAGTGGGAGGATAGAAAAAATTTTAATTTTCCTCCTTTTTGTTTGGTTGGGAGTGGAAAAATGGAGAGGTGGAAAAAATGAGTTTATATAAATTTACTCATATAACCTTGTTGAAAAGTGTCCAATTAAAACCAAAAAAGTGAAAAAAAAATAAAATCAGTTACCTAAATTTATTAAAAAATAAATATCATGTCTAGAAAAAAAAAATCACATGTAAACAAAAAAAAAAAGCAGAAGAAAAAAAAAAAAAAAGAATATGAGCAACGTACGCTAGACAAAGCCTGCCCAATAAATCAAAAAAAAAAAAAAAAAAAGAGGCAACGTCCAAGAGGAAGGGAAAAAAAAGTGAAGAAGAGCAATGTACGGATGAAAACATCTTTTGTCCATTAAATAGCTTCATTTTCTCCCAATTTTGGAGAGAAAACTTTTTGGTGGGCCCGGAGAAAAAACATCTGGGCTTTACTATTTATTTTCCTTCCTCCTCACCCAACCAAACATACTCCAAAAAAGTTCACACTCACAGGGTAGGAAGATTTTTTGGTTAGAGGAGCTCCTCCCAAAGGTCTTCTTGGTTTATAGTTTTCCTTCATTCCTATCCAACTATTCATTATTGATGGCATCTTCAATTCGAGTCTCAGTTGTACAATTCGTCAAAAGAACTAATAGGGGATGACAACTGCCTATTGTTGTATGCCAGAAGCAAGTTCTTGATGATTATGTTGATTTGACCTTTATTATTGGGCTAATATCGATCTCCTCCAATCGTGGTTGCTCTCTTGAGGTAATTCTCGCCCTCTTTGAAAAATAACTAGAACAAGAAGGTTATTCGCGCATATCATTTCACATGATACAACATGACCAGTCACCTATAATATTCCTTCTAAATTCTCACAAACTTGTAGGGTTGAAGATAACATAATGTAACACCTCTTAATCCTATATCCTGAAAATAGGAAATTATTTATTTTTTGTTTTATTTTTAAATTATAATAGTAGAAGGATGTAAAGAGAGGTGGTTATGGAAGGAGGTTTAACAACCTTACTTCTTTGGTGACAAGAGTTCATACGGATGTGCTATTTCCTATTTATAAGCCTAAAGAGAATAAATTAAAGCCACACACTAAATGAACTTACAACAATTTAGTGATTCTCTTCCATTATCTATACTCTTGTTTAACTCTGTGCATATACACTGATACAATTAAAAATAATCACAATTATATAGTTCAATTTATACTTTTTTTTTTATAAAAGATGTTCAAATTATACTCGGTATTAACTTACACATATTTTAAACCATACATTATTAAAATATTTCGTGGTTTCTCATTATATATATATATATATATATATATATATGTATGTATGTATGCATGTATATATGATTTAGAATTTAATTGGATTTAGATTTTTCGGTTTTTGCACCCAATAATTCACCTGTCTCAAAAATTAAAAATTTTGATGGACACGTGGTACAAATTTGGACTGTAATTGAAATCCAATTTAGAATCTAATTGGATTTGGACTCTTCAATTTTTACACGACACATGGTGCAAAATTGAGAATTCAATTGAAATCTAATTGGTTTTTTTATTTTATTTTATTTTATTTTTTTAGTTTTGGTTTTTAATAATAATAATAATAAATCAATAATAAATGCTTGCAAATGTTTAAGGGTGTGTTTGTTTGGAAGTGAAATATGGTGGAAGAAAAACTTTGGAAAGAAAATGGGAATGAAATTTTTTTTTGGAGTGTATTTGGTTGTATAGGAAGAAAGAAAAATAAATGGTAAGACCCAAATGTTTTCTCTCCGGACCCACCAAAATGTTTTCTCCTCAAAATGGAGAAAAAACTAAGTTGGAATGAATTTTTTCTTGATTGACAAAAATGCCCATGTGCACACGTGCTACTTCAAGTTGCCTTTATTTTTTTTTCTTCTCCCTTGTTTTTTTTTTTTTTAATCTCTTCTGGGCAGTAATGTTGCCTTTTTTTTCCCTAAGGTTTGTGCATGATAGTTGTTTTTTAATTATTAATTAGACGTGATTTTTTTTGGGACATGATTTTTATTTTTTTAATAAATTTGGGTGATTGCTTCTTTTTGTGGTTATTTGTCACTTTTTTGTTTTAATTGGGCATTATTCTTTAACAATGGTATATGAGTAAATTTATTCAAAATTATTTTTTCTATCTCTCCACTTTTTCACTCCCAATCAAACAAAAATGAGAGAAAATAAATTTTTTTCTATCCTCCCGCTTTTCCATTGTCTTACCATTTTCTATTCTCCTACTTTTTCACCTCTCCAACCAAATAGACCCTGAGGATATAAAATACAAATTCATTTTTAAAAAAAATTAAATACTATAACATCTGAAACTACGTATGGAATGATACAATGTTGCTTTTATTTTTATAAGCAGGTACAACATCTCATTATTCATGTATCTTATTCTGAAGACAAACCCTTAGAATTGTTGCCAATCAGCCAAACAGGCAGAAATTAGATATACATAACAATATCATGCAAGGGATATACTGATATACTCATCTACAGAGAAGCCTTTTACTACTTTTGTAAATAATACTAAGGATAAATCAACCACTAGATATCATCTGGGCTGAACAAAATAACTACGTCGTACATGTGTAAAATCAAGGTTCATCGTCCCAATTAGCATCATGACTTGGGGAGCAATATGTATTTCGTCCTACTCCTTTCTGCTTATTGGACTCCGTAAGCATCAAAACAACTTCCCTCATTGTGGGGCGATCAAAAGGAGACATACTTGTGCATAGCAAAGCAATTTTTAGGACAGTAATCATGTGAGAGACACTACACTCATCTTGTAGGTCTAATCGAGCATCAAGGACTCCAGGTGACAATGAATGATTGTGAATGTAATTTCTCACCCATGTTACAAGATCACCACCTTGGTCAAGAGGTTGTACGGGCGTTCTTCCTGTCAGCAGCTCAAGTAGGACAACTCCATAGCTGTAGATGTCACATTTCTCTGTAACTTTCATGGTGTATGCGTACTCTGGCATTAGGAATATTACTCATTACCAATAAAGTATATCAATATATGCTCACGAAGCAATGAAACACAAAGTTATTCAGAGAAAATATAGTAACTAAAAGCCTTATATAGCTCAAGTGTCTGCTCTTTATAATTCATATCCTCCCTCTTATTTGTTGTAAGTATTGAATTAAAAATGATAGTAATTTCGTATATGGTATAGTATAACAAAAGTTAAGTTTTACACACCATGCTAACCTTGTTTAAAATATCAATGACTCATTAGAAGTCATATATCATAATAATATAATAAAATTTTGACCCTAATAAATTTGTGTATATGATTGTGTTATTTATTTATGATTATGTTTATACATAAAACTATCTATAAGAAAATATGATATGAAAAGATTCTAAATGGTTGGTGTAAATATAGAAGGTTTGACATGATATCTGTATATAAGTTGCAAAAGAATCCCCTTTTATTTAAATCCTTACTTTCCTTTGATTTTAATCTATATTTAAGAGTTGTGGTGTTTAAAAATTCTTATGATCCTAACAAACCACACAAAATCAAATAAATGTCACGTGTCTCAGATAAAAAATAGAGGGAATTGGAGGGTTTAAATAGGAGGAGATATTATCGCATGGAATTACATCAGGTTTAAGCTACACCGAGTCTTACTTTAAGTAATGTTACATTATTTAATATTTTTAATTAGATGCGAATTTTGTCAAATCTACCGTTGGATTCCGCCATCTTCGTATATTCTCCACGCTTGCAAAATTTCAAGATAATCAAAGATTAAAAGCCAGGTCATCAATCAATTGTTTAAAGTCAAGTTTTTGTAATTTAAAATAATGCATAAAAGGTAAGTTTATGAATTGAATGATAAATAATATCTGGTTGGCATGCATGTTGAGAATATAGAGAACATATAATCCTACGGTGAGATTTTCAAAATATGAAATCAATAACAAATTATTGGATGGTGTAACATTGTTTATAGTTACACCATGTGTAATCTAAACCTAACCATATTGGAATAATGATGTGAAACAAATTTGAGCTTTCAAAGCTTAGGTAGCAATGTTAAAAAAAATCAACAAAAAGTTAAAGATTTTCATTTTATATTATACAAGTCGGTAACTCGTGCAATGTACAAAAATTTTAACATAATATGATTTTTTTTCTTTTTTTATTTGGTTTATATATGAAATTTTATAATTATAAAAATTCTTAATAGGCATTTATTGTAATTGTATTTGTACTTGTACTTGTACATATATGGAACAATATAATAAATCATTTAAAGAAGTGATTAAATTCTGTAAGGACTTAGTGTAAACCCTTTGGTTTAATTACAACCTATAATAAGGACATGCCATGTTATCATATTACTAAAACATAAATACATCTAATTAAAAATGATAACATCTCAATAATACAATATTTCAGATTGTAAATAAAAGGCTGGTGTGGTATTATTAGGTGTGGTAGGGTGTATTAAGTTTTAAAGTAAAAAAGTTGATGTGGTAACATCTTATTAAATTGTGTAAAACATGAGTTTTACACTCTATCCGTACCAAATTCAGACTCTTTAAAGAAATACGATGTGCCGAGATTTTTTTTTTTTTTTTTTGAGATGTGAAGTGCTAAGATTTTAGTAAAGTGTTTAAATATAAATTATATTTAAATTCAATTCAAATTTATTTATTAAAATAATGACATATAAAATTGTAGACTTCAAAACTTTATGTTGCACAATATTGAGGTGAAAAGGGCTGATAGGATAGCTTACCAGGAGCAATGTAGCCATAAGAACCAGCAACTGCAGACATTGATTTAGAATGTGGCAAGTCAATCACCTTTGCCAACCCAAAATCCCCAACATGAGCTTCAAACTTATCATCAAGCAAAATGTTATTGGACTTTATGTCACGGTGAAAAATCCTAGGCTTGCAATCATGATGCAAATAAGAAAGGCCCTCAGCAGCTCCAAGTGCAATGATGAACCTTGTTTGCCAATCAAGACTACAGGATGGTCCATGAAGTAACTCTCCCAAACTCCCCTTTGCCATGTACTCATAGAGCAAGAGTTTGGCACCCAGGTGGTAGCAGAAACCATATAGCTTTACAATATTCCGATGCCTAATTTTCCCGAGTGTCAAAATTTCAGCATGAAAGCTATTATCCACATTGTTGCCCTCTCTGTCTGATGCTAGCTTCTTAACAGCAATTATAAGACCTCTAGGCAAGACAGCTCTATACACAGTTCCACAGGCGCCCTTTCCAATTGCAAAGCTTTCATCAAAGTTGTCTGTCGCTGCAACCAAGTCCTGGAAACTAAATCCTTCTTTTGGAAAGAAGTAGCTGTCAGAAACAGGAGAAGAGAATGGTTTATCTTGCTTAGGAGCAACCGTGTCAATCGGACGTGCCATGAAATATATGATGACTATGATAAGAATGAGAGAAACCCCACCAATGGCTGCTGAACTTATAGCCACAATTTTTCCTAAACGGTTTCTGTTCCCTTCTTTATCTTGAGGTAAAAAAGGTGGTGGTGCTCCATTGCAAGGCTTAAGAGGAGCACCACAAAGTCCTTTGTTTCCCATAAAGCTTCTGCTATCCATTTTCTGAATTTGTATAAAGGGAGGTATAGATCCTGAGAGCTCATTGAATGAAAAGTTGCAGCCCAGTAAGCTCGAAAGATTCAGCAAAGAATCTGGAATTTCACCACTCAAATTGTTGTTGTTGAGCAGAAGGAACTCCAACAAATCAAGACTTCCAAGCTCATAGGGAATCTTTCCAGAGAGATTGTTATAACTGAGGTTCAATGCAATCTGCAAGCTCGAAAGGGTTCCCAATTCAGCCGGTATGCTACCAGAAAATGAGTTACCACCCATTTGTAGCTCAGTTAAACGCAATAGCTTGCCTAGTGACACAGGTATAGTACCAGAAAGGTTGTTCTCTGAAAGTTTGAGAAGCTCCAATTGGGAAAGTGTTCCTACCTCATCTGGCAAAGCATCCACAAAGTTGTTGTGACTGAGATCAAGTCTTTCAAGCTCCTTGCAGCTGAAAATCTCAGGTGGAATCTTTCCAAAAAGAAAATTTGAAGAGACATTGAATGTAACCAACAAGGAGAGGTTACTAATTTCTCTTGGCAACTCTGATGTGAAGCGGTTGTATGAAAGATGAAGCCTTTGCAATCTTCCGCAGGTACCAATTTCTGGAGGAATAGGGCCACTGAACTCGTTCTGATCCAACTCAACTGCGGAGAGATTTACCAACTTGCACAGACTTAATGGAAAACTCCCTCTAAGTTTGTTTCCGACAAGACGAAGTTGCACCAATGTTTTGCAGTTTAAGATCCCAGTTGGGATGTTTCCTGTGAGCTGGTTGGATCCCAAGTTTAAGAAATTCAAATTAGAATTTTGGCAAAGATGACGTGGAATTCTTCCTGATAGAGAGTTCTCTGATAAATCGATCAACCAAATGGAGCTATAAACTCCAAGTCCTTGAGGAATGCTACCCTCCAGTGAGTTACTGAAGAGTTGAAACTTACTCAAATTAGTCAGATATTGAAATCCAATAGGAATGGAACCGTTGAAATAGTTAATTGACAGATCAAGCTTACTCAAATTTTTCAAGCTGGTCAACTCATCTGGGATAACGCCAGTAAAGTTGTTTGAAAAGAGATAAAGCAATTGCAACCCGGTTATCTTAGTTAGCTCAGTTGGTATCTGTCCTATCAAAGAGTTCTCTGAAAAATCGATCTCCACTGCTCGAGAAAGATTTCCAATCTCTCTTGGGATTGTTCCATTCAAAATATTTCTATACAGGTATAAATTTTCAAGAGCCATAAGGTTCCCAAGCTCAATGGGAATTGGTCCTTCAAGATTGTTCTTATAGAGAGCCAGAGTCGTTAGACTTGTGCAGTTGCCAAGCTCAGGTGGAATGGTACCAGAAAGCAAATTGGCCACTAGGTTCAAATATGACAAATTCTTAAGCATTCCAATCTCTTTTGGTATCTCACCAGAAAGCCGGTTTTCAGCAAGACCAAGATACTCTAAGCCCTGACATCCACTTATCTCTGGAGGCAAGCTTCCTGATATCAAATTCTGCCCAGCTCGAAAAACTTTCAATGTTTTAAGGTTTTCAAGAGATGCTGGCAATGATCCACTGATGTTATTGGAGTATGCAATCAATTTTGTCAAGGAAGAAAGGTTTCCAATCTCCGTTGGAAAAGGTCCAGATATTTTATTGTCGCACAAATTCAAGCTCTGTAAACAAGATAGTCTACCAATTTCCTTAGGAATTTGGTCTTCAAATTTATTGTTGTTCAGGAGAAGAAACTCCAAACCTGAACAATTTCCAATCTCTTTAGGTATTTTCCGAGTCAAATCATTAAAAGAAACATCAAGATAAGTCAAGTGAGCCAATTTGCCAATGGCTGGAGACAAATATCCAGATAGATTCTTGGACTGCAAATCAAGAGAGTACACCACCGGATTGGAACCTTGGGTGCAATTCACACCAATCCATCCACAAGGAGTTGAATCGCTAGAATTCCAATTACCCAGATTATTAAAATTGTCAACAAGACTATCTCTTATTTGTAGGAGGTATTGACCTTCAGTGTTAAGCCCTTCCAATGTACCAACCAAGAAAGCACCCACAATAACATATGTAGTGAACAAATAATATGATATCATTCTCTCCATACTCATCAAATTCCACTGAAAACTATATCCCGGAGGTTGCATTCACAAGATGGGTGACTATTGAATTTCCATACCATAGAGTACCATAACATGATTTACCTAGTTTAAGTATAAACACATATTTTTCAGAAAACTTGTTGAGTGTAAAAATGCAAAGCAATCATGTATGCAAGCATATGGATCAAACAAATAAATAAAAAGATTGAGAAAGACTCATTTTACGTACCTCTGAGTTTGTGATCAGTCAGGGAAAGAGAAACCATCTCAGTACTAAAATAACAATTTTATGGGAATTCTTGCTTGCAAGGAGAAGTTGGATTCCCCAGAAGATTTTGCACTAAGGAACAACCTTAATTTGGTTTTGACCTGAAATGAGTCATGCATTGAATATGGCTGATATTTTTGGGTTTTAGAGTATGAATCTAGTTCAACAAGTTGCAACTTTGTATAGTCTTAATAATGAAAACAAGTTCAATGGTTAGCACAAACAAGGGGGAGCTTGAAGTGGAAGTCACTGTTGTTTGGTCAAACTCCCTCAAACAATAATAAAAATAATAATATTGAAAAGTAATGGTTCATTAATTTTCACCCAACAAAATGATTTAGATGATTGCACACTTTGTGTGAATGAGAATTATATGAGAGAGAGAGAGAGCTTCAAGAGAATGAGATGTAATGGCCGACCAAGATGAAGCACGCTTTCTCCCTTCTCTCACTCACCCTGTCTATTATATTTTAGTGCTTCCCACAGTTCATTCATTTCTTTATTACTTTCATGTTCTCTGTTTTCACACACACACATGACACAACACAACACAAACCTATGATGATATTTCTAGGATAGTCTTTGAAAGCCATTATTGGTGTGGAAATATATGGTATCATTTTCCTTTCATACAGTGTCTCAATTTTTTGGTTTGTTTTGATATATATCTAGGTAGTTGAATACATGAAAAATAGTAGTCATGGTTCTCATGAATTACACTTGGCTTTTTGACCCCAAATGGTCTTAGAGTTTTGCAATAGTTTTCCATTTAATAATGCTATAGATAAGGAATTTCTTATGGTGTTAAAAAAAAAAACTGAGAGAGAATAATAAATAAAATAAACAAACAAACAAAAAAACACAATAATTCACCTTAAATTAACTTGTTCATTTATATAGATTTATTTATTTGTTTATTGTGTGTATCACCCGTCACTTATTTTGTTATTATTTAACATCTTTCTCCTACTCCTTGCTATTTCTTATTTCTTATTGGTTTCTTAATTTGTTTGGATCTTAAAATCATGTGGATCGAGAAGTCATAGGAATTGTAAATCCAAATTTTCAGTGTAAAATCTAAGAATTTTTTTTTTTTTTAACTTGATCATCTTGGACTAAAAATGCTCATTGACATTTTTTTTATTAATAAAAGTGCTCATTGGCTCATTATTCATGAGATATTATTTTTTAAACTGGTGATAGTTAGTCAAAACGTTTTCTTTTAATGATTTAAACTCCTTGTACATCTGATTCAAAAAAAAAAAAAAAACTCCTTGTGCATCTTTAATTAATTTTCTTTTTAAATGTTTTCTTAGGTGAGATAAAGTTAAACATTCATTTTTATAAAAGATTTTATATCTTTTGTATCTTTTTTTTCTTTTTTTTAGCTGAAAAACTTGAATCTCGAACTTTATACTCTACTTCACAAAAATTTTGTATTTATAAAATGATTATTATGTCAAAAATGCATGATAATAATGTTCATATCTCAACCTCAAAGGAACTTCTTTTTTCTTTTCTTTTCTTTTCTTTTTTTTTTTTTTTTTTTTTTTTTTTTTTTTTTTTTTTTTTTTTTGAATCTAACGTCAAAGGAACATACATATAATAAATATAACTAAAAACCTTAAAAAAAAAAAAAAGTGGAATCAATCTTAGGTTTTTTAGGTGTCTTTCGCTTCAGCCTCCGTGGCATGCATGTACTTGACGATGACACCATAGATCATGTAAAAGAATTTTTACACCTATGATTCCATTTTATCAAATTACCATATAAAATTTTGTTTTGTCATTGCTGACGATGTCCTGCATCATGGTACTTAACATATCCTAAACAATTTTAAGTAATATATATTTAAAGTATTGGTAATCACATGTTTTATGGTCCCTCTTCTAGTTCAATTAAATTTTAGTAGAGATCTAAATTAATAAGCAATAAGGCTTAAAGGTTACCCTTTTATTTTTGTATGTGTCTTATTATATTCTGGCATTTGTAAAAACAAAAATAGAATTTTTAAATAGTGTGTGGTACAGGTCCACTCCAGGTGGCTGCCACAATAACAAGCACAATGATAAAAATCACAAAAATGAAATTGGATAAATATTACCAAAAGTGTTTGTGTACCTTACTACCTTGTCGTCTTCTTCAACTTTATTTTTATTTTTTATTTTTTTTTTCAATTGCACTACAAAATTAGAGTATGAATTAGGAGACATTAGTCCCAGAAACAAAATTGTAATTAGGAGAAGTATTAGTCATTTTAACTGTAAAAAAATTAGCAAGTCCCCCAACCATATGGGAAAGTTTATAGACACATTTTTTTCAATTCATATTTGCTATAACCTTATTTTGTTTTGAATTGTGTCCATATATTTTTTTTTTTTGTGAGTTAATATTTTAATTTGTTGTAAAAATATTATGAAATTATTATTATTATTATTATTTTTGTTGGTGGAATAACTTAACCATTATAGTTATGCAAATAACAATTATCTTGACTCTTTATTTATTTTTATTTTTTTTGGTTTTTGTTTCCCATAACAACCAAATAAAAAAAAAATACGAAATTGAGTTTGAGAGTTTCACTTCTCTCTTGGGCATACCGTTAGGAGCATAATTATTTGTAGTTTAATAGATTATAAGCATAATGGTTACAGAAGCTGTGTAGTACAGTTATTTTCCATTTAAACCAAAAAAAAAAGAGTTCCCCCTTGTCTATAGATGAGTTTTATCATTGAAATTTGAATGTTACAGGAAATTACTATAAATAAATAAATAGAAAGTGATACAGTATGAGAAATGCAATAAAATTTAGGTGAAAATACACTATTGGTCCCTTAAGTTTACATACGTGCTATTAGTCCCTTAGGTTTAAAAAATGAGCTCAATTGGTCATTTCATTAACAACAGTTAGTTTTAGTGCCTACTTGGCTAACGGAGTTATGATGTGGCAAATTTTAAGTGATGTGGCATCCAATTTATTATTAAAAAATTAATATCCAATATGTGACTCATTAAAAAACCATTAATTTATTAGAACCTAGCCTAATTCGGGTGACCCGTTTAGAAACAAATATTCCCAATTTCAAATAACATTACCCAGATGAGATATCCTTAACAACGCCGTCATCCACCACTCAACTACCTCCTCCTTCCTCGATACAAATTCCTCTAACACGCAAAGCCACTGGTGTCACATATCTTTTCACATTGAAAAACATATGTTATTTTCTTGAGTTTTATGAATTAGCTACTAGCCTAGGAGACTACTAGTGCCAACTTCATTCACGGACTACATAAAACTCTTTGGTGTAATTACTTGCTCTTCTATACTGTTCTTTTCATTATTCTCTCATAACCACCACAAAAAAATCAGATATTATAATCAATTAATCATGCTTAGTTTTGATTTTAAAAGTAAAAGTAACATATAGTTGAGTTGTTCATCACACTAGTGACTGTATGAATTAGAGAGATGGGTCAAGATGGAGGAGGACGGCGGTGAGAGCAGTGGACAATGGGAACAACGGTATTGTTAGAGATCTCCTTCTCTAGTTTCAGATCTGGGTAGTATCATTTGAAATTGGGAATACCCATTTCTAAATGGGTCACTTGATTAGATTGGGTTCTTCTACTAGGTTAATAGTTTTTTTATGTCGTATTTGAATCTTGATTTTTTAATATTAAATTTGATGACATGTAATTTGAAATTTGACATGTCATAGCTTTGTTAGTCATGTAGGCAATAAGACTAACAGATTGACCAATTGCGTTTATTTTTTAAACTTGAGGGACCAATAGAGTTTAATTCAAACTTAAGGGACTAATTATGCTTTGTAAGTAAACTTTAGGGAATAATAGTGTAGTTTTTCCTAAAATTTAATTAATTTCATTAAGTGTGCACCAAACTGTGAGCTAATCATGAGGCATTGAACTCATAACGCCATCCCGTCCATGTGCATTCCACTTTCCACCCGTCCACTTTCTAACTATGGGGCCTATTGGCATGCTTTTCCAAGTGAATGTTGCACGGATTCCAGAGCTTTTTGTTTTTAATTTTCTGGGTACTGTGGGTCCGATTAGAGCTAGTATTTGGATTTACTTTGTTAGGTAAGATTTAAGCAGGAAGTTAACGAATGTTGTGACGGTATTAGTTTAGAAACTAATTTTAGAAAAATTTTATGAAAAAATGATAAATTAATTTTTTTGACTATTTATATTTTCTATGAAAGTAGTATTCAAAATTTTCTTGATATGATTCATTAAAAATTGTCATAAGAGCACCCCTCAACATGACACATTATTAATAAACCATAATAAAAAAGTTTTGAAACTACTTTCATAAAAAATATAAAGAGTTTTCAACAATATTTATTATTTTATCATTCTCTAAATAAAATATTTCTTAAAATAATTCCTAAACCAGTGCCCCTAGAGTTTTGGTTAACATTTTCCATCTTCTTTTTTTTTTTTCAAAAAGAAAAAAAGTAATTAATTATTTTACATTTTTTTTTTTTTTCATAAGAGAAGTCTTAGGCATTTGTTAATGAATTATTTTATAAACATTTTGATACCACTTTCTTAGAAAATATAAAATGCTGTTAAAAAATTCAATTATTTTTTTATTTTCCATAAAAATTTTCTAAAAATGACTCATTAACAAATGCCTATAAGACATTTGTTGACATTTCTCTTCTCATAAAAGTAGTATTAAAACTTTCTTTAAATGATCTATTAACAAATGCGTTAAGTACATCTGTTAACCAGACCCTAGAGTTAATTCCAAAGAATTCTTCTACTATAACTTTTGTCACAATTCTACGTAATTGTTAGCTATTTATCACTTTTATAAAGATTTATCACATTTTCTTCACCATTTATTGTCGACTACATCAATTGTGACAAAAATTATGTCCAAAAGCTATATATGCATGGATTTTAAAACTAAACAATTGAAAGAACTGAAAAGAAAATGGATTCAAGGTTTCACCGGGTATTTTGGAAGTGTTAAGGAGGATGAAAAATAAATAAAAAGAGAAATGAAAATGTCACTTTCTCTTGTTTGGTAAGAGGAGGAAATAGAGTGGAATGAAAATGTAGTGGGGGGTTTTCTTTTTGTACCCCCAAATCTTTTTCTAGAAAACATGGGAAGTAAACTTGAGCAAGGTAAAATGTCAAGATTACTACCACTTTTCCATCATTCTGCTTTTGATAATAAGGGAACAATAATAATAAATCTCTATTCTTCGACGTTTTCATCCTCTCTACCAAACACACTACCAAACACACATAGTGAAAACACACATACTCTTCTACTTTTCTATCAAAAAGCTACTTATCTTTGCAATGTTAATTACCCAACATAAGTAACCTTTCAGAAGTGCTTTTTCATTGGAAACTCATCGTTGATTATCTATAGTCATCCATATTTAATTGTATAATAGTAATGACCGAGAGAAATTCACAGTTGTATAATAGTAACAACTTAGAGAAATTCACAAGATTCTCCAATTTTTTTTTGTTGAAATATAGGCTTATATAATATATATATATATATATATATATATATATATATATATATATATATATAAAATTTTAGATCATGGATGCTTTTTTACAACATATGAAAAGAAAATATTTATTTTAAGACAAACAAGTATTATATCTAATCTTTAAGTGAGCTTGTCAAGTCATACTAAAATATGTTGCGTTGATGACCTAAAAGCAAGGATTATGCTTATCTAGTTGTATAATAGTGACGTTAAACTTATGGTTAAATTGTTAAATTCACTATTTCATAACAATTTAAACTATTTTTTTTTGATAATCTTATAACAATTTAGGGGCCGTTTGGTCACCCATTTCAAAACATAGTGTTCAGTGTTTAAACATTGAACACTAATGTCCAAAAACAAAAAAAAAAAAAAAAAAATGCATTTGGTGGACCATTCCTGTTTAGGGTTGTTTGGAAAGCGTTGTTCAAAAACCAATGTTTAAACTAATGGTTTTGGAAATCACCTCCGGCTTGATTTTAAACAATAAACACTACTGTTTAGTGGCACTTCGGTAATTATTTTGAGCACTATTATGGGCCCACTCGGTCAGTTTTTTTTCAAGTATTGTCTCCTCTCTTCCCTTGATGTTCTCTCTCCTGATTTAAAAAATATTTATTTCGTACTTTGGTCAGCTTTTTTTACAATCCAACACACACATAACAAACACATATTTTATATTTTTGAACACTGAAACATGTTATTTAAAACATGATACCAAACACATTTTTTTTTTGTTTTATAAACACTAAAAACACGTATTTCAACAACACTTTTTAAATTACAGTTTTCACATCTTTTTAAACAACAAATTTTGAACTCTATGACCATACGGGCCCTTAAACTCTAGGAACAATTGGTATTTATTATGATATCAGAGCAAGAAACCTTAAATTTACCAAAGGCATTATAGCTGAATTGGCATCTCTTCATGCACATAGTGCTTAGGGGTCTAGGGGAAAACGGTTCGAGTTATGGGATTAGCAGCATGTTATAATTATTTCTAAAAAAAAAAAAAAAAAAAAAAAAAGAAGAAGAAGAAACCTTAAATTTGATCTCTATTTCCATCCTACCAACTTATGCTTTTGGGACAATGAGTTATCTATTACGTGAAATAAAACCAATAAACTTCTTTTTAGGACTTTCTAATGTATTTTCAAGTCAAAATTTTAATTTAAAAAGTTCTCAAGAATTTTAAATTATTATGTATTAACTGAAACCAATTATAAATTTACTATAGTGAATTCTATTTGGATTAAAACAATGCAATAATAGACATTTGTTGAATAATATTTTTATATTCTATGAAAATTTTGAATTCAATTAATTTAAAATGTTAACAAATTCCGAAGTAGAATTTTTTATATATTAATAAATTAATTTTATACCTTTTTATACATATCTAATTTTCTCTATGCATCATTCCACACGTTATCTAAACGAAGTTTATATATTATGTTATTATTATTATTAGTACTTAAGAAACCGAACCACCGTCCATGAAGTGAGATGTATTGTTATGTTACGAACATGACAAAAGTATGCTTAAAAACCACACAACATGCCATCACAACAATATTTTATATCCTTTCTTTATTTTTGCTTCATAAACTGATTTATATATATAATTCAGCAAAAAAAAAAAAAAAAAAAAAAAAAAAAACCTGATATATATATCCTTGAAGCCTTATGAGCTGGTGGGAGAATTCCTATTTTGTATGAAAAATGCTAGGACCAAAAAAATTAGTACACAAATTTTGCTACAACTCGTCGGGTCATGAGTTATAGTAAAAGTTATGTAATTTTTTGTAGTACTAGGCTACTAGCATTGTTCATTTTCTATTATTGAAATTTATTTCACCCTAATCACGTAAAAGTAGGTCAAACCATTGTGCACGTATATTTTTAATCATATGACTCATATAATAAGTCATGTGACTTAACTTATTGAAATAAATTTATGAGCAATGTTTATTTATTTATTTATTTATTTTTTTATTTAGAGAATTTCAATCTATTCCAATAAAATTATGAGCATTGTGATTTAAACTTGTAAATGGTTTTTTGAATGACCAAGTAATAGGTTGGAGGAAAATTTTTCAAACTGATTTGGAGTGAAAATTTTGTTCTTATTGGTATGAGTTTGTTGAATATTCTTAAGACCTAGTTTGGTTGCCTATTTTGGAGAGGCTTGTTTAGGGGCAACAAAATGGTAATTGAGTGATTTTGGGGTCTGGGTGGGGGATTTAGGGACTAGCCCATTTTCTCGTGAGAAATCGAAGGCATCGGTAGCTTGTTTGGTATGCGATATGCGTTTGGTAGGTAAGAAAGATTGGAGGTGAATTAATTTAATATGAAAAAAAAAAATGGATTTGAGATGGCTCAGTGAGGCTATGACTTTAGTTTGAGGATGAGATTAACGGAGGTGGCTGGATAGGATAACGTGGCTATGGGTTTCAACTTTCAATGTTAATGGTGGTGTTTGGGTATTCAATGGCAACGCGATTAAAAAAAATTAAAAAGAAAAAAAAATTTTGATTAAAAAGTTAGGTACAATTCCTTAAACTGATTATAATAAGTTTTTCAATCAAATTCAAACACATGATTGTATTGACAAAAGAAAGTTAAAATTCAATACTTTTATGTTTGAATTTAATTAAAAAGATTAATGCATTACACTTAAAGTATTGTATCTAAAATTTATGCTATTCTTTTTACTAAAAAGAATTTTTTTTTTTTAAAAAACGTAGAAGAAAATTTATTATTATTATATTATTGCAAGCTAATTTGCAAGAAGCTTCAATACAACTAACAATAAACTTCGTTTTTTTTTCTTTGGTAGAAGAAAATGGTTAGAAGGAGACGACCATCGTGACTTCCTTACTTGGGTGAAACCACAGTAGCCCCTAACCTCTCCCGAGCTATAATATTATTTTAATGAAGTACAAAGAGTACTAACATAAAGCTAGTGGCAAGAAAGTGAAAAACTGAAGATGGCAAGCTAATTTTCAACAGATTGCCCTCTGCAAAAAAGTGAAAAACTGTTTTTGTTGCTCTCTATTTTAGAAGTATTATCCATTAGTAAACTTCAGTTGCCATCCCAACTTATCTTGCAGATGTTTACACTATTATTATTATTATTATTATAAGAAACCGAAAGGTCCAACCCACCGCCCATGATCCATTGAAGTGAAGTATTTTTGTTATGTTACGAACATGACAAAGTATGCTTAAAAATCATACAACATGCAATCACGTCATTTTTATATATGTTTTCTTCTAGAGTACGGCAATAATTTTATGTCCTTGGAGCCTTCCCTTCTGACCTCGTGGAAAGTATGACACAGCTTTTCTGCTAGCTGGGTCAGTTGAACTAAAAGTTCTCATCTGTTGTAAAATAATTGCTGGATAATATAAAACAAAGATCCAGAGATGTACTGTTTATCAGTGTGCAAAGCATGTGACCATTAAACTAACATTTAGATAGACAGTAGGATGAGATTTGTAAGATTTGTTACAATTGAGATGGTGCTTCGAAGTTTTCGTAGCTTGGGGTGCAAAGTACAAGTACCCATAATTCAGATGGATTTCTGAAATTAACCCTAAAATTCAGAAGAAAATACTAATCCAAAGTTAACACAGGTCAAATAAAAATGGTATGCATCCATGATTCCCACAAGTTTGATTAGGCTAACAATATGCATTTTTGTTATAACATTTCTTCATCAAGGAATAGTATATAAAAGATCTCTCTCATTACATTTCAATCCCAACTGGCACATATTACTTGTTTGAAAAAAATAAAAATAAAATAAAAAAGGAAGGAAAAAAGGGATAGAAGTTACAACTTACAAGAACCAGTAAACTCAGGCTCCCTTCTGTGGCAGTGTTTCAAAGGCAGAGACGGTGTTCTCAAATTTAATCCGATGCAGAGGGGCACCACTTTGCTTGATAGCACAAGCTGTCTTCTCCTCGAGAGGACAACGAGCTTTCAACATGGAGAATACGTGATTGTTCAACCTCCTCGCTTTCTTCATTGCTTCCAACAGTGCTTCCCATCCCTTGTTTAAAAGAAACATGCAGTCATAAACACCACCAAAGAAATAGAAAAGAAAACTAGAATGCCAGAACTTCAGTGGTTTTCCAATTTATACTGGACTGGGTTCTATAGAAGAAAAATAATAATAACAACAATGGAAAACAAAAATTAATACTTATTTTAGAGCACATGAACCTTGGTACTGCCAAGATTTCTCTAAAACGAAGATACAGAAAAGTGATTTCACATGTATTTTGGCTCCACAAACCTCCACCATCTCGAGTGGTCTAGAACAGTAAGTTCAAGACATAAAAATATTTACCTGGCCAAAATGATGACTTTTATCAGTTTTATGTGTCTGTGTTATTGATACAGCTTCAACTTCGGCAACATTTAGGACCTGATATGAAAAATCAAAAAGCTCAAAATGCATCTGTTGCCCAAGCAAGTAAATTATGGTGCAACCACCCCAAGCAACTGAATCACCAAGCTCTTCATGATTGTTTGATGGTACTTGAACAGTCTCTTCCAGATATCCCTATGAAGTACAAGAACTAAACAAGTTAGCAGAAAAACAAGATATTCAAATATGCGCATATTCCTAGAACCGAGGTAATGACAAAATTAATGGTTCATTGAAGCTTAGTTCTCAACCATTTCAATCAAGACATAATTGCAGGATTCCTGATCCTGGGGCATAATTATTACTTTTAGCTCACAAACATGATTGGTTTTTTAATCACAGGTGGAAAGAATATATAGAAACAAATAGAACTTCTTATAATCTGGATTCATTTAGTAAAAGTTTTTCCAGGAGTGAAAATCATTATGTTGGTTACAACTTGACATGATCATTTAAGATGCCGGTCTCTCTATTGATAAGCCAAATACAACTTGTATCTTAGCCAAACTGAGATCAGGCTGAAACATACCAGTTAATGCCCCCGAGAACAAAAACCATAAAATACCAAAAAGCTAATGAGACACCATGAAAATGTCAGACAAAAAGCATTAAGCATTTCCATATTTACTTTGAAACTGTTGCAGTCTGGATATTACAATAGACCCCCTTCAATTATTTAAACTAAATCGAGAAATTTAAGGCACACTCAACACATGTCCTTTTCGAAAAGCAACTAATGCAAAGACAAACCTAGGAAGTTACAGTCAGACCAACTACAGGTGATGTCAGTGAAAAACAAGGCATGTAAAATTCGTCCTTACAATTTGAAGGCCACTATATATTCGGTAGAAATCCTTTGAAGTTGTAATGTCAATGAATCCTGTCTTTGGAGCATTACTCCATTTACTACAATATTTATCCAATGCTGCACTTGTAAAAGCAAGGGCATATTCCAGCACGCTTCCAGTATTCATGTTGGCCTTGTATAAAAGATCTGCAACAAAAGGAATACATCTAAACCCTTAATCAGGAGCCATCAAAGCAATAAACAAGAACTGGGAAAATGACAGAGATGTGACACCTACAGGCAATGGTAAATCATATATGTAATGACTATTAAAGGCAAAATTCTTTTAATAAAGAGCTTATATATCCAGGAATAGCAATGGAATTTTGAAAACACAGATCACAGCCTTTTTTTTTTCTCCCCATTTTGTTTGTTTTATTTTGCTTTCAGTCATTCACAAATAGGAATGTAGAATTACTTAATGTTACAAACAAGGGACTTTGGACCAGGGCCAAACTTCGACAAGTCTTGGTGTAAAGGGTGACATCAACCAGAATATCTTATTTTTCTGTAGTGGTAATTCAATTGTGAAGTTCCATTAAAAAGCATTTGCTTAGCTCATATGGATATGGCCACTCAGAAGAGACAAAATAATAAGAACGGAACCAACTGAGAGACAAGTGGGTATGACTAATGGATAAAGAAATGATAGGTGAGATTGCTACTTGCTAGTATTTGATTTATTACAAAGCAGACATAAAAGGGGATAGCTTTCAAGTTTTAACCTTTAACAAACCAATTCAATAAATTTCGATCTAATAAAATCCAACCAACATGGATTAATTTTTCATGTGTTGAGTTGAACTGGTACTATATCTTTTAAAGCTTGAGCTTAGATTGGCAAGATTTTTAACCTAAGAAATTGGCCCAACCCATACTACTAATAATTTAAAAATTATGTGCCTTTTAAACTTGGACAAGTCTTTGTAAAGGGTGACATCAACCAAAATATCTTCTTTTTCTGTAGTAGTAATTCAAAAGAGGTTCCATTACACTCTACTCAGCTGGTAGGGGCCTTTCCTTAATCTTGTATCACTTTTTATGAACTGTCTAAATTAACTCAGTCCTGAAAATGGCATTTAGAGCATGGCTGGCCCAACTTTATCTATTTTACATTTAGGGAAAAATATATGGTAAGGCTAAACACATTTTGATCCCTCCCACTATTGGGCTGCTATTGTTTTGATCCCTCAAGTCTCAAAATTTGTAATTAACCCTTGAATTCCAAACTGGTAATGTATCAAAAACAATGATGTTTCACCATAATTTTTAATTTTATACTATTTTTGGACTTATTTTAAAGAGAAAAAAAAAAAAAAATTGCCACCAGATCCACCAATCCCAAACAACCAGACACCAACATAGCCCCTACGCCAGAAAAAACTGCTCTGTTACTCATGGCCACACACCCATGCACTGATGCCCTCCACTACCATCAACAGCCTAAAACCATTCATGACCCAAATACCTGGAATCTGGCCATCCCAATTTAATACTACTTCACTACTGCCTGTCGCCACACAGCTTAAAACACTGAAGCCCAGGACACCATAGCCAAATTCACAACCAAGGAGCCACAATCCAAACGCACAAGAAGAATACGAAAAAGATCATTTGATAAAGCAAAGTTAATAATATAATCTAAAAAGT
Organism: Quercus robur; assembly: GCF_932294415.1. Classification (NCBI taxonomy): domain Eukaryota; kingdom Viridiplantae; phylum Streptophyta; class Magnoliopsida; order Fagales; family Fagaceae; genus Quercus; species Quercus robur. The sequence continues at coordinate 26,743,903 of NC_065536.1, read as the reverse complement.
TAAAAAGGAAGGACAGAAAAAACAAGCAAGATCACAAACCCACCCATAATAAGAGCAGAAAAAATCCAATGATGCAGGACAACAGAATCTACAACTCTAGGAAAGGAGATTTTGTTTGGGGAACATGTAGAAGTTCTTCAAGGTGACAAGTAAAATTTCTGTTTGTCAAAAGCAGCAAGTGTGCAAGCAATGCAAACAACAAAATTTGAAACAAGGTTTTGGAGGTTTTAGGGCTTTTTCCTAATAGATTTTATTCCAAAGGTGCAATTAATATTGGACAATGTTAAAGCTACAAACTTTTTTACAAATTGCTGATGTGGTAAATGGTTATAGGTAAGTAAATAATGATGTAAACGGTAGGCTCAAATAAGAATCAATAAGAATTTGACATCTCAACAGTTTGTAAAACTGTAGTAAGAAAGTTTGTGGCTATAGCATTACTCATTAATATTATTGAGGACAAAGTTTAGATATGAAAAACCCAAGATCACAGTAGTTATGACAACAACAGAGCATGATACTCCTGAGTGTGGAAAGAACCTCAGTAATTTGCTTCATATTTCCCTTTCATTCCCCACCTACATCCTGTACTAAATGCCATCATTATTCATATTTCTTAGTAATCAACTTCTTCAAGCCAATTTGAATAAATTAAGATTTTTTTGTTCATACATTTGTTGGCTTCTTACCATTTTCCCGAGCTTGCTTTCAATGTCCAACTTTTTGTCTTCTATTGCTCTTGCCAAAAAAAGCGGACATGTGAAGGTAAAACAAGAGGTTCCTTTACTAGCACTGGAAAAGGAATATTCCTACAGTAACTAAGTCTTGTGATCCAATCAGTTTTAGCAGAAAGTATAGATTCAGAAGATCAAGAGACACCAAGAACAGGAAAAATAAATCATTATAAACATAAATTGTCAGAACTGCATCACAGACATCAAACAGCATATATTTGACTTCTAACTGATACAGGTGTGATCTGTATATTGTATATAATAGAACTGGCATGTGTTCTGTTATACCTACATATAAATGGCATTATATCAAAGTAAGATAGAAGGATGTGCAATTTTGTACCTGCAGCTTCTGCCTGTTTTGATAAGGTCTGGAATGAAGTTGGATGTGGACAACTGGGATTTGACACAATTGTGGCAGTGGCAGATTTAAAGAGGTTAACAATAGGGCTATCCCCACCATCTTGAGAATACAATATTTGCCCATCTAGACCAGGAAGGAAACCCAGCCATGGGGCTGTTTGCATGAAATGCATAGTATCCACTTCTCTCTGTTGAGCATGAAAGATTTTTTTTAGATCTAATATTAAAAATTGAACAGTTAGAAATATTGACAACTCATATAAGATACACACGGTTATAAGATGAACAAAATCAATAAGATTAGCCTGGATCAGGCATAATAACTTTTTCCCTAAATATAAAATCTGAGATAAAACACCTCAATGTTAAAATGAAAGGTTTATTTCTGTAGAGTAAATCTTATATGAACCTTATTAATGTACATAATTGAGTTTTGTTCACTCTCCATACGAGAATGAATCTTTTCAATTTTCTTTTGCCCAATCCCATCCCATGCTAAAAAGTTGAAAGTTACATTCTCCATTATCCTCATTTAGAAATTTTTTTTTTCATAAAATAAAACAGCATGAGCAAGAATGGTGCTGGTTCATGCAATTGATTCTCAATACATCACCCCTCTCACAGCCCCTTATTGTTTCAAAAAATCGCCCTCAGTCCCTCACCCAAACAAAAAACACAGCCACCACCCACCCAACCATATCAACAATAATAACCACTGCAACAACCAAGAATGCTTAGTAGCAAGGAATAGCAACGACGACAAGAACAATAACAGCCACATTAAGATCCAAAGGAGCAAACAATTATAATGGAAGGCCAAAGACTGGGAAAATCAAGTCCTCAGTTGAACTTTCAGTCCAAAATTTCCGTCTCCACTTGTAGTGATTCAGTTCTAGTAAAGCAAAAAGAGTTTGACTAACAAAAAATGAGAACTTAGGGCATAAAATTACTCGTACTAGTCAGCTTTGGGACAGAACCTTCAAAGCAACTTATCTTCATTCAAATATATTAGCTGTACTAAAAATGTTATCAGATGCATCAGGCTTATCTGATAACTAATCTACAAACCAGGAATTTTGTAACAAGGAAGACCTGGAGACGAAGTGCTAAATAATATAATCAGAAAAGTCATGGACACAAGTCCAGAAAAAACCTTGAAAACTTGTGCACTTCTTAAATCCAAGATAAAATTCAAAATAACTTTAGATGATGACTAGCCACTCTAAATTTACTTCTGTATGAAGCTTTCTGACCATCAGTTGTTGAATAAGCAACCAACTACTAACAAGAAAAGGCTTTTTGACACTGTAGACAGCAGAATCAAACAAACTTTTGGTTCATCAGGTTCTTGAAACAAAACTTTGACCAGGTATATCCAGAATTTGGTAGATTTCTGGCACACACTCAAGCAGCCAGCATTTCACCAGCGATATCACCATAAAGTTCTAACACTAAACCAACTCAGGGTTTTTGGAAAGATCATATGAACCCAGCAGGATGGGGACTTATCACTTGATTCAAAGAGACCCAAGAAGCAACGCTAATTGTGCTCAATTATTTTCTAGGATGGGCAACTCTACATTACTTATATATTCATTTCAACGCATTAATTATGTGTGAAATATTACAAGCCCATGAGCTCTAGCTCAACTGGCACCTCCTGTCCTTGTAAGTGCTAGGTGGAGTGTGAGATTGTGGGTTCAAGACTCATTGGGTGCATGTAACTTACCAATAAAAAAATTAATTGTGAAATATTGTATCTTAAAAGAAGCCCGAGAATGAATAGAAAAACACAGATATACTGAACAGTAAAGTATAAAATTGATGTGTGTTTGTGTGTTTCCTACAAATCTCTAGGAGAAGTTCTAATGCATTATCTATATTTTCGAAATATGCAAAGCAGGAGCCATTAGTTTAACTCAAATATTTACTGCATATACTCCAGTTTAAAATCCATAGAAATAGTTATTGCCATGAAGAGTTTAGGACACTAACCAACACAATATCAAGAAGTCCCATCCAATAGAGTACACTTCCGATCTCCTTTATCCCACGAAGAACCTCCGCTTTCAGCTCTGTTTTTTTACCCCAATTAAGATGTTCTTTCACAAGCCTCATACAACCTGTGCACGAGCAATAAATTCACAAACTAGGAAAGGTTAACTGAGACAGCAAACAAATGGGAGCAGAAAAGACAAAAGAACATGCAATGCTAAACAAGAATCATAAATTGAGTTGACATGAAAACTTAAACACCACAAGAGAAAGCTGACACGGTTTCTGGCTCTAATCTGAGATACAAGTGAATCAATAACTCACGAAAACACTGACTAGTATAAGGTCATCTTCAATCTAATTTACTGACCACTGGAAATAAATACCGCCAATACCTATGATATATATATATATATATATATATATATATATATATAAACTGGTGCCAATTTACGAATGCTGTGTTGCACAGATTCAGGCTTAAACTTTTCAGAAACATTTTGGGCACAGAAAAGTGTCCATTTCCATTTATTTAAAAAATGTCCAGGAGACTTCTGATTTTGTTGCAGGCCAAACTACACATTTTTCACCTCAAGTGACACTGTAGTTTTTTATATACAGGAATTACATACATCGATTCATAGTATTAAATTAATGAAGGGAAGATCATGTTCTATTTCTTTGATTAATAAATTGACTTATCAAAAAAAAATATCCTTCAATAAACATTTGCAAGACAGTCACATACCTGTCACACCTCCATCAAAAGGAAGCAAACCAATAGATTTTGGCAGAGCTTCTTGCAATCCTGTGATCATTGGTTCAAGTGTAGTTACCTGAAACATGCATGGATGGAACATTAGATGAAATCACAATTATTATCTTCTATTAAAGCTCAACATGTAAAATAATATTGAATGCTTTTGCTAATTAATGAATATTAATGCTTTAAGCACCTGTTCACTAAAGAATTATGGATTTTGGGGCATCTTTAGTGCATACTAACATATTTGATGCAGATCTTAAAATATTATGTTTTTAGGTTGTATTTGGGAACTAGGAAGACTTTTTTTTTGTGGAATGGTGAAAACACAATTAAATATTATCTTCTATAACATTCTGTGCAACTTACCGAATACCATTTATCAGGTACCTTTTTGTGTTATTATATATCAACAATAGACTGAATTCATAACAGCATGACAAACCTTATTTGATATATGATCTAGAAGTGATCGAATTAGCCAAGGCAATGATCTAGATCCCAGAAGTCTTATAATGGAAAACATGTGGGGTATTCCAAAGAATCCACAATGCAATCGTGCAAAACTCTGATGAGCAGAATTCAAATCCTACAATGAAAATGAACACAATAAGAATAAAAAATGTAAGTAAGTACCATGAAAATGTGAAGATATATTGAGAACAACTCATATAATTACCAAAAAAATAAAAAAGGCCAGCAGGTCAATGATACATCTAGTTTACTTTAAATTTATTTGTATGAAATGTTTAATAAGTGTAAAATTTTTGGAAAAGTTGCTTCTGCAATTATGTATAATAACATCTCAATTCTCAATGATAAAATCAAGTCAAGTGATTAGTGTATGTTGCTTACTTCAGTACCACAATAAAAGTTAGGCTTGGCATGGGGAACTGATGGCTTCTGAACAGGAACAAGAGGAACCTTTGATGACCGGATAAAACGCTGAGTGGTATTGCAAAGGATGAAGTTGGGTAAAAAATCGCTTTGCATCTCTGACCAGATCTAACAGACACAAACAAAACTGATCATGTTAGAACCAGCAATAAATGACTAGAGTCCAAAATTTTCATTTCTAAATGTTCCAGTCTAGTATTTAAGATTCTTCCAAGAAGTAGAAAGTAAGAACATACAAAGTTACAAATAATAAGTTTCACTACTGCAATTAAGACCAGAATCTCCTAAAATTTGATGATCCCCATAATAGTTATCTAGTTAACAAAATCCAACGCATATATTAATAATAAGATATATGCTGTTAATACAATGAATGTAATTTTAAAAGGCTGGAAGTAACCAGTTTTGACACTTATTCCCCAAATAAAATGAGTATGATCACAAGCTCAGAAACCATCTTTTGTCAAATGTTAAATTAGTATAAATAGACATCAACAACAAGGTCTCCTTTGTATCCATCCTCTTTAATGAATTTGATAGAGAAATACATAATGGTCGATGAACAGCCTCCATACTTAAATTAAATTATTTGTTCTATTACTAATGTTCTCATTATTTTCCACAATTCACATTACATTTCAAAAAAAATAAAACAGTATGGGCAAAAAAAGTCCAATACGTACAGTCTAGAACATAAAAATGAAATTGGAATTATACTGAGAGAACAAAATATTCCAAGTTCAACACAAAGCTTCAGTCAAAATATGTTTGAAGAGAATGAGAGGAAGAAATTCCATACCTGAGAAGCAAGTCGACTAGAAAATGACACAAGAGATAAGTTCTCTTGCATCTCATTCATTATGAGACTGAATGAGTCGATTGAAACATCTTTGGATAGCAATTCATGGGTGTGTTTTAAGATATCAACCAGCTTCTCTAATTCCTAAAAAAAAAAATTTATCATATTAATCTTCTGTTAATGGAATAGGGAAAACAAAAGGCACTTCTCATTGCAAGAACCCAGAGAACAATGTGAAACTACGTACCACTATTGCACATAGATCCTGAGACTCAAAACGATCAAACAGAAACTCAAGATTCTCCCTAAAAAGTTTGTTCATTCGCTCTGCAATCAAACTTCTTAAATCAATGGTCCTCCCAAGTAACTGCACCATAAAATCTTAGTCAGGTCATTGAGAGATAGGTATTCTGATTGAACTCAGATAATCACAAACACTAGATATATAGCTCTGTGGATTTATGTCTAGAATTATAAGTTTACATCCTACTCAAATTTATGCATCAATAAATAAATACAATGAAATAATACATAACCTACAGAAAATTGTTAAAAAGACAATTTTGCATTCCTACCACCATGTGATTTGTTAAGGATCTATTCTTAAAAACTTTTGACTTTTAGACCTTATCAAGAGACGCAAAAAAAATTCAAACAGGGATATATTTGCAAAAATGTACCACAAACATCAAAAGAGTGTGACGGATAGAAAAAGAAAAGCATTTGTTCAGACTTTTTTTTTTTTCTAATAAGTAATAAGGATTTATTGATAACGAAAAAAGAGAGACACCCAAGTACACAGGAAGTATACAGGGGTGTACATATCAAATACAAAAATTACATAAATCAAGAAAATCCAAAAAAGAAGAAAAAGGATGGTTTCTCCACACTGAGAACTAGTCCAATAAGGTTCTAAAAAAAAGAATCTTGAGATTAGGCATAGAACGCTCATTGTCTTCAAAACACCTATTATTTCTTTCCTTCCAAATACACCACATCAAATAATGAGGAACAACCATCCATATATCTCCATTGCGATGGCGACCAAATTGACCTTGCCAGCAAGCAAAAAGCTCAACAACAGACATTGGCATAACCCAACAAACTCCAAATAAACCAAAAATCATATCCCACAATTCCAGAGCAACCGGACAATGAAGGAATAGATGGTCAACGATTTCACTGTTACACTTGCACATATAACACCAATCCAAAATGCAAACCTTTCTTTTCCTTAAATTGTCAATTGTCAAACATTTCCCCAAGGCAGCGGTCCAAACAAAGAAAGCCACTCTAGAGGGAATCTTCTACTTCCAAATGCTTTTCCAAGGGAAAAACTGATCACTGTGGCCAACTAGAAGATGGTAGTACGCACTAACCATAAACCCCTTACTCTTACAAGGAAGCCAACATCTCTTGTCCTCCCCTATCCCCCGTATAGGAGTGCTATAAATGGTATTTATGAAGCAACAGAAAGCTTCCAATTCCCGATTATGAACATCCCTACAAAAATGCATCTCCCAATGAAGGACTCCATTGGAGTACCTCATTAGATCAGCCACACTCGTCTCTTTGTTTCGACAGATGTTGATCCATTTATCAAGCCAAAACCGCACTTTTGATCCATCTCCAATTTCATACAGAAAAAACCGAGATAAAAAGGGCCACCCTCTTCTAATATTTTTCCACAAACTAACTCCATAAGGACCAGAGAAAGAGCTAGAACACCAACCACCCCAATCACAACCATACTTCGTCTTTATCACTTGACGCCATAGAGCATCACTTTCTTGCTCAAATCTCCATAACCACTTCCCTAATAAAGCTACATTGAAGGTTCTCAAGTTCCTAATCCCCAAACCACCTGAAGAGAGAGGAGTACAAACTTAGACCAATTAACAAGATGAAATTTGGGCTCATCCCCTAGGCCACCCCATAGAAAGTCCCTCTGAAGTCTTGCAATTCGGTTGGCCATTGAAGCAGGAATAGGGAATAAAGAAAGAAAATAAGTAGGAAGGTTAGAGAGAGTGCTTTTAATTAAAGTAACTCTATCTCCCTTGGATAAATATAACTTTTTCCAACCTGCTAATTTTCTTTCCATCTTCTCAAGAATTGGATTCCAAATTGTCTTGTCCTTGAATTTTGCCCCTAAAGGAAGACCCAAATATTTCAATGGAAGAGACCCTTGCTTATAGCCTAAGACAGCCACCAAAAGTTCAAAGTTATGAACTGCCCCCACAGCCACCAGTTCAGACTTACCCAAATTTACCTTCAAATCTGACACAGCCTCAAACCAAACGAGCACCATACGGAGAAACAGCATTTGATCAATATTAGCATCACAAAAAATTAGAGTATCATCATACAGGCCCTGGAATGTTTCAAATTGATGTTCATAATGGTTAACCAAAGAATTTTGGGCCCCCAAAATTCCCATCTCCAGGCTTCTGACTGCTATGAAAAAGATAAAGCTCTATATATCAGACCTTCACAGAAAAACAGTAATGAAATGAACTTATGGCTTTCCCTATTCCTAGTACTTTTTTTTATAAGAACAAATATATATTAATTAAAATGGGAGAAAAGAGCAGGTAAAAATAATGAGAAATCCAAAAGGACATAAAACTTTAAGCTCCCACAAAAGCTGAGCAAATAACAAAAACCAAACAACCCAATAGCACCAAAAGCCTATAAATTTTTTTTTCCAAAATTATAAATATATATAAAAAATAAAACGAAACAAAAAAACAAAGCTCAGGGAGGATGAAAATGTGCCAGAAGTTTGAAGTGATTTCAGCCCCTCCCTTGGCAAGAAAATCTGCCCCCTTATTTGCAATTAGAGCACCCAGGAACAGGTGACAATGTCTCTAACTTTGCACAAAATCCATATTAAGAATTTCTATATCTTCAATGTCAGCTGAGTCTTCTCCAGAATGCAAACATTAAAAGAATTTTTTTTCATAGGTCACCAAGAGCCCTTCTTGACATACCTTTGACAGCTTGACTTCAATGGAAATCCTTCACCTTTGGATAACAAAAGCATGAATTGCATCACCTTCAAGACTTCTAGAAGTTTCACCAGCTGCAATAATCCTGGGATTGCCTAAAGAGCAATCATGAAATTTATAACCTAAACAAGGGATCAAGTGCTCCAAAGGACTTTATTTGATCCTAATGGCCAGTAATTAGTTTTTTTTTTTTTGGGGGGGGGGGGGGGGGTGAACACTTCCAATCTCTTATGTTTAGAGAGTTAAGATTTGCTTTTTACACTCAATTTATGTAAAGGAGATAGAAGTTAGAGTAACTTTTGCTATCCTTTCTAATTTGGAATTTTTTATCATCCGAGCAGCCTTGCCCTTCTGCACTCACTGGATATTGCTAGATCAGGCTTTCACCCTTTACCTAAGATCACAGGCAGGCAGCTGAGAATTTAGGTTGAAGGTATGAACCAAAGGTGTGAAAAACATCTGAGTCCCACAAAAATACTGAGCCAAAAACAAGACTCTCTTTTAATGTCTTCTTCTAATGATGAGAAATGTAACATCAGCTATCTTATCTTCAACAGGACAGCGCCCACTTTTTGCCTCCAAATTCTCTAAATGACAACCAACACCATGCTTTTCTACCGTACCTTAATTCTCCTCCACCTAAAATTGGGGAAGTGGTCCTTTAAAGAGAGATGCCTGAGGATTACATCACTTATGCTGCCTGTAACAACTTATGCTCCATTGCCTAATCTATGGTGGAAGACACTTGGACAAGAATTTAAGGTCAAGAGGAGTAGACATTCAGGATACTTTGTAAGAGATAAAACAAAGAACAAAACATGTTGCTAATCATATTTAAATGAGGTACCAATGCTCCATATGAAGCTAGAGTATTTCCACAACAAGGGAACAATTAAAAATATCAAATGAAAATTAATTATTTACCTTTACTCTAGTCAGCTTTAGTAGTGCAGAGAATCTCATAGGCTGGACAGAATATTTTTCTCCATTGTCTAAGGCAAAGAGAAATGACGGATCAAGTAATTCACTGCAGGATTTTGCAAACAGAAAAAATAAAAAAGATTAGTTTAATAACTTATAGTGTTACAGGAGAATAAATCAAAGGTCAAAGGGAAAACCTCGCTGCCCAGCTCTTGTAGTATGTAAAAATAGTCTCACAAAGTTTTGAAACAAATATATCAAAACAATGATCCACCTGTGGAAAAAAAAAACATTACAATTCACTATTGTCAGTGCAAGCAGAAAGCTTATAAAATAGCTTGTAAGAACATTTATGGGATAGTGCATCTATATATATATAGGGTTTTACTAACATATGCCCTTAGAGCATACATTAATAAATCATTTTAAGAAACATTTTATGAGAAATTGAAAAAGCTGTAAAAAAAAGTTGGTAACTTTTCAATTTCCCATGAAAAGTTTCCTAAAATGGATGATTAATGTATGCCCTAAGGGCGTACATTAACCGGACTCATATATATATGTGTGTGTGTGTCTGTGTCAGTAACCATTATGAACAGTTCTATGAGATGCTTTAGTGCCTTATGTTTTATGCAATAAGAAAACCATACCAAACTAACGTGGCTTCAGTTAATCTGGTTATATAATATTTCAATAGGATCCATGAGTAAAATTATATTCTAAATGCAATTGATAACCCGGTCCATGAAAGTCAGAAGGACAACACTGACAATCCAACTTGATTGTACAATGTTTCAACTGAAAAAAAAATTAACTAGAGGAAATAAAAAGACAGAAAATTAAAAAGACATGAATATAGAAGTCTCATCAGTATAGCCGAGACTTCAGCATCAGTTTTCCTACGTTAGTTTCCCTTCAGTTAAATATACAGCTACCATTTAATTACTCAATATTCCTGGGCATGTCCTAGCTTATGTTGACATTTGTTTATTTAAGCAAGCATGTCCATATTCAACTTAATCTCCTTCTTTCTTTTCTTTTTCTTCTTCTCTTTTTTTGGCTTATGTTCAGAGCCACCTATTCTTTGATTCGTATTGATGTAAACTATTTAAATTTGGAAAAGGCTTTCCCAGAAAGTAAGGCTTGCGTGGTTGGAGAAAAATCCTCGTGTAAGTTTAAGATTAAGGTTACAGATTGTGAGAGAGTACCAAGAGGTATTGGTTTTTTTTAAAACTGTAGATCCTATATGATCCATATACCTTGTAGAAAAACAGGTCACTTAAAGGAGAAAGAAATTAATAAAAAACATGTAGAACCCAAACAACATGTCAAAGTACACAAATAATTGAAAAGTCCAATCATAAAACAAAAAATTAGAAATCCATCCCAAATTTAAAAAATTAATTCAGTTCGGACTTCACATACCTCAGCCTCAATTTCATCATAGAGGAAGCGTTGCTTCAGTACAACCAATGCTTGCTGAGCTGAATCATTATAGATGTCAAATGGCATAAGAGCACTCTCAAGAAGACCAGCATTCTGCGACTCAAGCAAATACTCCACCAGCATCCAGGGAAGAGAGCATTCAATGGGAAACTGCACATCAGAAACAAACAACTTTCCTTAAATCCAAGTTAGGGTGGACTGAAGGGGGGGAAAAAAAGGAGAAGAGAGAGCTACATCCAGGAAAAAAAAAAAAATATATATATATATATATATATAAAATAAAATTATTGTATCACCCCAGATTGTCTAGATTGTATTGGATTGGATTGTATAAATGTGTATTACGTTAGCCTGTGCTAAGTTCCACATTGGGTGTGTACTATGCCAATTTAGGTTATATAAATGATTATGAGGAGCTCCAATAGCGACTAGTTCTTTTGGGGTATAGAATAGCTGCGGCTAGCACTTTCTTTGAGTTATTACAAATGGTATCTGTTAGAATAATGGTTAAATAATAAAAAGCACCCCTTCCTAACAGCTTAAGTGTTTGGAACAAGTGTTAGTTTATCATAATATCAAAGTAAGTGGCCTTAAGTTCCAAATCATGTCCTCATTCTAACTCTCATTTAGAAAGTTAAGAGGGTGTTTGGTTTATAGACAAAACCATCACTCAAAACTCAATTTCCATCACCCAATTCTCAAAATCCATGGGCCCCACTACAATTCAGCTTGTTTGGTTTTGTTCCCATAACTCAATTCCCATCACCCAAAACTCAAAAAACTGAGTTTGAGTGATGAAAATTGAAAACAACATTTTGATGTTTTCCGATGATGAATTATGAGTTATGGTGGAATTTTTGTAAATTTATGCAAACAAGTGGGACCCACTCTCATGACTTGTCTCATCAAATCAGACCTCTCCTAAGGATCTAACCTGTGCTCTCTTTCCTGATCTCCTCTCATTCTGATCTCCTCCAAATTGTGTCTAATCCTTTGGGGTATAGAGTAGATGTTGCTAGCTTTTTTCTCAGTTCTTAACATTTACTATTGTCCAATTACAACATGAAAATAAAAATGAATATTCTAAACAAGTTTATGAGACATTAAAGAATTGGAAGGTGACTAAACAAAAAGCATGTGCGCTAAATAGAAGGTATGCAACCATATAGGTAGAAACAAACCCCATTCCATAGAATAAAAATACTTCTTGCCAACTAGGGGGGAGAGAGAGAGAGAGTTGTATAGAAAGTTGAGGTGCTATATGATATTAATTAGTTAGCTAGTCTTCATTAAATCATATAAATATTAAATTAGCAAGTCTAAGTACCATATCAAAAATATGCGTGTGTGTGTGTCAAAACCAATGTACTTCTTCCCAGATACAACACAGTTGTGTTGGCAGCAGTAAGAGAGCTATTAGTGAGGGTGTGGAATGTTCAAGAGACCATGCTTTGGAAAGTGGCAAGTGCTTTCAATTATGACCTTCCCAAAAAGAACAAAGGACATTTTCCCAGAAAAAATGTTCCATTATAAGGTAATTTTGACATAATAATTGATAATCAGACTTCATGAGTACATATCAGTTTGATATATACAAGAAGGTTAAATATTTAAACTGAAGGTTCATTTAAACTGTCTAGTTAGACTTTTAGTCATTCCAAAAAAAGATTTGAGTTCATCATACGCTATAATCTAGAAATGACCAGCATAATATCCCTTTTAGTAAGTCAAACTAACAAAGACACAAATATCTTAGTTTGAACCAAAAACATTAATCTAACCATTACGATGTATAAGTTATACCTGAATAACCCGAGAGGACTCCAAATAAAATTCTCTAAACCACAAGAAACCAAGATCGGACAAAGATGCAACCGTAGCTGTGATCATGACAACAGGTAAAAATTACCTATGTTACAGGTCATGAGGACAACTATTGCAAGAAGTAGAGTTGAGAAGAATACCTGTGTAGTCCAAAATATGGAGGAAAAAGCTAAGCTTGTAAAAAAAGGTTTCCAATTGTTTCAAATCATTAACAGGTATCTCAGACCCACTATTCCCAAAGAGCCCCCCTGGCTTCCTAAGGTTACCACCAGAGACCACCTCGTATATCAAGAACTGCAAGCAGTGGATCTACATAAAGAAAATGAATCTATCAATTCTTGCAACCTTCATCCAAATTATATGTATATTCATGTACAAATGTCCATCTAAAAAAGAGTTAGTATTATATGTATATTTATGCACATCTATCCATCAAAAAAGAATTCTTTGTGAGAAGGGGTACATCTAAGGAAGAAATATCACCATACCAGTTAGGTGGTCATCTGCAAGGAAATCTTTGTATATCTGGCCAAAATATACTAATTGAGAAAATCACGAATCTTAAGATATGCTTGTTCTAAATTTGAATATGTATGGATGAAATCCCAATCATTTGATAATAATATGGTTTAGACCGTATGACATAAAATTACCAAAAAGAATATGCTTTTTTTTTTTTGTGGGGGGGGGAGGGGGGGGGGGGGGATGGAATGTTAGAGCTTGCCATCTAATAAGGAACTCTTCTAGTGAAAACCAATACTTCCAACTTATTATCAAAACGTTGAGTGAGCGAAAAGGTTGAATTAGCAAGCAAGAAGATTTACTCGCACAAGATATATTTATCAGTCTTTCATCTTCTTCTTTTTTCCTGATTATTTTAAGTTGAGAATGTTCAGTGAAATTTGAAGATTTTGATAGAACTAAAGAAGGAAAGATAATTTCAAATACTTTGTTTACTTCTTTTTTGTCTGTTTTGAGATAAAGAATGTCAAAGCAAGAGAATTTTACAGCCTCTAAAAAGATAAAAGATACAATTATTTGGAAAAGTTTAAATGCCATAAGCAATACTACAATTGGGAAGTCAGTCACACCTTCAAGAAGCTTTGCCAACACAAGCTGTACTACCTGTCTCTCAAGGTTCATTTCCCCCAAACTCCCAACCCCTATAGTGTTCTTATTATTGATTCATATGAACTTGTGAATGATTTTATTCATTTTCCTCTCTATTTAATAAAATTACTCATTTTTCCTTTCATATGGCATATGAAAGAAGTTGTGCTAGATTTTATGGTTCACAGCCTTAAAAGTACATGCAGGAAAGAAGTTTTAAAACTGAGGAAAACCTGAGCCGCCGTTGGTGCAACTGGCCTTGGATAAAAGAAGTTCGATTTGCTTTCTTCACCCCCATGCTGTAAAGATTGTAACTCAGGTTCAGACTTGCTAGTATTTGCCATCCAGTCAGCTGAAAGGGTCCGCATATCGGATAGAATCCTGAGAGTTAGCAATTAGAAGAAACATATAACCAAGATTTAGACAGAAAACTTGATTAAAGTGGCTGGCAGCAGGTTTTGACAAGAATTAGCTACATACCTACATTTTCCAAACTACGTCATCACAAAGGTCAATGATCTATAGCTCAACTGACACTTCCCTCTCCCATAATAATAAGATGGAAGGTAAGGACATGGGTGCACACTGAGTGCAAGTGTTACTTACCAATTAAAAATAATAATGTCAATGTCATCACAAAGAATAGATTAATCAGATTATGGATAAAACAGTCAATTAAATCAAATGGTATCATAACCAAAGGCTCAAGCAAGACTTTGAATTCAATCAAGCATAGAGCTTCATATCAACATAAATAAATAAATAAATAAAGAACAGAATAGGGGAAAAATCATGATAAAGATTTCAATGAAAGAACGGTTTAAACATGATAATCATATGATTTACCATGCTGAAAATTATTAATAATTTTAATCTTAACATCATAAATTGATAAGACTTTAGTTTGGCTAATCACTTCAATGAACATTTCAATTTTGTGTGTTTGTTTATGCAAGGAGATCCAACGTCCATGTGCAGTCACACACCACCACATACACATTGGGTACTGGATACCCATTAAATGAATTAACAATTCACTTAAATTTCAGGTATTGTGAGTGCATATGCTGGCTAGTGCTACATGCACTTGTTTGGTATTCAAGATTAATCTGTGCATTCACAAAAACTAACTTCAAATCTTGAACATGTTTAAACTGATTCCATTCGATTAGATATTCTAAAGTTTCAGATTGTTTTACATCCTTTCCCACAAGCCTATCACAATATCATGAATGTTGGTGTGTGTTGTACGCATAGTTGTTAGATGATAGCATTGTTTTTCTCCTTTTGATAAGATGCATGAGGTTGTATTGCATTTCACATGCTTTGATTTTGCTGCAACAGAGAGTGCCATTTCTCACAAATTTCCATTCTCTTTCTACTTCAGTTCATGACTTCATGTGAGAGAAGATGTCACGAAATATAATCTCTTGGAACACCTAATCTAGGGATTCAAAGGTTGAGTCCAGGCAGAGACACATCTCTTCAATCAGGCACCTCCGTGCCTATATCATGCATCCTCTCCTCCAGTTTCAGAAATTTGGACAAAAATAGCAACAGAGATCTTCTAGAGAAAATAGCTTTTTGCTGCAATTCCCAAATCCTACCATCTTTAATCAATTTTCGGTAAAAGTTAAACAGGAATCATCCCTCCAGGTCACTTTATACCCCTACTGCTCAAGGTATTAAACAGTAATTCATATACCCCTACTGCTCAAGAAGCAAAACATAACTCTTAATTTGGAAACTTTATTGTGAATCACAATGACAAGTTGTTAGTGCCAACCCCATAAAAACCAAATTTAATGGGGGTCCATTTGTTGGAACATATCCAAAAATTGAATTAAGGACAAAAGGAAATTTTAGAAAAAAAATATGCCAATTGGAACTTTTGCAAAATGTGATTTTCTGTCATATATATGGGTTCAGTTTTTATTTATTTATTTTATGGCGTAGAAGAACTTCACTCAGATTAGTTAACATCGCAGGGCATACGTTACAACAATCTTCATTGTTAATTAGACTCCAACAAGCAACTGACCCATCAACCAAAACTAGTTACCAAGTAATTCAAGGGCTTTTCACCCTTACCGGGATAGGCAATTTATCATCGTGCCCAGGAGGAAATAAATGGGTTCAGTATTAGGTTACCAAACAATCATTTTCCATTCAAATTAGCAGGCTCCCACCCAAAAGTCACTTTTGGAGGCCAAAATGTGGAATCAAACATAACTATCCTACCATCATGCTCATCAAGTTTACAAACAACTTCCACGGCAAATATCAGTTTTTCATTTCAGGTCAAATTCCTGGAAAATAAGTTACAAAACTAAGTTATATGTTAGAAATATTTTATAAAAAAAATAAATGAATTGTAGTGAGTGTTAATAATATTTTTTTTAAATCTTTAGAGCTATCAATGGTTAACTCAAAATCATATATATAGTCAGACCAAAAGTAATCTAATATTATCCCCTATATATTAATAATGATAATAATTTTCATTGCTTATCAAAAAAATATGATAATATTTATTGTATCTTAATTGCATAACAATAATGATGCTAACAGACTTAACTTCTAAATGGAACATTAACAACAACAACAACAACAATAATAATAATAATAATAAATTCCCACCTTGAAAGATCCTTCTTCTTTCGAAAGGTAGTCCGCAACATAGTCGCCAATGTGTTTTGTACAAAATCTTGGACCTCAGCATGTATCGTTTCCCATAATGCATCAGCTACCAAAGTGTCGCACCGCTGCATCATTGATCCTACACTCTTTATGTAGCTAACAAGTTCAACCAGTGCTTTCCTTTCCTCTGCACTATAATTATAACGTACAACCTACAGGGAATGTAATAAAATGCCATTATCAAACAAAACATAATATTAAGATAGAAAACATGTATATAATCCACCACTACAGTGCTCAAATTTTTAAGTATTAATTTTTTATTGGAATAGTGCAAAAAGGGCATAGTACACATGGAATATACAAGAGATAAATAACCATCATCTAAACTAAAAAGATCAATCAACTCAACTAAAAAGATCATGTACATGGGGTCCCTGCATCTTACCTCAGCCTCCTGTTTGATCAACACCCCTACATCCTCTATTACCATGAACTCCACCAGCCGAACACAAGATCCGATGTATAGCGCAAGTTACAAGAAAGTCATTTCAAGGGTGTGGCCGTGGGCCCTATCACTGATGCATGATTAGACATGTAGGAACAGTAACTTAGACTTAGGAAACCACCCAAATACTGTAAGTGGGAGGACCCACGTATGTGCCAAAGATTTTGTATTTGGGGACAGACGGGAGAAAAGGGAGAGATTAGAACTTAGTATTTGGGGAGGGTGATCAAGGTCGGTCATCAAAGGGGGCTTCTTGGCTGTGAGCTATCCTCCTCAGATATATACATTTCGAGCAAGCAAATGTTATATCGCTACCAAAAGCCACCAACCATATGCCAATCTGCTTTCGGATTTCCCATTGTGGGTATACCCAAGAAAACGTACAAATAAGTTGGGCCTCAAATTGTCCACTATTAGAAATTTGTCTAATGTCATTGTCCATATTGCAAAACCCACTCTTGTTGGAACTGTGACCTTCCAAATGATCTTCCAAAGGAAAGAAGGGCATCCATTTGAGTTTAAAACTTTGTGGAAAGTTTAAACGTTGAATGGTCGTCTTTAAAAGGATTTCAACACAATTTTTCCTCTACCCTCCCAACTTTGGTGGAGTAGAGAATATCAAGAAAAGAAAAAAGAGACTCCAGCTCCCAACCTTGCATTGATTCTAATAACATTGATACCTTTTATTTTTGTTTTATTTTTTATTTGGAACAAGGAAACTTTATTAGAAAAAAGGAATATAATAAGATTGATATCTCAATTGAAGTAACAATTAGAAGGCAGTGAGAGGAGGAAAAAGAAACAGCAATACAGCTTGCCAGCGAGTAAAAATGTTTCCTAGGGTGTGATAAAAATTGACTAAGCACTCAAGCAGATATAAAAAGTTCAGCCACAGAGCTTAACTACAAGTCTTGGTCACAATGTGCGGGGCCTTTATACAGCATGATATCCATTATAAGAGTAAGAGTAATGGTGACAACCCTTTACACAATAAACCAAAAAAAAAAAAAAAAAAAAGCAATAGAAACCAAGGAAACCTCAAACGAAAATAAGAAGAAAGCAATAGCTAACAATTCAAAAAATGAAATAATAGACAAAATTTTAACCATCTGTGCTAAGATACCGATATGTTACTTCAGTGAGGCTGAGGATCAGAAAAAATTGTGGAAAGCCAAAAGAAATTTCTGTTACAGATCAACCGGAAAAATAGAAGGAAAAAACATAAAAGACATAATACCTTTTCATAGTCAGAAAATGATGCCGAAGTCTCATGTGATTCCAAAGGAACTGGATCCTTGCATGGACGAGAAAATTTCCATGCACATTGTTCCCAAATGCGTGCAGTCCATCTGCTTAAAAGTTGAAAACCTTCAACAATTACATCATACATGCTTCCCTTGACTTCTTTGCTCCACTCAATATCAGCACTGTCAGTTGACTTTAACAACAATAGCTGTACAAACAAAAATAAAGAGAAAAGATATGAAATTTAAAGACATATACAGCTGGGACAGAAAAATAACACATATAACATATCTGTAAGTAAAGAATTTCCTTTGGAGGGGTCAGCACCTGATTCATTGATGAAGCAAAACGAATTGTGAAATCATCATGTTCAGCACGGATTGCTCCAATGTGATTGATGATCAGATAATGTCTCTGATAAGTAAATTATGTCAAGGTTTCACTAAAAATACAATGGAAGTACAGGTATTGTGCAGAAGTTCATATTTTTCTTTATTGTTAAGTTATACATGTGCCTAGTGGGTTTTTAACTCATGACCTCACCCACCGCCCACTCTTCTGGGAGGATGAAGTTCCATTTGATGGCATTTTGTACATAAGTTTGTAAATGTTTTAGAAGCAAACGGTAAAGTACCATAATATATTTCCTTGCACCATCCTAAGCACAATTTTAACACTCCCTTTAATAAATGGGGCCCAATAGGTGGGATTTTGAACATTTTTAAATGGAGTCAAGGTTCAAACTCATGATCTTCTATCCTGATACCATAATAAATTATTGATTTTCACAAAAGCCTAAGTAGTAAGAAATTAAATGAAATTTCACAATAAAGTACATACATGATTTTAAAATTGAAAAATGATGCCCAAGAAAAAGAAAAATAAATAAAGCATATAAATACGCCACATGGAAAATATTTAAACAAAGTTATGAGTAGATTAGTTTCAACACAATGAATTAAGATTGATGAGGAGGCAACTAATCTAAACCCCACATATTAATAGTCAGGGAGGTAAGGAGTCAGACAAAACCATAGGTTTATAAATCCCCACCCCAAACTATTTACTCTCAAAACGGCCAGAAGGTACATATTAGTTCCATAATTCCTACTTTTCTATCAACAATTAAGGAAGTAGCAAATGCAAACAATTTTTTTTTTTTTTAAATTAGTAAATGCAAACAAAATTATCACACCCCAAAATCTGAGACCTGTAGTTATACACATAAGCAAGCTTATCAAAGCACCACAAAGGCGAGGAACAGTCCTCAATGTTGTTTACTTTGTTGGTCATTATTCTGTTCATAATCCCATTGTACTTAAAAGTTGAAAGAGAGGGGAATGCAACTAAAATATTTTTTCAAGCTGGCCAAACTGGGACTCCAGCTTCATATGTTTGCATTAATAGTACTAACAAGAGAGGGGGTAGGAGGAAAAAAAAAACCAACAGGAACCAACATTATTTTCTTACATATATAAGAAGTTGCAGCAAAAAGTTCATTAGAAAAGCAGTAGATAAGCATCCATTGGTGAATTTAACCACACACACACATACATGCATATATATGACAAAAGAAAAAAAAGGATATTCTTGTGCCTCACGGGGTGGAAGCTCATGAGGTGCTGGAAGAGTGAGAAGACGTGCTTGGGAAGAAAACTTTTGAAAGTACATTGATAATTCTTTCAAGATTGCAGCAGGAGAAAGATGAAGATCTGGAAATGCAGGAATTACTGGATCATTCTGCCAAGAAAACAGACAAATTAATGCAAGCTTCTTATTCAATTCTACCAAAACAAATGTAAAGAAAGAGATATATGCTTCTTGTTGCTTCTTCACTCATTGACATTTAAATCATTTTACATAACAGCAATACCTTAAATATATTGATCAGTCTGTTGATTTTCACCCTCTTGTACAAAGACTCACTGTCTTTCTCTGATGATGTTGCTAAAACAACAAGAACAGGCAAAACACGTAGAAGAATGTGCCGCTCTGGAAACAGAAGTGCAAAATCCAACTCCAATGACTCAACCGCAAAGACTATGAGAACTTGAAGAATGTCTTCCACGCTATCTCAGGTTAAGGAACTTTATAGGTAATAAAATGAATTATCATCATTTACACACACACACAAAAGTTGTAAGTTACACTTGCATCTAGTGTGTCTTGAACCCAAAACCTCCCCTCCCACCTTGCCCTTAGAAGGGACTGGAAGCCTACGTCTCATTGGCATCATCATATATATGTGTTATGGACAATATAAGGCAGTAGACATTCAAAGTTCTAAAATGTTTACCAGCATATGTAAAACATGTATCAATTTAACTATCAAACAAGGAAAATATAACCACTCCAGGTATCATATAGATTTTTCCACAGTAGTCAATATATCAAAAATAATAGTAACATAGACAGGATACTTGTTGACACGGAACATCTCAACATGCAAGTTCAATAAGATAGCCCACCTTGTACTTAAGAAAATCTGCAACAAATAGTAAGAAGATAATTGTAATCAATCCACTAGCAGAATGGCACAATATCAATTGTGAATGTAAAACCAACACCCCCCCCCCCCCCCCCTGGCGTGGGTTAGAAAAAAGAAAAAAAAAAGAAGAAGAAAAGGTTCCCAAACAAAAACAACCATACATTAAATTCTAAATTCATCTTGTATCTACATGTAAAGAAACAAAGGGAACCACACTCACACACCTGTAAATCATCTAACTCCTCCCTCATTGAATCAGTGTCTTGCCACTGAATGCTGACTTGTGTGAATGTCCTGAATATTCAGAAATAAATTGAATGCTGACTTGTGTGAAAATTCAGTTAAAAAATTTTAAGAAATAAACTGCTAATAATTGTGGAGAAATTTTATCTAAGGGGTTAATAAATTAATAGCAAAACTTGTTTTCTTTCTGATAAGTAACATAATTTTATTTGAAAGAAGAACTACTTCAAATACACAAATGTGCCCTAAGTGATTACAATCTAAGATTCTAAAGAACTAAAAATTCTAGATAGAAGGATGCAAGGATACTAACCAAAGTAGTCATTCAGTCATACCTTCCTTCAACTAAATTACTAAAGAACGTGATTTGGGGGTTCAACCCCATCAAAAGTTCAATTCCTCCTCTCATTCTCCATAATACACATAATGGTAGCACTTTCCATATCTTGGAACTTGTGTTCCAGCAACCGTTGTAGTCTTTGGCATAAACAAAGCTACCCAGAATAAAGCAAACACAACTAACCAAATATTCGGCCACTTAACAGTGAAGTAAAAGGTGTTTCATTGACTCAATCTTGTCATTTTATGAATTTTTATTTTTCAGTTTTGTTTCATTTTCTTGTTAACTCCACAGGCTTGTAAAGAAGTAGTATAATGGCCTTTTTGAGTGCTTGCCAAAAATCCAAACTTTGCTTTGGGGAGAATTTCTTGTAAGTATATTTAGAAATTTTAAACTGAATAATTGGGGCATCAAATTCTATTACAAGGACTAAGCCTGGGCTACAATAATGTTTCATTGACATTGAGGCCGATCTTACTTAAGCTATATCTTGTATTCCTAAGCATGAAAAAATTCAAATTCAGTATTATCCTAAGCATAAATTTATTAAAAATAATAATAATAATATAATAAGGAATACATTAGGTGTTCCAAATATTTTCTAAAAATTCCGCTGGAGGTTAACAGAATGTCTATACAAAAATGCTAATGGGAACAAGAATGAGAATAATGTCTACAGTTGGTCTTTAATAGCTTTAAGTTCAGTTTCATTCTTTAAAGTACAATTGCAAGATCCTGTTGGATTTTCTATATATGTGTGTGTGCTGCTTGGCATTCCTAATCCTATATTATTGGGAGTCCACAACTTTCGACCAGCAAAGCCAACTATGAAGTGCTTGCCAGGGGTGGAATCTTTCTTTAGTTTTATGCTAAGGAAACTCTAGGTGTGACTACTTTTGGCTTCCTCTTGTTCTTCTTTTCTTTTGATTGGTACATCACACACACAGACACCCAATGAGTCTTGAAACCATGATAGACTTTCTCTTGCTATCCTTATTCATTTTTTATTTTTTATTTTGTTTGATAAATAACATAAGAATATTATTAATAATAGAAAGATTGCCAAACCGAGTACATTGGGGATGTACTATGGGGGCACAAATCAAGAAACAAAAGAACAACGATCAAGAAAAATAGAAAAAGAAGAACAAGAAAAGTGAGAAAAGACCACACTTCTAGTGACTCTATTCCTTTTTTCCTTAGCTCTCTTTTTCTCTGTAATTAATGCTTTTTTGTTTTTCTTTTTGTTTCTTCTCATTTTTGTACTTTTGTTTTGCTGGTGTTTTTTTGGCATCTAGCAGTTTTTTGAATATATTTTTCTTACCTATCAAAAAAAAAAGAATGTTCACAACCCTCAAAACTTCTAACATTCCTTCCACGCCAAATGCACCAAATCAAGCAATGAGGCACTAATTTCCAAACATCAATGTGACGATGTCGTGCAAACTTTCCTTGCCAAGCCTTAAACAACTCAAGAACAGTATTAGGCATAACCCATTGAATACCAAACAAGCAGAAAACCAAAGACCACAACTCCCAAGCTATGGAGCAATGAAGTAGAAGATGATCCACAGACTCCCCACACCTCTTACACATATAGCACCAGTCAAGCACTATCACTCGTCTTTTACGAAGGTTGTCTGTTGTTAAGATCTTACCTAAGGAAGAAGACCAAGAAAAGCAAGCCACCCTAGGAGGAACCTTTGATTGCCATATCATTCTCCATGGAAAGGAAACAAGAGTAGGAGGGTAGAAGGAGCTATAATAACCTCTAACCTCAAAACCTCTATTCCTTGCAAGCTTCCAACGAACCTTATCTGGGCCAAACCCCCTCACAGTCGAAGAATAGACCAACCCCATAAACCGGTCAAAGGCTTCTT
This sequence comes from Quercus robur, assembly GCF_932294415.1. Taxonomy (NCBI): domain Eukaryota; kingdom Viridiplantae; phylum Streptophyta; class Magnoliopsida; order Fagales; family Fagaceae; genus Quercus; species Quercus robur. The sequence goes on along the minus strand of NC_065536.1, from coordinate 26,720,699 downwards.
CTTCCCAATCTTGTGGTGGTGACGAAATTGCACCACAAGATTGGGAAGAAGAAGCCTAGGAGATGAAACCAAGATATAGTAGCCTAGGATGACGAAATAGTATGTAAACCCACTTCAAGGAGCCTAGGAGATGAAACCAAGATATAGCAAAATAATATAGACCAAAGATGATTTCCATACCTCTTATACCAAGAGAAATCATTAGGTATGCTTGCTTTGGCATTTTTGAGATGATCAAGTTGCACCAAGACATCAAGTAACTTCAACATGGACCTAAAATAGAGAAAGATGTCTTAAGGGGATAGCTACTAGCCATCATCACTTGAAATGAGGTAGTATCAAAAACAGAAAAATGAGGCATCAGTTCCAGACCAAAAATTAATATATAAATAAATAAAACGGACCAGAGATGAGTGATTGTTGGGCCATTTATGCGGCGCTCAGGCCTAGAAAAGCGTTGCATATCAGCAGCTAACTGCATCACAAAACAACTATAATCGGAACTGGAAGTTTGACTCAAGCTTAAAAACAGAAAACAAAAGAGTAAACAATAGCTCATACTTTTGATGCAGCTGATGCTTGCCATCGTTGAATTTCACGCAAACGACTCATCTCCAAGTCCAAAACTTGATACGTTTCCAGATACAAGTCAGCTTGACTTTGCTTCATAGAATCAGGAAGCTGCCAATATACGGTTTTGTTTATAAATTATCATAATCCCACAAGCCTATGCATATGGAAGAGGATAAATTTAATTTTTATTCTATATTTTAACACTCTGCGTCTTAATGAGTGGGATCCAACACACAGATTTATTAACTTAAATAGAAGGTATAGAGTAAAGACAGATACAAAATCAATACCACCTGCACTGCAAATATGATAAATTACTAACAATCCTAAAAGCCTAAGCTGATATTTATCATTCAATGCATATTCCAACTATACAGCAGTCCTTGGGCCATGATAAAGTATATAAGTGACTGAAAATATACAAACTAGGAACTTCATTCATTTTGAAATACCAGATTTTTGTGAAAATGTAAAAGAACTTCAAGTTCAAACAGACGGGAAGGTTCTTTCTTTTTTGGACAGACACAGACCTGCCGGGTATAAATTCAACCAAATTGTATGTTACACATTCCCAGTACCCATACATTTTTCATGTCAAGTCCAATACTAATACCTCACATACTTTAGAATGACCATGTTACATAGACTGTCCCTCACTTCCCTAAAAGATAATTTATTATTCCGAGTTCATCAAGCCACAATAGCCTGTCCACAAGGCTTGAGATCATCTTCAATATCAGATTAAAGTATGTATTTTAACTCATAAGACTCCAGCAGTCCCATATAAGAATAGACCAAACAAAAACCATCTTAGGGTCTGATGAATATCTTATGAGGCCAGACTGTATTGAAACTTTGTATATCTGATCCCATAGACCCATACCCTCTACACACTGTACAAACAGCAAAACCTGAGATTGGCGCCTTGAACTCATCAACGTTCTTAGAGAAAGAAACAGGACTCAGCTTATCATGTTTAGAATCCTAAGTAACTGCCTAGCTTAGTTAATTCTGCATGACATAAATGCAATAAAAAAAAATAGATAAAAATAATGACCCATTTTTGTGCGAAGGGCAATGTAAGTTGATCATATAACAACTGCATTATTGTCTTATTATTGGCTTGATATTAGTCTTACTATTGTGCATGGAAATTTTTTTTTTTTTTTTTTTAAAAGCCATGATAGAATATATATATATATATATATACACACACACACACACAATGCTGAAAATCAGTATATTTATTATGCAAGGATGGAATAAAACTAAGCCCCAAAAAAAAGAATGTCACAGAGCCAAAGGCATTGGGTCCAAATCCTACTTTGAACTTGTGACTACCAAAAAAAGTTTTATCCTTTTTTTTAATAATGATATGACTGAGAATTTTGACATACATAGGGCTCTCTTTTCAAGTAAAGAACAGGTGATTATCTTTTATCAACAACCATGTAACTTTGTTATTAAAAAAATTCAACCAAATTTCCAGTATCTATATAACTAATAGGCGCTAGTCAGCATACAGTTCTGATTTAAAAGCAGAGAAGGCATGCTATTTTCCATTGTGAACCTCAAAAAGATTGTCCGTGCCTAACAAGAGGGCCAGTAAAATTTTCATGCATTGGGGCAGTGTAGGTGTGCCTCACGGCCTCACCTCAATATATGTCGAGGCATGCAATTTTAGAAACTGTGATATGAATAATATACGCAACAATGTGTATGCACACACTCATATATACACATAAATACATACCACAACAACAACAACTAAATTTTTAGGGGTCGGCTATGAATTCTCAACATATTAGTCAAGTTAAGCCGTACACACATTTATATATATAAAAGCATAAAGGACTAGTTTTAGATAAATGATTGCAGGCACAGTTCTCTATATAATGCTAATTAGCAACAATGACCATGCATACACTTGATGTCCAGAAGAAAAAAAAAAAAAAAAAAAAGGAGTGTTACAAACTAAACCCAAAACTGACCTGAGGAAGCGCTTTGACACAACTGCGATATGTATAAAGCACAGATGCCATATCCTTCCCCTCTTGGATAAGGACATTCTGCACATCTTACAGAGTCACCATCTCATAAAATGACAATAGTAGAAAAATTCTAAAGAATGAATCAAATTGTAATTATAGACTTCAACTTGCATTTACATCTGACATTTAAACATCCCAATTTTCTGAAAAGAAGATAAATTCTTAGACAATAACTTCTATGCTTTCAAAAGACAGCAAATTGAGAAAACAAGAAGTGCATACCAGCTGATTGAGAGCTTTTGTGTCCTCTGATAAAGATAGGCGATATGCAGAAACATCACTGTACTCTACAAAAGGAAGCATTTTTTAATTACAGTTCAAACCATACTATGCCCCCAGAAACACACAAACACATGTTTGTGCAGGCACCTGCCTCTGTGTGTGTGTGTGTGTGTTCTAACCATGCTATGTCCCTAGACACATACATTGATCAAAGAATAACAATAAGCTGTGAAAAGAGGATCTTTCCAAAATAAAAAAATAAAAAAAATTCCTGGAGGAAACCCATTTTGAGCTCTCCGAACAATTATCCTTGCATTCAAACATGCACTTATTCCTTTCCAACCAAATGCTCCTCATCACACACAGGAACACTGCCCTCCAAGCAATAGTATTCTGTCCCTACCACAACTCCTCACTGAGAACTCTAACAGACTCACAGACATGCCCCTCAGAACTACTTCCCAAGTCCAAAAAAAAATTCTCCAATCCTCTGCTTCCAAAATCATAAAAGGCATAGCACTGCTCATATGTTCCACATAGAAAACAAGAACCTCTACTCAAAATCCTATCCTGAGCAGAAAGCATTTTTGAACCGAATAAAATCTTGTTTTGGCCCTGGGGAACCAAAAAAGTTCCTGACAGGAGGGCCCTTTCCGTACCGTTAGACTTCAAAGAAAACCCACCCCCAAACAGCAACTCAAATAATTGTCTTTAACTATCATGTCATGGACAAATTCAGAGGAACATCCATCCTTAATTCTAACAAACTTTCAGTTCTCACCATTGGGAAATTCCACCCATGACTATCTACAGAAACCCAGCAGCATGCAAAATTTGCCTCTGAAGCGCATATAAAAAAACCCAAGTGGCCTTCAAATATGACAACAAAACCTGTTATAAACTTATATATCATCACTACTCCAAATCCAACCAAACAGAACTATTTTTTGTAACCAAGAAGAAATGAGCTTCAGTATAACTCTGTTCCAGACCACCAATCTTCTGAAGCCCAAATTGCTCTTCCTTAGGCACACACAAATAACTTCTGTATTACTTCAAGCAGTGTCCAGATTCATGTTTGTGGCATTTTACTCATCAAATGAGGGAGGAGAGGGAGTCTTCTATTCTTCTTCAATCAATGGAACCAAGTAACAAGTCAAAACCCAGATTCAACTTGTTAATACCAAAATATCAATAAGTACCCTCACTACCTTGAAACCCAATAAGTTCATTATCTGACCTTTTATATGAAGCCCTACCCCTAGCAAAGAAGATTAGCAAACCAAATGCCAAAGCTAGTCAATTGATGAGACAGTCTCAATATCCATAGATGGCAAAGACAACTTAACATCTATAAATAATAATAATAATAACAACAACATTAACAGATGAGAACTTCTATCCAGCCATTGACATTCTGTGAAAATTTGCACTTATTTTTTTTTTTTGCCACCTTTCCCCATTTTCTTTTCCTTTGGAGCACAGGAGAGGGGGAGAGTAAACAACAAATTTCATTTTGTATAATAATAGTCACATACATTCTTTTTTTCATTTTTCATCACCTTTTTGTTAACTAGTCTCTTGGGGTACACTTAAGTGACTCCACAAATCCCTCATGAGAGAAGAGATTCAAGAGAAGGACAAAATCTGGATAGTGAGGAAAGAGATTCAGAGAATTTTTTTTTTTATATATAAAAGATAGTAGCATGTTTTCATTAATAGGAAGAGGCCTAATGCTAACCACTACAATGTAACGTAGGAAAAGAAATGTGGACATACATCCTGCCATAGTAGAAATGTGTGCTTGTGCGTGTGGAGAGAGATAGAGCTTGGAGGTGTTAGCTAAAAAAGAGGTACAGTGATGTCACGTTAATATTTAATTATATAGCAATATTTTGATAAGTAATATTATTTTATTCTATTTTATGTAATTATTCATTCTATTTTAAGTAATTATTAAAATTCTATTTTACTTCATTATTAATAGTTTTTTAAAAAAAGAAATTCTATGGACTATTAATTATTAGGTTTTTTTTTTATAAGATTATTAATTATTCTTATAACGTTTCTCAAAAAAAAAAAAAAAGGTTATTCTTATAAAAAAAAAAAAATTAAATGGCTAAAATTGGTGAGACAAATTTTTTCTTCTCTAAGATACCTTTAATTTAAACCTTTTTCCCCCCTTCCCCTTCCCCCTTTATCTCTCCCTCATTTTCTCTTTACCTCACTTTTCTCTCTCCCTTACTTGCTTATATAATTTTTTTTTGGGACTTAAGCTCTATATTTTGTACTTTTCTTTTACGATTTGATAAAATGTCTATATATTACAGCATTTAACCCTTCTATTTTTTTTTTTAATTGAAACCATATGACATATTTAATTATTTAATAATTTTGATATCAATGATTTTCCTACACACCATGATTATTAACAATTAGAGGGTTGGCCATCTATGACATATTATAGCCACATTACATATTTGACAACTTTCTTATAATTGTTCCATTTTTCACGCAATAGTAAACAAGGATGATTTTCCCAGAATTTCTTGCGTAAGAAATTTTTTATAAAAGCTATCAGAGAATTTGTTATCATTACACACCATCAAATATATAAACCAAATTTCTATCCCCCCCACCCCCCCCCCCCCCCCCCCAAAAAAAAAAAAAAATATATATATATATATATATATATATATTCCTCCATTTTCCAAATATAGAAGCTTTCTAAATACCAAGGCCCATAAAAGTAAAATGATCAAGTTAAAAAAATAAATAAAAAATCGCAATGACACAAATTACAAATCTTTAATCCTTATTGACTATTAGCACAGATCCAGGAAAATGAAGTTGAACCGCAATTGGCAAGCGAAAACCCAAATTGGGAGTTAAACAAGGTTTTCCCTCAATTACAACAAAATTGGACGCACCCTACAGATTTGAACTTATTATTCACTATTTTGAGAGACAATCATACTAGGTTCCACCATTCGTGTAAAAAAAGAGACTATTGCTTCAAAAATTCACAAAAAAATTGCAAAGCATCCTAAAATTTTTTGTTTCTCAAAAAAAAGAAAAAAGAAAATCTCACTCTTCCATAAAGAAACATAAACCACCAAAACTGTTCTAAAGAATTCATACCAATTGGACTCTCAGTGGCACCTCTCTCAGTTGACACCCAAAGCCCTGGTCCTTGCACCTCTGGTTGCTCATCCTACACAATTACAAAAGAAACCACATTATACAATTTTCTTTAATTTTTTTCTCAGTTTATACTGAACATTAAAGATTGCTTAAGAGTAGATCGAAATAGAGAAATTTAAGAGAAGTAGAAAATATATGATTGTTATGTTATACCTCAAGTGAGAATGTGGAGAGGGCAGCAATGGCTTCCTCAACAGGGACAGCCATGAAGCTTTTTGTGATTTAGGAAAGTTATAAAAGATGGTTCGGCCAAATCTGGAGAAATCAAAATTTAGGAAAGTATTGCATTTTGGTTTGGTAAGAAAATTGGAGAGAGAGAGATTTTGGAGGAGCGAGTGAGAAAGTGAGTGAATGGAGTCTTGAATTTTGATTCTTGACGACTCACGCTTCGTTCTTTAATGGTTCGGTTATAGACTTTTAGTGGTGCCTGAATCTAGAGTTGGTAAGAATAAGATTACCCAATCTAATTTTATTGCATAGCTCTTTCAATTTTCAAACTAATTTAAACCTTCGGATTCATTAAAAATATAAATATAAAAGAAGAAAAAAAAAGAAAAAAGAAGAAGTAATTAACCTTTCTAAGCTTCTTACTTTTTTATGTAACAAGTATTTTGGATATAGTTTCATTTAAGTTTTAAGTTTTAGCTTTTAAGTGTTAACTTTTATGCATAGTTTTTTAAAACCTTATTAATTCTTTTATGATCAGTTGAATTAAGGGAGTCTCAAGTGTATTATTTTGAATCTAATTAAGTAATTTGTATATAACTATATAGTATGCGTTTAAATACTGTTTATTTTGCTGAAAACTGAAAAAAAAATTGAGAGAATCTTTTTTTTTGTTTTTTCGTTCAAATAGCCGCACGACCATCCTAGCTAACTAGTGCGCTAAGTTGAAAATTGAAAATTTATTACTTAAAACACTATAACAAAATATTTTTTATTATTCAAATTTAAAATAATTTTTATTACTCAAATTTACTGTTTACATGCAATTTGCACTTGGCTGGTCCATAAACAATGCCATGGACCAGCCAAAAAATGTAACTTACTCTAAACGCAAACTCAAAAAGCCTTACCCAAACAGAGCTGTAGTATTTTTTTTTTTTTTTTTTATCATAAAAATATTTATTTTAAAAAAATTACGGGGTCCGCTTGCCCCCAAGTAGAGTAGGTCCAACTTTAATTGTTTTTGTGAGTTTCATGACAGATGAGTCCATTTCAAATTTCAATATTTTTTTCTGTGAGCTAGTACTGGAGAAAAAAAAAAATTTGGAGAGTTTAGGTATTAGAGAGTTTTTTTTTTTTTTTTTTTTTTTAATGTTAATATTTAGAGGAATAGACTTCATCGAGGTCAAAAAAAAAATTGAAAAGTTGATATTTACTCATAATTGTTCTTATTTTTTATATTATTTGTAAACCTGAACCCTTTAAAAAAATTAGAATATAGGAAGGGAACTGGAATTATATTTTGAGTGAGAATTGATAAAAATGGAATTGAAAATAATTATGAATTAAGAAAAGGGGCGAAGAGAAGGCTAAGGTCTCTCTCTATGTGTCTCACTATATATCTGAATGGGGTCGACATGTGCCCCCGTTTGTGAACAAGGAACATTTTTTCATTAATTTTTATTAGGCTAAAAAAATAAATTAAACAAAAATGCAGTTGTATTTAGAAAAATATTTTTAACAAATTAAAAAAATTATAGATAAGCTAAATAAGTTGAATAAAACCCATACGGACAAATGCTCTTAACTCAAGGGACGAGGAAGTGTGGCCACAAACTATATATGATTCTATATTTCTATATTTCCATATTCTAGTGTCTTTCTTTTCATTTATATTTATAATGAAGCATGGATTTTCATTCTGATATGTTGCAGACTTGCAGTTGGACAATACTAACTAAATTATTATAAGGTAAATTCTTAACTTTCTAGTACCATAATAAAATAAAAAAATACTACTTATTAGTCACATTCATAATGGAATCACTATCCTTATTATTACGTAGTTTTAAAGTTTGTTAAAATTATTTCAATGCCACTTATGGATTTTGGGTGGGGTTGGATAGAGATAAAGCCACTTCGGCTGGTCCCAAATCCCAACTTCAAAGATAAGCAAGGGCATGGAAGTTACCCAAAATAAATAAATAAATATGGATTTTGTGACTCAGGTCTCTCTCTCTCTCTCTCTCTCTCTCTCTCCAAAAATGCAATTTTCTTCTAATTTAGATTTGGGCCACGATTTAAAGAAAGAGATGAACCCTTTAAGAACGGTGAGGGACAGTCCCCTGACAAATTTTTAATATTTACTACCTTCCAACTTGGGAAGAAAACCTTCTCGTAAGGGACTGCTTCAAACGCTTCTTAATCTTTAAAGCTAATTGGAATGCCTCAACAATTGTGTGAGTTCATTGTGTAATCATTTGGCTACGAATTTCAACCCTTAATCCTAACTTAAATTGGACTAAGATTTGTTGTGGATCATCAAATTTTGAGGTCTTCAAATTTGTTCATATACTCAACTATTGACATATTACCTTGCCTAAGAGTAGTGAATTTTTCTAAGAGCTCATCTTCATAACAACAAGGCAAGTACTTTTGTTTTAGCTGTTGCTTCATGTCATCCCATCTAACAATTGGAGGCTGTCTAGCATATCGACAATCATACTCCACTTCTCTCCATCAGATCTAAGCTTGTCCAATAAATTTCATAATAGCAAAATTGACGCTACTCTCATCGGACATGTCATACCCCTCAAAATAACTTTCCAAAGAAGCAAGCCAATTTGAAAATACACAGGCATCATTGTTCCAGCAAAATATGGTACTTCTACACGAACTTTCTTCATTGTGTCTCTAGCCTTATTGCGATAATCAAGTCTCTCATAAGGATTTCTATAAGGATCAAACCTATTGCTTGAATTTCTACTATTGTGAAGGACACTAGCATGCAACCCTTCAAATCTGTCAACTATTGTATATATATAGTTTTGCCTTTTCGGATCTATCATGCTTTAATAGTGTTGATTTGGGCTCCGATACCAATTTGATGTAGGATCGTTAAGAAGTTCAGCACTATACTAGGTTTCTTGATGAATTCTTGGATAAGAATTGATGTTTAAGAGTTTAGGTTAGAAAAGAATGAATGTCGATAGCTGTTTTGGAGCTGAAACAGGGGATAAATAGAAAATAACATAAATGAAACACTAGGCAATCAGACCTAGGTCTTCCTAAGCATCACACCTAAGGCTCCTTGGCATCACACCTCAGAGAAGTTTGCATCACACAAACAAAGCTTAAAATAAGCTATTGAATTTTACTAATCAATTACAATATTTTGAAATAACATGACTACAAAAGAGCCTTTATATAGAGGCTATAGTTATCCTTTTCCTAGACTCTAAACAACCTATTCCTAATAAATAGGAATACTAATTATAATTAAATAAAAGACTTAATAATACGTAAATATAAAATAAGACTCATAGGCCTTTGGTATGGCTAAGGACAACTCGTTCCAGATTTTTGAAAATTACCAAATTGCCCTTATTCTAGTAGAACTTAATTAAAACTGATCCAACAGCTTCTCAACCTAAAAGACTCGATACTAATAACAAAAATGACCTATCAAAGGTGCTAAGAGGGTCCGACATCAAAACAAAACCATAATTCTTGAATCTTGGTATAATTAATCTTCTTTTTCCTTGAGCTCTTCCCTATCCTCATCAACTTTACACGGAACCTAAGTCCAAATAAGAAAACACATAGGGCAAAGAAGCTTGTTTTGCCAATTCCCTCTGTTCCCCTATTAGTAGATAGGAAGGGACACAAAAATGCTTGATGGGTTATTCAGTACTTAACAACTTATTCTTCCATATCTTTTCAAAATGCTTCAGCACCAACTTGTCTTGCCATCTTGGTCTTATATGTTCCAGAGTTGAATTGGCTACCTCTTTGCTAGTTGTCATCAATATAATACAATTCCTTCTCATGTCTAAAAGCAGGATAGAAAGCACCCTCAAATATAACAGTATAGTAGTAGTCTTCCTTTGAATCCGAAATATTGCAACCTCTACCATTCCTACATTGAAATGAAACACCAAAACGTTTACTTGTCTTAGACTTAGAAGCTTAAATTAGGAACAAAGTTTGCTAGATAATAGTAAGAAAAAAAGTATCCTTTTTCTTTTCAAATGCACCTAATGGTTCTTTCTTCCTAATTCATATCCAAACTTACATCAAAATAACCTCTACCTCCACACAATAAGTCAATAACATACCAATGGAGAGGTCACGCTTATAAGAAACTGAATGATTAATAAAATTTCTTAGTTTTTGATACTTGGTTGTGCCCCTGTTTAGTGGTTTATTGTTATAATCTTTTACTTACAGTAAAAAGAAGGAACTATTACCCAATTTTGAACAATACAACAATGTTAATTCTGCAGCTATAATAAGCCCATGACCATAGCACAATATTAAACTCATCTTTGAATTAAGTAAGATCCACATTCTCTTTTGCTAATAATAATGTATAAGCTCAAACATTAAGTTTTAAGATGATTCGTTCAAATTTTAAGTTGTGAATTCCATTTTAAAGAACAAACCACTCAACAGATAAATATTCCAAAGGAGGAGGGTAGAAGTTTAAATTGATGTTTTTTCCTGTATAATTAGTGATCTTATTTCTCTCCTGTTAATTTCTCTATTTAAATTGTTCTATCATAGAGAAATTGCAAGCCACAATGAGATTATGAGAGTAAAGAAATCTGTCACAACATAATGACAGAAAAAGTCCCAAACCCATAAATATCGATGATTAATGTTTCTAAGCTTTAAAGTAAAGTCTAAAGGGAAACAATAAGATCAAAATTGGTTTAATCCTATAAAATGAAATAAAAAAAAAAGCCGTATAATCATGTCACTTCAAACAACATACAATTGTGTAATCCAAATATCACAAATAGATAAAAGAAGGAAATATATTTATTAAGAATGCCTATTTTAGGCTTGAAATTTAATAAGAAAAATTATTACTTTTTGATGGGAAGGATTTTTCTCTAATTTGAAGTGTGAAAGAAAGGTTTGCATGACCATGTCAGTGCTTCTTCTCTCTAACGTCTTCGGCTACTAAGTCATTGATGGAGCAGATGAAGATGCCAAAGCTTGGTTTACTGGTATGAAAATCCTGATAGGATCCGTTGATTCTTGTTGAAAAAGCATGTGTTCTAAAATTTTTAAGTATAAAATAGAAATAAAAATGAATAAACGTAAACAATGAGAGATGTTGATAAGGATTTACCATCAGCATCTGCTTGGTGTTTTTGGAAATGGTTTGATGGAGGGGAAGTTTGTGTTGTTTTTATAGAAAGGATAAGTGTTGGTGCTCTTATTCTGCAATATATAGTACTTGGTTTGCCAATGTTCAAATATCACACACAGTTTTCTTTGGAAAAAAAATTGGGCTTTACTTGTCATCAAGTACTAAAATCAAATACAAATCTGAGGAAATTCTGTAAAGATATAGGTTAATCAAATGCTGCTTGCTGAGAGCTGGAAAAATAATTTGACAGATACAACCTTAAGCTATTGGAGGAACAGCTCAATCCCTTTAAGAGTTCAGGCTTTTCCCTCATTCCAAATGCTCCACATCAAACACATTACAATTGTAGCCCATCAACACTATTCTTTCCTTTCCCAACAACCCTTTTTAACATTCCAAAAAGTCCAATATGGTTTTGAACGTGCAGAACAAAGAAAACATCAATAATCGTACTATTTTCATAGAAAAATAATAACAAATCGTTGATTTGGAAAAATAGAGAAATAAGTTGTAATTTATGAAAAACCTACCCATGCTTGGGTAAAGTTTCTATATGTCACACACAATTAATAGAGCTTCAAACACGCAAAGTCAAAAATATCAAACTGCAGTGTCCCCTCCTCCATATAAATAAGTGTTAAATTATGAACAACTTACACCCATGTCGATCTCAAATGTCCCCTGCTCCATATCAACATTGTTTTGCATTGGTTTAGAGCTTCAAACAGATGAAGTCACAAATATCAATCCTCACCAGCCAAATAAACTGCATTGGTTTAGATTGTAGATAAAATATAGAAGGGAGAATGAGAAGTGAGAAAAGAAAGTTGGTATGTGAAGATTGAAGAGACTCAAAGGATTGCTATCCAAAAAATAAAACGATTCAGTAGCTAACATTGCTCAGTTCTACATTTTTGCCGTGAAGTCATGAAATAACTTCTATCAAAAGTCACTGCTAACATTTTGTCATTTCTTTTAATTTCTTCTAAAGAAGCATAGTCCTCTGTAATAATCACACAGCACACAAAAAAGAAAAAAAAAATTAAAAATTAAAAATTAAAAAGCTTGAGCAAAGATTAAAAACCCCACAATTTCAATCCCGCTTACACATAACAGAACAGAACACATAAGAAAAAAAAAGCCATAATTTCAAAACCCAAAAACGTAAAAAAGAAAAAAAGAAGAAATAACCAGAGTAATTGATAATTCGGTGAGACAAAGCACTAACCTTAGCAACCATGCGTTGGAATGACAAACAGAGCTCTGGTTTTCTGTTCTTTTTCCACATTTCTCCTTAGCCAAACAGGAAACAAAGGAAACGTAGTTTTAAGCGAGTGAAAGAGAGTACTGTTTCAGAGCGAGAGAAAGAAAATAAAATAAAAATTACCGACCACATGGGATGGGGATTTTTTTCCAGCGAGATTGCAAATATAAGCCTCATATCCAAGAGCGACAATTCATGAGTATCAACGTAATAATCTCAGAATAAAAGCCATTTAAAAAGGGAATAGAATTTGGAAGTTATGTTTAGTTAAATTTTGAATATGAGGATAGAGATAAGAATCATATCAAAAGTGATTAAGATCGTGGAAGTTACGTTTAATTTAAAATTTGAAATTAAATTTCTATTATGATGGGGAGTTGTTTTCTTTTTGTAATTGCACACCAGAGTGATTTGTTTTGGATATAATATTAGTGGGAGAGTGATGCTATTTTGCAGGCATATATTTTTACCAGGTTATCCCCTAGTTTTATTCCTTCTTAGAGGTGGAGTATATGTGTATTTTTGAATTATATAAAAGTCTAGTTCAAGGTGGGGAATTTTCTTATAGATAGTACTAGCCTCATTGCATGCACTCCACGCATGCATGAGGCTTTTTTTTTTTTTTTTTCAATTTGAAATTTACACAATTGTCCACTAATATTACGCATTTGCAATCTTTTGATATGGTCAAAAGTTTCATGAGGCTAGTTCCAAAAAAATGAAAACCAAAATAGCATTGAAATCATATGCTCGTGTGTGGATTTTTTTTTTTCAATGCTATTTTTGTGTTCATTTTTTTGGAGCTAACCTCATGAAACTTTTGGCTGTATAAAAGATTGCAAATGTGTAATATTATGGATAAATGTGTAAATCTCAAATTGGAATGATTGAAAAATTATAACACTATACCTCAAAAAAAAAAAAAAAAAAAAAAAGCCTCAGGCACATGCGGAGTGCGTGCAATAAGACTAGTATATTATTAAGTGGGAGTGTAAAATAAATAAGATGTTGTAAAAGACTATTATTTTAGAAGAGTCTATTTAGTTGTTTACTTAGTTGCACTATATTTTTTAGTAGGCTGATTAAATAGGACTCTTCATGTCCATTTTTCCTTAATTTCAACACCATTATTAGTATCCAAAATTAATTAAGAAAAATTGCGCAAAAAACAATTAAGGACAAAAACATATTTTTAAAATATCTAACCCACTATTAACGTGTGCCAAAAAAAGATTTGGCATAACTTTTGCACATGATCTTATCTTCTGCATAAGTACTTCTTAGAAAAATGGTTTATTTTTCCACTTTCCTAATCCATTAAGCTCTTTCCGAGTTTGCAAGTATGCTACAACAATCTCTTTTATATTTCTCTCTCTTATTTTGTATCAATTTTTTTAATATTCATAGTCAAGAGTACAACATCAGTTAGCAACCTAGCATAAATTAAATAAAAGGCAATAATGGTAGCTACACAACAATCCCAACTAAAAAAACGAAAGTCCTTTGCTATGATAAAGTATGGATTTTGGATATTTCACTTCGGTGTTGAAATATTAGTAACACCGACTCTTCTTGCTATTGTATTTGAGCAAGTAGTCCTAATTTTAAACCTTGTTTGTACTCTACCACCCAAGATCATCGGCTTTCTTAAGCACTCTCTTATCAGCCATTCTAAACCATATTCCTTCCATTTACCAGCCTATGTTGAGTAAGCCATCTAAGAACCCTCGTGTTCTGATATAAGGCCTGCACTTAAGCATTACCTAGAAGAATAATTATCTTTGTTATAATCCTTTGTTTCTTACTATTCCAGTGCTTTGACAACCAGACAATTAATTGCCACCTCGTCCAGAGTATCCCAACTATGGCGGCCAGGTATGATCCCTTTGCCTTCTTGATCTCTGCAAATAGAACCTGACCCTTCCAATATTTTATTCTTTGAGCTTCAATCTGACGCTAAAAGAATACCTTGCCAACTTGTACATTCAACAAAGCCTTGATTTAGCTTCCCCTCAATAGATATTTGTGAAGAAACCCGTTACTTACTAAAGGCTTCCATGCAAGTGCAAATAAAATTTCAGCAGTAAGGCCATAACAACTTCAACATTGTTGCTCATTCTCTTAATTTTTTTTCTCTCTCCTGAAATACCATAGTTTCCACAGGTTTTCCTGCAAAAATGAATGAAAAATCAAGATATTCCTTACTATTATCAATAACCCTGCATATATTATTGATGGTGCTGTATAATACATGCTTTCCTCACATTTGGGACGTACTTCTTTTTATGTGAAATTTCATAAACGTCCCTAACCACATAGATGTAACCAATTACTTTAGTAAGAGTGGCACGCTAAAATTCTAAGCATTCACTAACATGGAAAAGCGTTTGAATGTATCTACGCATTGAAAGTTGGGCGAAAATGGGTAATTACCCATAAAAAACAAATTATCTAGTTAGTAGGGTCCGTTTACAAACTATATGTATTTTTAGCAACTCGAGCCTCAAAGGCTCGATTTTGGGCCCTAAATCGAGCCTCTCAGGCTCGATTTTCATGGGTTATTCTTGTCTGATGTGACACTTAATCCAGGTGGCGTCTACATGGAAATCGAGTCTCTAAGACTCGATTTTCAACCCAAAAATAAAATATTAATGACCCAAAATGCAACCCAAAATGCAGAAACAGCGGAAAAAAAACGCAGAAAGAAAGAAAAAAAAAAGAAAGAGAAGAAGAAGAAGAAGGAATGGAGATCAGCTCAAGCCGGCGGCGACACAGGCCGCGCGCGACAGATCCAGGTCGCCGCGACTGTTTCTGGGTTTTTTTTTTTCTTTTTTTTTTTCTTTCTTCTCTGATGAACACATTCTTCTTTGGTTTTTTTTTTTTTTCTTTCTTTCTTCTCTGATGAACGCGTTGTTGTGGTTTTTTTTTCTTGCTTGTGGTTTTTTTTTTTTTTTTTTTTCGTTTTAAATGTAAATCGAGTCTTAGAAACTCGATTTTCATGTAGATGCCACGTGGAAAAAGTGCCACATTAGATAGGAACAACCCATGAAAATCGACCCTTAGAGGCTCGATTTAGGGGTCCAAAATCAAGTCTTTGAGGCTCGAGTTGCTAAAAATACATATAGTTTGTAAACGGACCCTACTAACTATATAGTTTGTTTTTTATGGGTAATTACCCATTTTCGCCTGAAAGTTGATCCACAATGGAAGAAAGAACAAATCAACTGCAACATAATCAAGCCTAGAAACCAAGCTACCACTGCTATTTGCTACTGTTCCAGCCAAAGATATTGGAAGCAATTCCTAATGATTCCATATCTCTAATTAGATTAATGACTTCAGAGTAACGCTTCATTCTTGCAATGGCACCCAACAATTCATTAAAATCCACAGTGGAAGGGAAAGGGCGCAAGTGAAGCACTTTATCAAACAAAAAAATAACAAACCTCTTAAAACCATCTTTAGCAACTATACCAGATGGATTTATGTTAAAAAAATGTAGGTTGTTCCAATCATAATTATTTAGGAAACACAAAAACTAGCTGCAAACATTATTTAAAAAATCTCAAATAAAATAGGAAGTGAGATGCTACTAATGACAAACCCAAATGGTTTGTCTCTCTCTAATATGCCCCTGCATGTTATGCTCAAAAAGAAAAATATGCAAAGAAAAACAAAAGCAAAAAGAATCAAAATACTTTTAAATATGGTTGCAAGCATGTTTCTAAGAGATGTGGGAGTTATAGGATGTACCTCGAAGGTGATAGTCCCTATCAAGTAGTTATGATTGTGTGTGAGTGTATTTGATTTTCTCATATCTCAAATCATCATAACATGAGACGCTTATGCACTCTTGCTATGTTTTTACACAACACGCAAACTCTTTGCTACTTTTGATACATGTGCAGGTACAATGTGATTTGGCTATCACAAGGAATACATGTGTTAATATATGCTCACTAAACTATCATAACTTGTTTTTAAAATATAAAATTGGTTAGACTTGTTTAGAGTGTGTGTGTGTGTTTTGGATCTATGAATGCTTTGACTTTTTGTTGAGAGATGTTTTTGAGAGCTTAATATGTTGATTGGATCTATGTTTGAGTAGCTTGCTTGTTGCATTCATCTCTATGTGTTTTTCCCTTCTTTGATAACACCTTTTCTTCACGCTCGACAGCTTCTCAACAGATCCTCGATAGATTCTCTTCTATCGAGCCCTTTTTTCTTCTTTTCTCGACAGTTCTTATCGCATTCTCGATCCATTGAGCTTTCTGGATTTCATCTCAATAGCTTCTTGACAGCTTCTCGATCCATCGAGAAACTTTTTGTTTGGCTGATAGATTCTTGATAGCTTCTCGATCCATCGAGGTATTCTTTGCCATCAACAGATCCTCAATAGCACCTCGACAGATTCACTTCTGTCGAGATTTAGTGCTCAATAGATCTTGATAGCTCTTTGATCCATCGAGCTGCGATTTCTATTTATATGCTGAGCACGAAATCAGATTCATTTTTCACTTCTCTCTCTCGACAGATTTTCTCCTCTCTTGCCCCAAACACTTCTCCGTCACTCAAATCTCTCTACCCACTTCATTTTTGGCCTATATCAAGCTCAAATTACTTGGTATGTGTTCTAAATCCCTTCATTTTCATGCATTCATGCATTTTAGACCTAGGTTTGGGGGTTTTTGAATATTCTTGGGGTTTTTGAGATTTTTGTGAAATTTTTGGGTTGGGTTGTGTTGATTTGATTCTATATGCTCATGCATTGAATATTCCTTGCATTTTAAGAATGTTTCATGCATTTAGATGTGTGATTGATTATTGTGAAATGTGTGTTGATAGGTTTGGATTGGGTTTTACCCATGATGCAATTTAAATTTTGCACGTCACATGTTCATGCATATTTCATGCATACGTATATCCTTTCATTCCTATATCTAGTTGTGATTGTGTTCTCTCTCTCTCTCTCTCTCTCTCTCTCTCTCTCTCTCACAAATAGACTGCACTATGGCACCTAAGCGCAAATCTACTCCAAGTCGGAATCCTCTTCAAGGTTCCGGTTCTTCTTCCTCTTCTGATCCTATCCCCCCTCTTCACGTTTGGTTCCGTGATGGGAAGGCCCAACAAGACTTCCTTGAGAATTTTCAGAAACGTGGTGTTCATCTGGAGCGTCATGTTGTTCTGTCGGACTTATCTGACACTCCTTTACCCGGTGTCATTCGGACTCAGGGCTGGGATTCTCTTATGGCAAAACCCTTGAGGTGTCACATCGTGTTTATACAGGATTTTTACTCCAATATACACAGTATCGATATCTTTATACCTCGGTTTGCCACGACATTTCGAGGTACATGTATTATAGTTATCATGGATCTTATATTTGAGGTACTACATGTCCTGAGGGTATCACATCCTGATTACCCCGATTATAAGCATTTTTGAACTATGTCCAGAGACGAGCTTCTGTCTCACTTCTATGAGATACTTTCCATATGGGGTGGGAAGCAAAACACCCCATGCTCAGGCTTTGCAAAAGGTCTGAGATTCCTTAACATGGTGATGACATTCACTTTTACTCCATTGTCTCATTATAACTTTATCACAAAGTCTCGTGCTCGATTTCTTTTGTCCCTTTTAGAGGATATTTCTATCGACTTTCCCTCTCACTTTATCACTTCTATCCTTGATGTCTATCGGCAACTCGTGATAAGCTCATCTTTCCTTCAGTTATCATGTGGATCCTTCGCCATTTTTCTATCCCTATTCCTACTTCTCCTTATTACACCACCATGGGTGCCATAGATGTCAATTCTGTTCGACGGAGCGAGGCCCAGCTTCGATCGAAGTGGCCACGCATGGAGACTACCGATCCTGCAGCTTCTGTTGTTCCTTCCACGTCTGCTCCTTCTTCCTCGACTGGTGGTGTGACCCTCGAGGCTATCATGGTGCAGGTTCAGCACATGGATGCTCGCCTTGACACTCTTATTAATGAGTTGTGTCAGGTAAACACATGTATCAATCGTATAGCACGACAATAGGCTCGCCTTGGTGGTTTCGCTGCTTCTCCATCTCCTTCTCTAGAGGCTTCGACAAATGAGGATGGTGATGATGAGAACGATGCTAGCTCCTCCAGTGATGACGACCTCTTGGTGACTTACCCTTTGTCATTCGTGACAAAAAAGGGGGAGTAGTTTTGGGATGAGAGTAGTCTTGTACTTAGGAGGAGAGTTAGCATAAGATATTTTTGTTAGGGGGAGTTTCTATACATTTTGAGGGATGTAGTGAGGTTTACATGTATTTTCTTTCTTTTACTTTAGCCTCATGTATACTGGTCTTGTGACCATTTATTGATATACATTGTACTTATATTTTGATATATATATGATGATGTATGTTGTTCTTCACCTATCTCTCAATGTGTTGTTTCTTTTCTCTCTTTATAAACATGTTTTTTTACGTATGCAATCTTTATTTCTGTTTCACACTAAGATTCCTTGATGAGTTTTTTTTTTTAAAGTGTTTCAGAAAGACCGGTTGTGAAAATCTATCATTCTATGAACTCTCTTCTTGCAAAGTTTTTCAAGAGTTTATGTTAGGGTTAGATTTTTTTGTATTCCAACAAGTGGTTACGAATTTTAGTGATCTCATGATTCATTTGTTTGTTGTGGTTTTGTCACGGATTGTCAAAGGGAGAGATTATTAGGACATATGTGAGAATTGTTAGAAATATATGTGATGTAAATTGGCTAATTCTTTGACAAAACGCACTTTATTTGTAATTGGGTAGATCTAGGATATGTTTAGTACTTCAAGAAACAAGTGTTCAATTTTAGTATTGAAACTATGCAAGTTTGACCAAGAAAAAAGTGAAGAAGTGTTGTTCCTTAAAACTCAACAGAATCCTTTCTATTGAGGTTTAATGTTGAAGTTCGATAGAAGCTGAATCTATCACAGAATTACGAAATTAGAATTTTCATATCTGATTTCACGCATATCTATAAGTATTTGTGTAGGGTTTCTTTTCTCACAACCTTAGACATATATAAGGATTATTTTAAGGGTCGTCACAAGTGATGCAAAGGTTGTTGCAATTGTTGTTACAACGCATATTATGACCGGAGACGTTCTTGCCCTAGTTCATCATATTCTTTGTAGAAGCTATTGCGTCTTTGCGCCAAGGGTTTTGTGACCAAGGAGCTTCCTGATCTTCATTGTTAGATGAACTGAAGAACTTTGCAGCCAACATCTTCCTCAAGTTGGTGTGTTAGTCACGTACTAGGATCCGTACATCATTGGTTAGTCACGTACTGAGAGTCGTGCATTAAACGGAGATATTGCTGCTACATCATAAGTCCAATTGGGTATTGGGATAAGAATTCAACTGTAAGTTGGTATTAGGTATTAAGATTCCTTTTACTTTTAACTACTTATTTTGATAATAGTGGATTCATGGGAGTGGTGACCTTAATTTCACCAGGTGGGGTTTTACCTCAGTAGTTTTCCCCATTCGTAAACAAATTACCCGTGTCAAATTTATTTTTCGCTGCATTTAACTTAGTTGGTGATTTGTTTGTGTTACCACGCTTATTGCATGTAATTTAATCTAATTAATTCACTTGGATAATTAATTGATTAATTTATCAAAGGGGTCAATACATTTTTGGCCGATCAAGAGGTATTTATGAATTGCATAAAAATCCAGTCCAAAGAGGGGGATCCTCTTATAAATAGTATAGATAGACTAGCCTCTGAGCACGCGCTCACACGTGTGCTCAGAAGCTCTTCTATTTTTTGGGTAAGGGTTAATTTAGAGCATTTATTATAATTTTGGGATTACTACATTTTCCAATCATAAAAAAAAACTTAGGAATGTGATGAAAATTATTTCACCACACATAATACTCATCACACCTTTAGTTTTTTTTTTTTTTTTTTTTTTTTTTTTTTTTTTGGTAATCGGAAAATGTAGTAATCCCAAATTATAATAAATACTATAAATTAACCTTTACCCAAAAAATAGAAGAGCATCTGAGCACACGCGTAGAGGCTAGTATAAATAAAAAATACACACAACTCTCTTAGACTACTCTCTCTCTCTCTCTCTCTCTCTCTTTGGGAAATTCAAATTCTCTCTGAGGAGTGAAAACACACTCTCTTGCTCTGTGAAAACAAAACTCTCTCTCTCTCTCTCTCTCTCTGATAATGGGTTCCTATCACAGGAACTCTCTTCTACAAAAACACTTGGATCAAAGAACCACTAATCTCCAAAACGTAAGAATTCTTCATCAATTTTATACTCCTCTCTTCGTAATTTTCTTGTGAATTAAGGAATTATTAAAATTTAAAGTGTTCTCTAGGGTTTTGATCAATAACAATTTACGAATTTTGTTAATTTGTCATAAATGTGTGTGTGTGTGCAGATTGACCGGTTTATTCCAAATTGGTCAGCAATGGACTTTGATTACTCACACTACATGCTCATTGAAGGCGGTAGGAAGTAGAAAGGGAACCCATCTCCATCGAGTGTGGCGTACCGAAAGCTACTTGCGGAGGCCTTGAATCTCAATCGTACTATAATCACAAAAATACCTAGGGGTGTGATGAGTATAACTTGAATCAATGCACTTTTCCGCTGCATTACTAAAATTATGTACCTTTAACCCATGCAAACTTAATATAAATTATTACCAATTTTTTTTTTTTTTTTTGGGATAAGTTGCCAATTTTTACTTTGCATAGTTGTGTTGGACAAATTTCAATATTTCATTGATAAAATCTTGTATTCCATAAAAATTCATCAATCAAAGCATTTGCAAAATCCTATCACATCTCTCGACTTAGCTATGGAAAGAATATCCTCATATATAACATTGATATTTTTCTGAAAAAAAAAAAATCACTTGGATTATTAATTTAACAAAACAATTAATAAGGAACATATTATATAGAAATTGTTTCTAAAGTAGAATATAAATATTAGACATTGATAGATAGATACGGACATAAGTAGGGTCTTTGTTTTACATAGTTAATTTTTAATACATAAATGATAATTACTTCAAATCTTCCTTGAAGTCATGTAGTCAACCAATTTGACTTTTATGCAATCCAACAAAATTGTGAATAAGTAAACCTGAAAAGAAGAGAAAAAAAAAGTTGCATCTATTTTTGAACACAAAGAAATTGTTAAGATGCTCACAAATCACAATAACATATTTGTTTTATTTTTTAAACAAACTAACAACCAATAAACAAACTATGCATTTGCTCCATAAATATTTAAACATTCTCTTAGATTTGACCATTTCGTTTTTCATTTACCAATTCAATGTAAACCAGTTTTTAAAACAATTGTGAAGAATGTATAAGCAATGCTGGTTTTAAAATGTTCGATTAGATTCGGTGGATGACCGGAAGATATTGTGCCATTATATTGCAACTCCTAAGATTCAGGTCCACTATCTTGACTTCCCAACTCTATTTCCAAACCATCTATTAAGAAACTGAAATGAATGCAGCGCTCTACAATTGTTTCAAGAAGTCAACAGAAGGTACATAATAAAATAGGTATAAATTTTTCATCTCATAAAAAAAAGTATTTAAATTTTGTTATTTTGACTTTCCATATGAGAGATGTTTGTATAAAAATTCTTTGAGAAATATTTTTTAGGTGAAAAAAAAAGTCAAAATTTGTTGTGTATATTATGATGCATCATAGTACAACCCCCCACAAATGACAAATTTAATTTCTCATTCTCTTAAAGAAACAAATTTTAAAGAGATTGGAAATAAGTACATAAAATACATAAGAATTGAGTTATTTGTATTCTTTCACAGATCCAAAACTGACTATATAAAAATTTTAATGTACTAAACGAAATAATTAAATCTAAGCAAGGCCCATTATAGCAAAAGTATAAAACTGGTAAGGAGATCAAAATGATAAGAAACCCAAAAGGCAAAATAATGAAACATATGAATCCTATAAATAGCATTTACGGGTCATAAAAATTAAGAAACCCAAAAGGCAAAATAATGAAACATATGAATCCTATAAAAAATTGAAGACTAAAAAAGAGAGAGAATAATAGGTACCTTTTCTTTCTCACTTTTTGGCCAAGCAGTTCATGCTATCTCAGGCCTGATACTCACGAATGTCCAAAAGGCAAAATAATAAACCTTCCTTTGAACCAAAAAGGGGTCTAAAGGTACTCATAAATGTTAAAAGAATACCCTAGCAAACGTACCTGTATCAAACAAAAGCAGCAAAAAAACTACTGCATCAAACCAAAAAAAAAAAAAAAAAACAAAAAAAACAAAGAGTAGAGCCATATATGAGAATGGCATGTCTCATCTAAACAATAATTGCTCAAATAGAAGGTTAATAAAAAATACAAAACCCAACATGGCAATAAACGCCATTTAACAAAACCTGTTTCCATTTGGTAGAGAAGTTTTGGCACACATAACAAAACCTGTAATATATGCATACATAAATACGAGAAAGATTCCTCAAAAAAAAAATTAAAAAAAAAAAAAATTTTGAGAGAGAAAATGAATTGGATCATCTGAGGAACAATAAGTAGCAGGTACAATCTTTGTGGAGTTTGGATGGAGGCACTTGTATCCCAAATTTTTTTGTCTCTCCTCGTGCATTCTTTGTGGTTACGATAAGGTCAATAAATGGTGTTCAGTGAGATCTAAAAAAGGCACCTATGAATTTGATTAGAAGAAATGTGGGAGTATGGCTGGCTTTTTTTTTTTCCCCATGAATGAACAGATGTATTTTTTTTACAAAGAAGTTTGTTTTAATTTTATTTATTTTTTATAAATGGATAAAGCAATTTGAAAACCATCAGGAGAGTGATCATATTTTGTAGGCAATGTTTTAATGAGAATTAAAGATGTATCTACTTATAAAAAAAAACAAAAAAAAAAACGTGTATATATCTATTTAGTTTAGTTTTTTTGTGGAACTAACTTTGGGGTTTCTCTCTCGTCTAGCAAGCTAGGACGTTGCTTCCTGCTTACTGTGCGACTGTAGAATTGAAGTACCTTCGACAGAAGGCATTTGTTTGTTCCCTGCAATACCAAGTGTATTGGTAGGGCTTGTTGGGTTCTTTTTTGGGGTAAGGGAAACAGAGTGTGAAAATAGGGGAGGTCTCTCACCTTCCCTCATTCATGGACGAGATTACTCATGGATGGAATAACCTTTCTCTCCTGGATAGAGAGGGTGATGATATGAAACTGAAGAAGAGGTGCCCTATACAAGAATTCTCGCTGGTGGCTAGATTCCTGACTAGTAGAGCATTGAGTATAGATGCAGTAGCAAGAACGTTCACCCCTATCTGGAAAACACGCAATGGCTTCCAGATACGGAATCTGGGTGACCATAAATTCCTTTTCGTTTTTGATAATGAATCAGATGCAGAGAGGGTGCTGCAAAATGAACCGTGGAGTTTTGATAAACACCTTATTGTGTTCCAACGCTTCAATAAGGATAAGGTCCTTGACGATTATAATTTGAACGAAGCTGCATTGTGGGTGCAAGTCCATAACATACCGTTGGCTTATATGGATAGAGAGACAGCAGAAGAGATATGCTCGACAGTGGGTAAGGTGGTGCAGTCTGCTGGTTCTAAAGAGACCGGGGGGGGGGGGGGAAGGCTTCATTAGGGTCAGAGTGATAGTGAATGTTACCCAGCCGCTGTGCCGAGGAAGAGTGGTGACCCTTGAAAATGGTACGAAAACTTGGGTTTCATTCAGGTACGAAAGACTTCCGAACCTGTGTTATTGGTGTGGCTGCCTGGATCACGACGATAAAAATTGCGAGATTTGGCTCCAAAGTGAAGGAAGCTTGGACCAGAGCAAGAAGAAATATGACTCCAGTATACGGGCGAAACCGGTTTTCCCATCGAGCAGGCATGTGGTTCATGTTCCAGGATACTTTGAGGGGAGGAAAAAGATACCAGAAACATCGGTAACTAACAGAAGCAGTGGAACAACAGCCCCGAGGCAGCCACCAATCTCACGGCCATCAACTCCGGTATCGCCGGAGAAGGATAGCGTGAATCCAGGAGGTAACGGAAAGGTAGTAGTTAATGATTTACCAATTACAAAAGATTGTAATCCCGTGTTTGACGCTATTCCTGCAAAGGTGGACAACGGTCAAGAGAATTATAGGGAGAAAATTAAGGGCATTGATAAGGGTATGGAGAGTGTTGATCTAATAGAGGAAGACGTTACTAAAGTCACTAATGAGACAATAATTCCTTTCCCTGATGGGCCGAATGTGGACCCAACTAAAGTTCTTAACAAGCCCAACATTGTTTCTAGCAAGCCCACAAGATGGACAAGAGTTGCTAGGCCTGTTACGTTCCAAGAGGAGTCTGAGCTTGTAGTAAAATTGGGAAAACGCATCAACACAACTCCAGCAGAGACAAACCCGATACAGAAGCGTAAAATTTCAGAAGATACACAGAGCTATGGTTGTGATCATTCAACGGCGGAGGCTGCCATTCAGCCCCGCCGAGAACTATGAGTCTCATGTGCTGGAACGTGCGGGGGCTTGGGAACCAACGCACTGTTCAGGAGCTTGCAAAGTTCGTGCGGGCGCAAGATCCTTCCGTCCTGTTTTTGGCCGAGACTTGGGCGGATGAAGCGAGGCTGAAACGACTGTGTGATGAGTTACAATTTGATGAAGTGTGGGTGGTAAGGCGGGTGACGAGAGCAGGCGGTTTAGCTCTCTTTTGGAAGAACTCAGTGGACATGGAGGTTGACTCGGCGTCGCTTAATCATATTGACGCCATCATTAATAAAGGGAAGGCTGATGCATGGAGATTCACCGGCATATATGGTTTTCCTGAAGTTGGGAAAAAAGCTGAAACATGGGAATTGTTGAGAAGTCTGAACCAAAAATTTAACTTACCGTGGATTTGCGCTGGAGATTTTAATGAGATACTTAGAAGCCATGAAAAAATTGGTGGAGCACCAAGGAGAGAATCGGAGATGAATCCTTTCCGTGATGTGGTTGATGAGTGCGGGCTTGTAGACTTGGGATTTGTTGGTCATAAGTTCACGTGGAGAGGAAGACGAGCTGGTGGTGTAGTATTAGAGAGACTTGACCGGGCTTTTGCAAGTGATTCTTGGCTGCTGAATAATCCAGCAACTAGAGTGCAACACATTAGAGCCCACTCATCCGACCATAACCCTATCATTATTAAACCGGAAGGTATTTTGGCACGCCGGAATAAACCGTTTCGCTTTGAACAAATGTGGTTGAAAGAGAGTGGATGTGGTGAAACAGTTAAGGAGGTCTGGGAAGCTGGTTCGGTAGTAAGGTCCATGCCGTTGGTAGAGGAAAAAATTAAGGAGTGTGGGACTCGGTTGACGGAATGGAGCAAACATTCTTTTGGGAGCATTAGACGTCAATTGGAGGAAAAAACAAAGGAGTTGATTAGGGCCGAAGGGGAAGCAGCTAGGGGGAGTGATACTAATGCAGTAAGAACAATTCAGATGGAGGTCAATGAGTTACTTGATAAAGAGAGTTTGATGTGGCAGCAGCGGGCAAGATCCTTGTTCTTAAAATCTGGGGACCGTAACACTCGGTATTTCCACAGCCGTGCTTCTCACAGGTACAAGCGGAACAGAATCTATGGCCTCAAGAATAATCACAATGAGTGGTGCACTTCAGAAAGCCAAGTCGAGGAGATAGTAGTCAGGTTCTATGAGTCTTTATTTACTTCATCGCAACCTTCTGATATGCATGTAGTTTTGGAGACAATAGAACCCAAGGTGTCAGCAGCTATGAATCAGGAGCTCATTAAAGACTTTACTAGGGAGGAGGTTGAAGTTGCCTTAAAGCATATGGAACCATTGAAGGCACCGGGCCCGGATGGTATGCCTCCACTCTTTTTCCAATCCTTTTGGTCTGTGGTGGGTGATGATGTTTCTTTTGCTGTGCTTGACTGTCTTAATAATTGTTATATCCCACATGATCTTAATCATACGTATGTTACCCTCATCCCTAAAGTTAAAAGCCTGGAATTTATTTCTGAATTTAGACCGATTAGTTTGTGCAATGTCATTTACAAACTGATGTCTAAGGTTCTAGCTAATCGCCTGAAAAAGGTGTTACCTTATCTTGTTTCTGAAAATCAAAGTGCTTTCCAAGCAGGAAAGGTTATTACAGATAATATTTTGATGGCTTTTGAAACTCTCCATTATATGAAACATCACCAATCCGGCAAAACAGGGTTTATGGCCTTGAAACTCGACATGAGTAAGGCTTATGACCGAGTGGAATGGGGTTTTATGGAAGGGTTATTACAGAAGATGGGATTTCATGAGAAGTGGGTTGCTTTGATGATGATGTGCATTACAACTGTCTCTTACTCGATTTTAATCAATGGTGAGCCTACAGGTACCATTTATCCTAGCAGAGGTATAAGACAAGGTGACCCTCTTTCACCTTATCTTTTTCTCCTTTGCATCGAAGGACTCCATGGCCTGATCAATCAAGCTGTATCAGCAGGGCAAATAAGGGGTATCTCCATTTGCAGGAATGGCCCAAGACTCACCCACTTATTTTTTGCAGACGACAGTCTATTGTTTTGCAGGGCCACTAGCCAAGAGTGCCAACATGTTTTAAACATCCTTATGGCATATGAGAAAGCTTCCGGTCAACAACTTAATAGAGATAAAACAACTCTATTCTTCAGCAAGGCCGTTTCCCAAGAGATGCAAGACACAATTATTTCTATGATAGGTGTGCCTGAAATCAAGCAATATGAGAAGTATTTGGGTCTCCCTTCCTTTGTGGGTCGAAGCAAAAAAGCTAGCCTTCTCTATATTAAGGAGCGTGTGTGGTCTAAAATTAGGGGATGGAAGGAGAAGCTCCTATCTCAAGCTGGTAAGGAAATTCTTTTGAAGGCGGTGGTACAAGCTATTCCCGCATATTCTATGAGTTGCTTTAAGCTTCCAACCTCATTATGTAATGAGCTTGAATCCATGACGCGGAGATTTTGGTGGGGACAAAGAGGTAATAGAAGGAAGATTCACTGGGTGAAATGGTCTAAACTTTGTAAGCCTAAGATCGAAGGTGGCATGGGCTTTCGTGAGTTGGAAAAATTTAATGAGGCTATGTTGGCCAAGCAAATTTGGAGATTGGCTTCAAACCAAGACTCCCTATTTTATAGGTTCTTTAAAGCAAAATTTTTTCCTACTGGATCAATTTTTGACGCTAAGGAAAAAAATGGATCCTATGCTTGGCGAAGTATACTTAAAGGGCGGGATGTCATTTTGCGAGGTATGAGATGGAGGATTGGTGACGGTTCTGCAGTAAGGATATTTCATGATAGATGGCTACCAGGTAGTGATAGTGGCAGGGTCATGTCCCCTTTTTCGGACTCCAACTCAAAAGCTTTGGTGTCCACTTTGATTGATCATGAACTGTCTAGTTGGAAAGAGGCAGAGGTTGATAGGATTTTTATGCCCATGGAAGCTTCAACTATTAAAGCTATTCCCTTGAGTTTCTCTAACAGATGTGATAAAATTTTCTGGCCGAGGAACCATGATGGGATCTATTCAGTCAAGTCCGGATACAAGCTGATTATGGAGATGGAGTGTGGAAATGATGCTACTGCTAGTTCGTCTAACATGGGTCCAATGAAGAGCATATGGAATGGAATCTGGAAGTTGGAGGTTCCAAACCGTATTCGACTGCTACTATGGCGTGCTGGGAATGACTCCTTACCTACAAGAGTCAATCTGGCCCGCCGTAAGTTGTTAATAGAGACCACATGTTCACTGTGTAAGCTGGAACCTGAAGATACACTACATGCCCTATGGAAGTGCCCACATCTCTCAACGGTTTGGCAGGTATCCTTTGCTGACTTGGTGGCTGGAACTAACGTTGTCTCAAATTTCTTGGACGTGATTCAGCTTGCCCAGCAGGACAGATCACGTTTTGCTCTGTTTGCTTGGACGATTTCTTTCATCTGTATGCGTAGAAACAAGCTTCGGGCAGAGGAGGAGACCTTCCCGTTGGCTAAGATCAGCTCCTTGGCTAGCGACGGCTTACAGGAATATCAGCAGCTGCGTCCTATTCACATGAAGCTTCCACGCACAGCGAGGTCTGTGAGATGGCGGCCTCCTCCAACAGGTTTACTCAAAGTTAATTTTGATGGAGCTTACTTTGCAGAAGATAACAAGGCTGGCCTTGGCATTATAATCCGTAACGATGTCGGATTAGTTATGGCTGCAATGACACAGCAGATTCCGCTACCTGCTTCGGTGGAGATGGTGGAAGTGTTAGCAGCACGCCGAGCTCTTTGGTTTGCTATGGAGCTGGAATTTGACAGATTGGTAGTTGAAGGTGATTCCGAAGTGATTATTAATTCTATCAAGGAAGGCAATATGTCTCACTCCGCGTTTGGGCATATCTTGCAAGACATTATTTCCCTTTGTTCTTTATTTAATTATGTATCTTTTCAGCATGTTAAGAGACAAGGTAATGGCGTAGCTCATAGACTTGCTAGACGAGCTATTACAAACCCCTTCGACGTTTGGATGGAGTCTGTTCCTCCAGACACGAACGATGTTTACAATTTTGATCTCCATTTTATTAATCAATAACAATCCCCATTGTTAGGGGCTTCTCAAAAAAAAAAAAAAAGTTTAGTTTTTTTGTTAATAAATATATATATTTTTTGGGTATTTAGTTTAGTTTAGTTTAGTTTTTTTTTTTTTTGATAAAAATTAATACTAATGTTTTTGGATAAACGTAGGGTGTTTTTATTTTTTATTTTTTTATAATAATAATAAAGAAGTATTAGAAACTAAGGTTTTTTTTTTTTTTAGGAAAAAAACAACAAAAATGTAGGTAATTTAACTAATTTTTCTATTAAAAAAAAAACAATAAACATATAGTTGCTTTAAAAAAGTGGGTTAGTGGAAGAGTGTTCTTATTTTGTAGGCAATATTTTAGTGCAAATTAAATATGTATTTTTACCAGATTATCTTTTAGTTTTGTTTCTAATTAAACCTAGGGGTATATGGGTATTTTGAAAAAAAAAAAAAAATCTAATCCAAACAAAAGAAGCTCTTTAAATAGTAGTATAGATAATTATGAGAAAGAAACCCAAAAAATGCCATTAATTGTGTAACTTGTGTTAACGCCATCAATGAGACTGGTTGAAGCCTAAGATAGTAAGACTTTAGGTATGAGGTCTTGTTGGCTTTTTATTGTGTCAGTGGCATGTCTATTGAAAATAATAATAATAACGAAGCAAAAAAGGCTGTTGAAGGGGAAAGCTAGCTTTGTTCGTTATGAATATGGCATAAGATCAGTTGAAGCCTTGAAGGCTTGTAACTGAAGCTTTGCTTGAACAGATATTAATTTATTTATGAAGAGATGTTTATTTACTTATTTTCTTTACAAGCTTCAGCCAACTAGGGTGGCCTCACTTTGGCTATGTAAAATAGTTATACTTGAGAACTTCCATTTTTCAATTTATGGGGTTGGTTCTGTTACGGCATAAGCCTTTATGACTTTTCTAACACTTTAAAAAAGCTATAATATGCTAGATGTAACACATACTGAAATACTCAGAAGAGAATACGAGTATTTTGTTAATCAAATTATTAAATTTCATGCTGCTCATTTGATAGAGGTATTGATTTTAAGTGCAAATATGCAGGCCGTAAAGTTATTCTTTCTGAGTCTGGATCGCTTAAAATAATTAACGATGGCGTTACGATTGCTTGATCCATAGAGCTTTCAGATTCAATTGAGAATGCAGGAGCAATGCTAATCCAAGAGGTCATTCATGGTTGCTAGATAATTCTCTCTCCTGTTTTTGTATTGATGTTTTTTTGAGACAAAAGCAATCATAGATATGTAAATCTTCGTATCCTCCTTGCAGGTTGCAACTAAAATGAATGATTTGGCTGGTGATGGTACAACTACTGCAATTGTTTTGGCTCGAGCAATGATCAAATCTCGGATGCTGGCAGTTGATTTCGGGGCTATCCCGGTTTCTTTGAAGAAAGGAATGGATAAGACTGAAAGAATTGGTCAAGGTCTTGAAGAAGAAAAGTGAGATGATATAAAAGGTATTTGTATTTTGTTAATAAAAAGCAGAGTCAGAAATATGTAGAGCATGTCTTGTGAATTAGGTTTGTGCCCCCTCTTTGCACTTTTTTTAATAAAAAAATATAATTACTTGTCAAAAACAAAATCTTTAAAGTTTCTTTTGCAGCATTGCAGCTGTGGCCACGATTTCATCTGGAAATGATGAATTTGTTGGGAACTTAATTGCTGAAGCTTTAGAAAAGATTGGCCCCGATGGAGTTATCTCTATTGAGTCATCTTCATCATTTGAGACCTCTGTAATAATAGAATTAGGAATGAAGGTAGGTCACTAAGATGATTTTTAATTGAAAAGATTCACGACCATCTCAAAGAAAGTTAATTTGAAGGAAAGAAAATGGGTCAGAATGTATTTTGAATTGAACCATAATTTTTGGTTCAAATTTTTACTTTTATTTTTTGTGCAAAATGAAAAAATCCTTTAACTTTAGGTCAAAGTAAAATTAACCCCCTTATGTTCTAATTTGAATTTTTATACCATGAAGCTAGGGGACTTGCAAAATTGGTTGGTCCTTCCATCACACGTCCACTGGCTCAATGGACAGAAAATGTTGTCATGTGATTCATTTTAATAAAAATTCATTTTAAAGTAAAATTTCTTTAAAAGATTCATTTTAAAATTATTTGAAATTTTATTCTTATTTTTCTTCTCCTCTCTTCTGCAACGCATAAAACCACCCACCAAGGAAATCAGCCAACTAAACTTGCTACGCAAGCCATTATACAGGGTGACCAACAACAATAACCATCCAAGTCTGCCACTCCCATTACCCAAAACAACCCTTACATCTCCTTGACCCTTTCCTCTGCCGGA
Organism: Quercus robur; assembly: GCF_932294415.1. Classification (NCBI taxonomy): domain Eukaryota; kingdom Viridiplantae; phylum Streptophyta; class Magnoliopsida; order Fagales; family Fagaceae; genus Quercus; species Quercus robur. Next base: position 26,689,091 of record NC_065536.1, on the reverse strand, counting down.
AAAAACAAGAAAAATCATGGAAAATGAATGACTGCCAACCTTACTGGGAGTTCTCTGTACTGTACTGTTCATCTTATGATATTTTTAGAATGAAAATAAACTTTATAAACCAGCAATGAACTAATTACCCCACTGTTTGGGTTTTTTTTTTTTTTTTGGTTGAAAATAAATGGACTAAAGAAAACCAACATCAAGGTTATAGTCTCAATCCATTGAAAATTCATTCCTTAAGGCACAAATAGATAAAACTCATAAAAGGTAGTACCTAGTTCAGAAAGCTCCCAATTATGTGGAGTCATGACACAAATAGATACAAGTTAAAAAAATTTGTATTCATTCCTCAGCTCACAGGTAGATACTACCACTTTTAATCATGTTAATTAGGATTTCTTTTCATTTATACATTTTTTTAGCTACAGAATATATCATAAACTGAACAAGGACTACATGCATATAACTGACATCACCCCTTGGCCACCCTCAAAACTAAGACCTAACACAAAACCAAACTTCCACAACAAGCCCTAAACCACTACCTCTGGCTTAGATCCGACACCTACAGCCTCGGATTTGCCACCTCCACAACCCCAAAACACAACCCTTTGGCAAATCTTTGCTGTGTGCCAGTTTTTGTAGTGGTAAATTGTGGTGGTTCTTGGCTGCCGGAGATGGTGGTGTGGTTGTGTGTTGGCAGGAGTGAGAGAGGAAGAAGCAGAAGAAGATAAGGGAGAAAAGGAAAGGAAAATAAAGTCAAATTAAAAATAAAATGGTTTTATATATATATATATATATATATAGTAAATTTTACTTTAAGAAGAATAATGTGTGAAGCACTTGACACCATTTTCCTTCCATTGAGTCATCGGAAGTAAGATGGAAGGACCAATTTGGCAGTTTTCCAAACTTCTGTGGTTAAAACTTGATATTAGAAAATCAGAGGTCTGTTTAATTTTGACCTAAATTTGAAGGGGTCATTTTGCATTTTTCC